>NC_133748.1:2222594-2300285 GCF_048934315.1 Petromyzon marinus | reverse complement strand
ACGCACGTTCTCCTCACTAGCTCACCACAACAACAACAACAACAACCACAACAACAACAGTGGTGAGTGGTGGTGATGGTGGTGGTGGTGGTGGTGATGGTGGTGGTGGTGGTGGTGAGTGGTGGTGGTGGTGGTGAGTGGTGGTGGTGGGTGGTGAGTTGGTGGTGGTGATGGTGGTGAGTGGTGGTGAGTGGTGAGTGTTGGTGGTGAGTGTACAGGCTGCATGAGAGACAAGTGGTAGTGCCTCACCCTCCTCACCACCTTACACACGTTCTCCTCACCAGCTCACCACCACCACAACAATATCAGTGGTGAGTGGTGAGTGGTGAGTGTTGGTGGTGAGTGGTGAGTGTTGGTGGTGAGTGTACAGGCTGCATGAGAGACAAGTGGTAGTGCCTCACCCTACTCACCACCTTACACACGTTCTCCTCACTAGCTCACCACAACAACAACAACAATATCAGTGGTGAGTGGTGAGTGGTTGTGGTGAGTGGTGGTGGTGGTGGTGGTGAGTGGTGGTGGTGAGTGGTGGTGGTGAGTGGTGGTGGTGAGTGGTGGTGGTGAGTGGTTGTGGTGAGTGGTTGTGGTGAGTGGTGGTGAGTGGTGGTGGTGAGTGGTGGTGGTGAGTGGTGGTGGTGGTGGTGGTGGTGAGTGGTGGTGGTGGTGGTGGTGGTGGTGAGAGTGGTGGTGGTGAGTGGTTGTGGTGGTGAGTGGTGAGTGGTGGTGGTGAGTGGTGGTGGTGAGTGGTGGTGGTGAGTGGTGGTGGTGGTGAGTGGTGGTGGTGGTGGTGAGTGGTGAGTGGTGGTGGTGAGTGGTGAGTGGTGGTGGTGGTGAGTGGTGGTGAGTGGTGGTGGTGAGTGGTGGTGGTGGTGAGTGGTGAGTGGTGGTGGTGAGTGGTGGTGGTGAGTGGTGGTGGTGAGTGGTGGTGAGTGGTGTTGGTGGTGGTGGTGAGCGTGGTGAGTGGTGGTGAGCGTGGTGTTGGTGAGTGGTGGTGGTGGTGGTGAGTGGTTGTGGTGAGTGGTGGTGATGATAGTGAGCGTGGTGTTGGTAGTGAGTGGTGGTGGTGGTGAGTGGTGGTGGTGAGTGGTGGTGGTGAGTGGTGGTGGTGAGTGGTGGTGGTGAGTGGTTGTGGTGATGGTGGTGGTGAGTGGTTGTGGTGAGTGGTGAGTGGTTGTGGTGAGTGGTTGTGGTGAGTGGTGGTGGTGAGTGGTGGTGGTGAGTGGTGAGTGGTGGTGGTGAGTGGTGAGTGGTTGTGGTGAGTGGTGGTGGTGGTGAGTGGTTGTGGTGAGTGGTTGTGGTGAGTGGTGGTGGTGAGTGGTTATGGTGAGTGGTGGTGGTGAGTGGTGGTGGTGAGTGGTGGTGGTGAGTGGTGGTGGTGAGTGGTGGTGGTGAGCGTGTTGAGTGGTGGTGGTGAGTGGTGGTGGTGAGTGGTTGTGGTGAGTGGTGGTGGTGGTGATTGGTTGTGGTGAGTGGTGGTGGTGAGTGGTTGTGGTGAGTGGTGGTGGTGGTGGTGAGTGGTGGTGGTGAGTGGTTGTGGTGAGTGGTTGTGGTGAGTGGTGGTGGTGAGTGGTGGTGATGATAGTGAGCGTGGTGTTGGTAGTGAGTGGTGGTGGTGGTGAGTGGTGGTGAGTGGTGGTGGTGAGTGGTTATGTAGAGTGGTTGTG
Source organism: Petromyzon marinus (assembly GCF_048934315.1). Lineage (NCBI taxonomy): Eukaryota > Metazoa > Chordata > Hyperoartia > Petromyzontiformes > Petromyzontidae > Petromyzon > Petromyzon marinus. The sequence goes on along the minus strand of NC_133748.1, from coordinate 2,298,621 downwards.
GTGAGTGGTTGTGGTGAGTGGTTGTGGTGAGTGGTTGTGGTGAGTGGTGGTGGTGAGTGGTGGTGGTGAGTGGTGGTGAGTGGTGGTGAGTGGTGGTGGTGAGTGGTGGTGGTGGTGAGTGGTGAGTGGTTGTGGTGAGTGGTGGTGATGATAGTGAGCGTGGTGTTGGTAGTGAGTGGTGGTGGTGGTGAGTGGTGAGTGGTTGTGGTGAGTGGTGGTGGTGAGTGGTTGTGGTGAGTGGTGGTGGTGAGTGGTGGTGGTGAGTGGTTGTGGTGAGTGGTGGTGGTGAGTGGTGAGTGGTGGTGGTGAGTGGTTATGGTGAGTGGTTGTGGTGAGTGGTGGTGGTGGTGAGTGGTGGTGGTGAGTGGTGGTGGTGAGTGGTGGTGGTGGTGGAGGTGGTGGTGAGGGTGGTGTTGGTAGTGAGTGGTTGTGGTGGTGGTTGTGGTGAGTGGTGGTTGTGGTGAGTGGTGGTGGTGAGTGGTGGTGGTGAGTGGTGGTGGTGAGTGGTTGTGGTGAGTGGTTGTGGTGAGTGGTGGTGGTGAGTGGTGGTGGTGAGTGGTGGTGGTGAGTGGTGGTGGTGAGGAGTGGTGGTGGTGGTGAGGGTGGTGTTGGTAGTGAGTGGTTGTGGTGAGTGGTTTTGGTGAGTGGTGGTGGTGGTGAGTGGTGGTGAGTGGTGGTGGTGGTGAGTGGTGAGTGGTTGTGGTGAGTGGTGGTGAGTGGTGAGTGGTGGTGGTGAGTGGTGGTGGTGGTGGTGGTGAGTGGTGGTGGTGAGTGGTGGTGGTGAGTGGTGGTGGTGGTGGTGGTGGTGAGAGTGGTGGTGGTGAGTGGTGGTGGTTGTGAGTTGTGAGTGGTGGTGGTGAGTGGTGAGTGGTGGTGGTGGTGGTGAGTGGTGGTGGTGGTGAGTGGTGGTGGTGAGTGGTGGTGGTGGTGAGTGGTGAGTGGTGGTGGTGAGTGGTGGTGGTGGTGGTGAGTGGTGGTGGTGGTGAGTGGTGGTGGTGAGTGGTGGTGGTGGTGAGTGGTGAGTGGTGGTGGTGAGTGGTGGTGGTGGTGGTGAGTTGGTGGTGAGTGGTGGTTGTGGTGGTGGTGAGCGTGGTGGTGAGTGGTGGTTGTGGTGGTGAGTGGTGTTGGTGGTGGTGGTGAGCGTGGTGAGTGGTGGTGAGCGTGGTGGTGGTGGTGGAGGTGGTGTGGGGTGGTTGTGGTGAGTGGTGGTGAGTGGTGGTGGTGATGGTGAGCGTGGTGAGTGGTGGTGGTGGTGAGAGTGGTGGTGGTGAGTGGTGAGTGGTGGTGGTGGTGAGTGGTTGTGATGAGTGGTGGTGAGTGGTGGTGGTGAGTGGTGGTGAGTGGTGGTGGTGAGTGGTGGTGGTGAGTGGTGGTGGTGGTGGTGGGGGTGGTGGTGGTGGAGGTGGTGGTGATGGTGAGCGTGGTGAGTGGTTGTGGTGGTGAGTGGTGGTGGTGAGTGGTGAGTGGTTGTGGTGAGTGGTGGTGAGTGGTGAGGAGTGGTTATGGTGAGTGGTGGTGAGTGGTGGTGAGTGGTTGTGGTGAGTGGTGGTGAGGAGTGGTTGTGGTGAGTGGTGGTGGTGGTGGTGAGTGGTTGTGGTGAGTGGTGGTGGTGAGTGGTGGTGAGGAGTGGTTGTGGTGAGTGGTGGTGAGGAGTGGTTGTGGTGAGTGGTTATGGTGAGTGGTGGTGGTGGTAAGTGGTGGTGATGGTTGTGAGTGGTGGTTGTGAGTGGTGAGTGGTGGTGAGTGGTTGTGAGTGGTGGTGAGTGGTTGTGGTGAGTGGTGAGTGGTGGTGGTGAGTGGTGAGTGGTTGTGGTGAGTGGTGGTGGTCAGTGGTTGTGGTGAGTGGTGGTGGTGAGTGGTGGTGGTGAGGAGTGGTGGTGGTGGTGAGTGGTGGTGAGTGGTTGTGGTGAGTGGTTGTGGTGAGTGGTTGTGGTGAGTGGTGGTGGTGGTGAGTGGTGGTGGTGGTGAGCGTGTTGAGTGGTGGTGGTGAGTGGTGGTGAGTGGTGGTGGTGAGTGGTGAGTGGTGGTGGTGAGTGGTGGTGAGTGGTTGTGGTGAGTGGTGGTGTTGGTAGTGAGTGGTTGTGGTGAGTGGTGAGTGGTGAGTGGTGGTGGTGAGTGGTGAGTGGTGGTGAGTGGTGAGTGGTTGTGGTGAGTGGTGGTGGTTACTCACCGGCATTCCAGCTCCACCTCCTCCTCCTCTTCAATGTCAAAGTCGTTGACAACTTCACCACCACCACCACCACACGGCACAGCGAGAACCTCCTCCTGCACGCTCACCACCACCACTCACCACGCTCACCACCTCCACGCTCACCACCTCCACGCTCACCACCTCCACCACCACCACTCACCACGCTCACCACCTCCTCACCACGCTCACCACCTCCACGCTCACCACCACCACGCTCACCACCACCACCACACGGCACAGCGAGAACCTCCTCCTGCACGCTCACCACCACCACTCACCACGCTCACCACCACCACCACTCACCACTTACCACCACCACCACCACGCTCACCACCACCACCACACGGCACAGCGAGAACCTCCTCCTGCACGCTCACCACCACCACTCACCACGCTCACCACCACCACTCACAACGCTCACCACCACCACCACCACTCTCACCACCACCACCACACGGCACAGCGAGAACCTCCTCCTGCACGCTCACCACCACCACGCTCACCACGCTCACCACCACGCTCACCACTCACCACCACCACTCACCACGCTCACCACCACCACCACTCACCACCACGCTCACCACCACCACTCACCACGCTCACCACCACCACCACCACTCACCACGCTCATCACCACCACGCTCACCACCACTCACCATTCACCACGCTCACAACGCTCACCACCACTCACCACGCTCACCACCACCACCACCCACCACTCACCACTCACCACGCTCACAACGCTCACCACCACTCACCACGCTCACCACCACCACGCTCACCACCACCACTCAACACTCACCACCCCATCACCAATGATAAGCGTGTTGAGTGAGTGAGTGAATGGGTGGGTGGGTGAGTGAGTGAGTGGGTGAGTGAGTGGGTGAGTGGGTGAGTGAGTGAGTGGGTGAGTGAGTGAGTAGGTGAGTGAGTGAGTGGGTGAGTGAGTGGGTGAGTGGGTGACAGAGTGGGTGACAGAGTGTGTGAGTGAGCTGGTGAGTGGGTGAGTGAGTGGGTGAGTGGGTGGGTGAGTGGGTGGGTGAGTGAGTGGGTGAGTGAGTAGGTGAGTAGGTGAGTGAGTGGGTGAGTGAGTGAGTGAGTAGGTGAGTGGGTGAGTGAGTGGGTGAGTGAGTGGGTGAGTGAGTAGGTGAGTGGGTGAGTGAGTGGGTGAGTGGGTGGGTGAGTGAGTGGGTGAGTGAGTAGGTGAGTAGGTGAGTGGGTGAGTGAGTGGGTGAGTGAGTAGGTGAGTGAGTAGGTGAGTGGGTGAGTGAGTAGGTGAGTGGGTGAGTGAGTGAGTGAGTGGGTGAGTGAGTGGGTGAGTGGGTGGGTGAGTGGGTGAGTGAGTAGGTGAGTAGGTGAGTGAGTAGGTGAGTGAGTGAGTGAGTGGGTGAGTGAGTGGGTGAGCGAGTGGGTGAGTGAGTGAGTGGGTGAGTGAGTGAGTAGGTGAGTGAGTGGGTGGGTGAGTGAGTGAGAGGGTGAGTGAGTGGGTGAATGAGTGAGTGGGTGAGTGAGTGGGTCAGTGAGTGAGTGAGTAGGTGAGTGGGTGAGTGAGTGGGTGAGTGAGTGGGTGAGTGAGTAGGTGAGTGGGTGAGTGGGTGAGTGGGTGGGTGAGTGAGTGGGTGAGTGAGTAGGTGAGTAGGTGAGTGGGTGAGTGAGTGGGTGAGTGAGTAGGTGAGTGAGTAGGTGAGTGGGTGAGTGAGTAGGTGAGTGGGTGAGTGAGTGAGTGAGTGGGTGAGTGAGTGAGTGAGTAGGTGAGTGAGTGGGTGAGCGAGTGGGTGAGTGAGTAGGTGAGTAGGTGAGTGGGTGAGTGAGTGGGTGAGTGAGTAGGTGAGTGAGTGTGTGAGTGAGTGGGTGAGTGAGTGTGTGAGTGAGTGAGTGTATGAGTGAGTGAGTGAGTAGGTGAGTGAGTGAGTGAGTGGGTGAGTGAGTGAGTGGGTGAGTGAGTGGGTGAGTGAGTAGGTGAGTGAGTGAGTGGGTGAGTGAGTGGGTGAGTGGGTGAGTGAGTGAGTGGGTGAGTGAGTGGGTGAGTGAGTAGGTGAGTGAGTGAGTGGGTGGGTGAGTGAGTGGGTGAGTGGGTGAGTAGGTGAGTGAGTAGGTGAGTAGGTGAGTGGGTGAGTGAGTGAGTGAGTGGGTGAGTGGGTGAGTGAGTGAGTGAGTGGGTGAGTGAGTGAGTGAGTGGGTGAGTGGGTGAGTAGGTGAGTGAGTGGGTGAGTGAGTAGGTGAGTGGGTGAGTGAGTGGGTGAGTGAGTGGGTGAGGGAGTGAGTGGGTGAGTGAGTGGGTGAGTGAGTAGGTGAGTGGGTGAGTGAGTGGGTGAGTGGTGAGTGAGTGGGTGAGTGAGTGTATGAGTGAGTGAGTGAGTGGGTGAGTGAGTGAGTGGGTGAGTGAGTGGGTGAGTGAGTGAGTGGGTGAGTGAGTGAGTGAGTGGGTGAGTGAGTGAGCGGGTGAGCGAGTGATTGGGTGAGTGGTTGAGTGGGTGAGTGAGTAGGTGAGTGAGTAGGTGAGTGAGTGGGTGAGTGAGTGGGTGGGTGAGTGGGTGAGTGGTGAGTGAGTGGGTGAGTGAGTGTATGAGTGAGTGGGTGAGTGAGTGAGTGGGTGAGTGAGTGGGTGAGTGAGTGAGTGGGTGAGTGAGTGAGTGAGTGGGTGAGTGTGTGAGTGAGTGAGTGGGTGAGTGAGTGGGTGGGTGAGTGGGTGAGTGAGTAGGTGAGTGAGTAGGTGAGTGAGTGGGTGAGTGAGTGGGTGGGTGAGTGGGTGAGTGAGTGGGTGAGTGAGTGGGTGAGTGGGTGGGTGAGTGAGTGGGTGAGTGAGCTGGTGAAGTCCTCACCAGAGTCTCTTCCCGGCTACCCACTAGCATGATCTTAGCGTGCGGCTTGAGACGGAGCGAGGCCAAGACCACATCATCACCAGCTGGCTGACCTGCAAAACACAACACACTCACCACCACACTCACCACCACACTCACCACCACACTCACCACCACACTCACCAACACACTCACCAACACACTCACCACCACACTCACCACCACACTCACCAACACACTCACCACCACACTCACCAACACACTCACCACCACACTCACCACCACACTCACCAACACACTCACCACCACCACACTCACCACCACGCTCACCACCACCACACTCACCACCACACTCACCACCACACTCACCACCACCACGCTCACCACCACCCTCACCACCACACTCACCACCACACTCACCACCACGCTCACCACCACGCTCACCACCACACTCACCACCACACTCACCACCACACTCACCACCACACTCACCACCACACTCACCACCACACTCACCAACACACTCACCACCACCACACTCACCACCACGCTCACCACCACCACACTCACCACCACACTCACCACCACACTCACCAACACACTCACCACCACACTCACCACCACACTCACCAACACACTCACCACCACCACACTCACCACCACGCTCACCACCACCACACTCACCACCACACTCACCACCACACTCACCAACACACTCACCACCACCACACTCACCACCACGCTCACCACCACCACACTCACCACCACACTCACCACCACGCTCACCACCACACTCACCACCACACCCACCACCACACTCACCACCACACTCACCACCACCACGCTCACCAACACACTCACCACCACACTCACCACCACACTCACCACCACACTCACCACCACGCTCACCACCACACTCAACACCACGCTCACCACCACACTCAACACCACACTCACCAACACACTCACCACCACGCTCACCACCACGCTCACCACCACGCTCACCACCACACTCACCACCACACTCACCACCACACTCACCACCACACTCACCAACACACTCACCACCACCACACTCACCAACACGCTCACCACCACACTCACCACCAGCACCACCACCAGCACCACCACAACACTCACCACCACACTCACCACCACGCTCGCCACCACACTCACCACCACACTCACCACCACCACGCTCACCAACACACTCACCACCACACTCACCACCACACTCACCACCACGCTCACCACCACACTCACCACCACCACACTCACCACCACGCTCACCACCACCACGCTCACCAACACACTCACCACCACACTCACCACCACACTCACCACCACGCTCACCACCACACTCACCACCACACTCACCACTACACTCACCACCACACTCACCACCACACTCACCACCACACTCACCAACACGCTCACCACCACACTCACCACCACCACACTCACCACCACACTCACCACCACCACTACACTCACCACCACACTCACCACCACACTCACCACCACACTCACCACCACCACACTCACCACCACACTCACCACCACCACCACACTCACCACCACGCTCACCACCACGCTCACCACCATGCTCACCACCACACTCACCACCACACTCACCACCACACTCACCACCACGCTTACCACCACGCTCACCACCACGCTCACCACTACCACCACCACACTCACCACCAGCACCACCACACTCACCACCAGCACCACCACACTCACCACCACACTCACCACCACACTCACCACCACCACACTCACCACCAGCACCACCACACTCACCACTACGCTCACCACCACCACCACCACCACCACGCTCACCACCACGCTCACCACCACCACACTCACCACCACGCTCACCAACACGCTCACCACCACCACCACTCACCCACTCACCCACCCACTCACCCACCCACCAACCCACCCACTCACCCACCCTTTCACCAACCCACCCACTCACCCACCCACTCACCCACCCACCAACCCACCCACTCACCAACCCACCCACCAACCCACCCACTCACCCACCCACTCACCAACCCACCCACTCACCAACCCACCCACTCACCCACTCACCCACCCACCCACCCACTCACTCACCCGCCCACCTACTCAACCACCCACCCACTCACCCACCCACCCACCAACCCATCCACCCACCAACCCACTCACCCACCCACCAACCCACCCACTCACCCACCCTTTCACCAACCCACCCACTCACCCACCCACTCACCCACCCACCCACCCACTCACCCACTCACCCATCCACCCACTCACACACCCACCCACCCACCCACTCACCCACTCACCCACCCACCCACTCACCCACCCACTCACCCACTCACCCACCCACCCACCCACTCACCCACTCACCCACCCACTCACCCACTCACTCACTCACCCACCCACTCACCCACCCCCCCACTAACCCCACCCACCCCCTAACCCCACCCACCCCCCCACCCACACACACCCCCCCACTAACCCACTCACCCCCCCACTAACCCACCCACTCACCCCCCCACTCACCCACCCACCCACCCACCCCACCCACTCACCCCGAACCCTCAACCCAAGCAACTTCTGCCGGTGAATCCGGACGCCGGTTAGCTCCTGCAGCGCCCTCTTGAGGCACCGGACCGTGGCGTCGGACGGAAACGCAGGCACAGAGATCTCCTGCCCGGCCCACCGGACCGTCAGTGGCAGGGCCGACATGGCCACGATCCTGTGGGCGGTGTGTGTGTGTGTGTGTGGAGGTGCCACTCCACGTTAGCGTGGCCGGGAGCGCGCGGAGACGCGTCACAACGGTAAGGGTCGGAGAATCGCCGTCACGCAGAGGGGAGAGAGCCACAGACTCACACAGGGACCCATAGAGACCCATAGAGACCCATAGACTCATCACTACACAGAGACCCATAGAGACCCATAGACTCACCACCATCACACAGACACCCATAGAAACCCATAGAGACCCATAGAGACCCACAGACTCATCATCACCACACAGAGACCCATAGAGACCCATAGAGACCCATAGAAACCCACCACCATCACACAGAGACCCATAGAGACCCATAGAGACCCATAGACTCATCACCACACAGAGACCCATAGAGACCCATAGAGACCCATAGACTCATCATCACCACACAGAGACCCATAGACTCATCATCACCACACAGAGACCCATAGACTCACACAGAGACCCATAGACTCATCACCACACAGAGACCCATAGACTCACCACCACACAGAGACCCATAGACTCACCACCACACAGAGACCCATAGACTCATCATCACACAGAGACCCATAGACTCACCACCACACAGAGACCCATAGACTCATCATCACACAGAGACCCATAGAGACCCACAGAGACCCACAGACTCATCATCACCACACAGAGACCCATAGAGACCCATAGACTCACACAGAGACCTATAGAGACCCATAGAGACCCATAGAGACCCATAGACTCACACAGAGACCCATAGAGACCCATAGAGACCCACAGAGACCCATAGACTCATCACTACACAGAGACCCATAGAGACCCATAGAGACCCATAGACTCATCACCACACAGAGACCCATAGACTCACACAGAGACCCATAGAGACCCACAGAGACCCACCATCATCACACAGAGATCCATAGAGACCCATAGAGACCCACCACCATCACACAGAGACCCATAGAGACCCATAGAGACCCATAGAGACCCATAGACTCATCACTACACAGAGACCCATAGAGACCCATAGACTCATCACTACACAGAGACCCATAGAGACCCATAGAGACCCACAGACTCACACAGAGACCCATAGAGACCCATAGACTCATCATCACCACACAGAGACCCATAGACTCATCATCACCACACAGAGACCCATAGACTCATCATCACCACACAGAGACCCATAGAGACCCATAGAGACCCACAGACTCACACAGAGACCCATAGAGACCCATAGGGACCCATAGACTCATCATCACCACACAGAGACCCATAGACTCATCATCACCACACAGAGACCCATAGACTCACACAGAGACCCATAGAGACCCATAGACTCATCATCACACAGAGACCCATAGACTCACACAGAGACCCATAGAGACCCATAGACTCATCATCACACAGAGACCTATAGAGACCCACCACCATCACGCAGAGACCCATAGACTCACACAGAGACCCATAGACTCACACAGATAGCCATAGATTCACCACCACCACACAGAGACCCATAGACTCCCCATCCCACAGAGACCCATAGACTCACCACCACACAGAGACCCATAGACTCACCACCATCACACAGAGACCCATAGACTCACACAGAGACCCATAGACTCATCACCACACAGAGACCCATAGAGACCCACAGAGACCCATAGAGACCCACCACCATCACACAGAGACACATAGACTCACACAGAGACCCATAGACTCACGCAGAGACCCATAGACTCATCACCACACAGAGACCCATAGACTCACACAGAGACCCATAGACTCACACAGAGACCTATAGAGACCCACAGAGACCCATAGACTCACACAGAGACCCATAGACTCACCACCACACAGAGACCCATAGACTCATCATCACCACACAGAGACCCATAGACTCACCAGCACACAGAGACCCATAGACTCACCACCACACAGAGACCTATAGACTCATCATCACTACACAGAGACCCATAGACTCACTACCACACAGAGACCCATAGACTCACTCACACAGAGACCAATAGACTCACTCACACAGAGACCCATAGACTCACTCACACAGAGACCCATAGACTCACTCACACAGAGACCCATAGACTCACCACCACACAGAGACCCATAGACTCACCATCACACAGAGACCCATAGACTCATCATCACACAGAGACCCATAGACTCATCACACACACACAGAGACTCATAGACTCACCACCACACAGAGACCCATAAACTCACCACAGAGACCCATAGCGTCATCATCACACAGAGACCCATAGACTTACCACCACACAGAGACCCATAGACTCACTCACACAGAGACCCATAGACTCACTCACACAGAGACCCATAGACTCACTCACACAGAGACCCATAGACTCACCACCATACAGAGACCCATAGACTCATCATCACACAGAGACCCATAGACTCACCATCACACAGAGACCCATAGACACATCATCACACAGAGACCCGTAGACTCACCACCACACAGAGACCCAGACAGAGAGAGACCCATAGAGACCCACAGACACTCATAGAGACCCACAGGGACTCACAGACACCCATAGAGACCCATAGAGACCCACAGAGACCCACAGACACCCATAGAGACCCACAGGGACTCACAGACACCCATAGAGACCCATAGAGACCCACAGAGACTCACAGAGACCCACAGACACCCACAGAGACCCACAGAGACCCACAGACACTCATAGAGACCCACAGAGACCCACAGAGACCCATAGAGACCCAAAGAGACTCACAGAGACTCACAGAGACCCACAGAGACTCACAGAGACTCACAGAGACCCACAGAGACCCACAGAGACCCATAGAGACCCACAGAGACTCACAGAGACCCACAGAGACCCACAGAGACCCACAGAAACCCATAGAAACCCATAGAGACCATCAGAGACCCAGAGAGACCCACAGAGACCCATAGAGATCCACAGAGACCCACAAAGACCCATAGAGACTCACAGAGACCCATAGAGACTCATAGAGACCCACAGAGACTCACAGAGACCCATAGAGACCCACAGAGACTCACAGAGACCCACAGACACCCACAGAGACCCACACAGACCCACAGAGACACCCACACACAGACACCCACACAGAGACACCCACAGAGTGACTCACAGTCGGCAAGTTCCTCACCGAGCTGCGTAGCCCTCAGCCCCTGCTGCTGCTGCTGCTGCAGTGAGTGCTGATTGTTGCTGTCCGCTCGCTCGGCCGCCTCTCGTCTCGAAGACTTCCACAGCAGATTTCGACTGCACGGGTGGAATCGATAAAGAGCGGCGATTCCGGGCCGTTACGATTCGGAATGGTGGAATCGATTCCCGTTGTTGTTAATGTTGGTTTCAAGGTGGGGAGGGGGGGAGTTTCGTGCGAGCGGGAGTCGATTCTGAATGTGCAACGATTCCGCTTGGATCGATTCGCGGTTATGGATTTTGTGCGAGTGGAGTCGATTGTCAAAGTTTCAACGATTAACCTTTGAATCGATTCGTGTTGGTGGGTTAAGGGCGAGTGGAGTCGATTGACAATTTGTAACGATTACCCTTTGAATCGATTCGTGTTGATGGACTTTTTTGTAGGAGTCGATTCTCAAAGTACAACGATTCATCTTTGAATCGATTTGTGTTGGTTGGTTTCGGGGCGAGAGAAGTTGATTCCCAATTTTCAATGATTCCACCTTGAATCGATTTGTGTTTGGGGTGAGCGGAGTAGATTTCCTAATGTACGGCGATTCAAAAGTTGAATCGATTCCTGTTAGTGTGGAGTGTTAGGGGTTTAGTGCAGTTGATTCATTAATGAAGCACGATTTCCCTTGAATCGATTCTATTGTAGGTGTGAAATCGATTCATTATTTTCTCCGTAATTCTCCATAAATCGATTCCTGTTGTTGGTGTAGTAGATTCTTTCATAAGCATCGATTCTCACCGAAACGATTCCTGTTATTGTAGAGTCTTAGTGGTGTGAAGTCGATTCCATACGGAACCACGATAACCATTGGATCGATTCCTCTTGGTGGTGTGGGCGATTATTTTAAAAGGCATCGATTCCCACGGAAACGATTTCCGTTATTGTGGAGTCTTAGTGGTGCGGAGTCGATTCCATACGGAACCACGATTACCATTGCATCGATTCCTCTTTGTGTTGTGGCGTGTTCGGTGCTAATCGAGTCGATTCCAAAGTATTCTGCGATTCACATTCGATTCGATTCCTTTGTTGGCGTTGGCCCGTATAGGCAATTCCTCGCTTAACGCGTGGCCGGCTTCGTCCATGAGCAGCTTAGGGAAGAATCCGACCTCCCAGCTTGAACTCTCCGTGATGAACATGACAGAGAGACACAGACACGGAGACACAGAGAGAGAGAGAGACACAGAGAGAGACACAGAGACATACAGAGAGAGACAGAGAGACACAGAGAGAGACAGAGACATACAGAGGGAGACAGACAGACACAGAGAGAGACAGACATACAGAGACAGAGACATACAGAGAGAGACAGAGACACAGAGAGAGACACAGAGACAGAGAGAGACACAGGGAGAGACAGAGAGACACAGAGAGAGACATACACAGAGACGCAGCGAGAGACAGAGAGAGACACAGACATACAGAGACACAGAGAGAGACAGACAGAGAGAGATAGAGAGAGACACAGAGAGATAGACAGATAGAGACACACAGAGAGACAGACAGAGAGACACACAGAGAGACAGATAGAGAGACAGACAGAGAGACAGAGATAGACAGAGAGACAGAGGCAGACACAGAGAGAGACAGAAACAGAGACAGAGGGAGAGAGTGGGGGAGAGACAGACACAGAGAGACATACAGAGACGGAGAGAGAGACACAGAGACAGATAGACAGAGAGACAGTCACAGAGAGAGACACAGACAGACAGAGACACAGAGACAGAGAGAGACAGACAGAGAGAGGCTAATGGTTACTCCGACTATACAATCCGCAAAGCTATCACTAAAACCATGAAGAAGGACCTTCTTGAGGAGCCTTTCAAAACCATCACTTTACCCTACATTGCTGGGATCACAAAAAAGATCTCCAAAAATCTTGAATAAACACAAGATCCAGGTCCGTTTCAACACGTTACATAAAATCCGTGATCTGGTTCCGTCTGTAATAGATGTGATTCCGGACATACCGTGCCCTGGTGTCTACAAACTAAGTTGCCTCTGTGGTAGTAGTTACATTGGAGAAACCAAACGCCATGTCTCGGACCGCATCCGTGAACACAAAGCAGACCTTAAACACGGTAGGACCAACACCTCTGCCGTGGCAGATCATTGTTATAATTCAGTAGGCTCACGTGACATTGACTTCTCCAAGACAGAGGTTCTTGGCAAGCCATCTGGCTACCATGAGAGATTCGTTCACGAGGCTATCCACATATAAAAGCACAGAGACAATTTCAACCGAGAAGATGGATTCTGGGCTTAGCAATCATTGGAAGGATTTGATAAACCATTTCGGGTCTTAATTGATTGCTAAAGACAAAGCCCCCCCAGATAGCCTCTAGCAGGGCTGTAGGGGCAAGTGCTGAGACACAGACAAAGCTCCCCCAGGTAGCCTCTGGCAGGGCTGTAGGGGCAAGTGCTGAGACACAAAGCTACCCCAGGTAGCCTCTAGCAGGGCTGTAGGGGCAAGTGCTGAGACACAAAGCTCCCCCAGGTAGCCTCTAGCAAGGCTGCAGGGGCAAGTGCTGAGACACAAAGATCCCCCAGGTAGCCTCTAGCAGGACTGTATGGGCAAGTGCTGAGACACAGACAAAGCTCCCCCAGGTAGCCTCTAGCAGGGCTGTAGGAGCAAGTGCTGAGACACAGACAAAGCTCCCCCAGGTAGCCTCTAGCAGGGCTGTAGGGGCAAGTGCTGAGACACAGACAAAGATCCCCCATGTAGCCTCTGGCAGGGCTGTAGGGGCAAGTGCTGAGACATAGGCAAAGCTCCCCCAGGTGGCCTCTAGCAGGGCTGTAGGGGCAAGTGCTGAGACACAAAGATCCCCCAGGTAGACAATTCCAGAGTAGAATCAGATTTCCATAGGTTTTTATTCAAATGAGCAGAGTCCACACAGCTCACCACACAGCTCACCAAACTCACCACAGCGCTCACCAAACTCACCACACAGCTCACCTAACTCACCACAGAGCTCACCAAACTCACCACAGAGCTCACCAAACTCACCACACAGCTCACCAAACTCACCACACAGCTCACCAAACATCTCACCACAGAGCTCGCCAAACTCACCACGCACCTCGCCAAACTCACCACACACCTCACCACGCACCTCAAAAAACTCACCACACACCTCACCAAACTCACCACACAGCTCACCAAACACCTCACCAGACAGCTCACCAAACTCACCACAGCTCACCACACAGCTCACCAAACTCACCACACAGCTCACCAAACTCACCACGCACCTCACCAAACTCACCGCACACCTCACCACGCACCTCAAAAAACTCACCACACACCTCACCAAACTCACCACGCACCTCAAAAAACTCACCACACACCTCACCAGACAGCTCACCAAGCTCACCACACAGCTCACCAAACTCACCACACAGCTCACCAAACTCACCACACAGCTCACCAAACTCACCACACAGCTCACAAAACTCACCGCCTTTTTTTAGTAACACGTTTCAGGTAGGCGACTCACGATGGCCGTGTCAGAGACACTGAGACCCTGGGGTCAGGGTTCAAGCCCTGGGTCTGGGTGTCTCTCTCTCAGGGGGGTTCACGATGGCCGTGTCAGAGACACTGAGACCCTGGGGTCAGGGTTCAAGCCCTGGGTCTGGGTGTCTCTCTCTCAGGGGGTTCACGATGGCCGTGTCAGAGACACTGAGAGCCTGGGGTCAGGGTTCAAGCCTACACCACGACCATCACCACCACCACAATCATCACCACCACCACAATCATCACCACCACTATCACCACCATCACCACAATCATCACCATCATCACCACCATCATCACCACCATCATCACCACCATCGCCACAATCATCACCACCATCGCCACAATCATCACCACTACCATCACCACCATCACCACAATCACCACCACAATCATCACCACCATCACCACCCTATTTGGTAAAATGCCCTCTCTCTCAGTCTGTCAGCATCACCACCACCATTACCACCACTGCTTCCTCCTCCACCACCACCACCACCACCACCCTCACCACCACCACCACCACCCTCACCACCTTCACCACCACCACCACCCTCACCACCACCACCACCACCACCACCACCTTCACCACCACCACCACCACTATTTGGTACAATGGCCCCGACTGGCAATGGCCGCGTCTCCTGGCTCCATCTCCACACGGCACGCCCGGCCGCCCATCACTTCCCCTACGGTGTGACCGCCACCACCACCACCACCACCGCCACCACCACCACCACCACCGCCACCACCGCCACCACCACCGCCACCACCAGCCTCCACGTGGTGATGGCGGGGGTGGTGGTAGTAGTAGTTGTAGTAGTTGTTGTTGTAGCTGTTGTTGTTGTTGTTGTCGTGCTGCTGCTGCTGCTGCTGCTCGGCGTAGCCCGGCACGGCGCCGGGCCCGGCAGTTGCCGGGCCCGGCGCCGTGCCGGTGAGGTGCGCTACGAGCTGGGCGAGCAGCAGGAGCTGCCGCCGCTGGGACTCGGCGAGCAGGGCCAAGCCATGCGACATGTGGGACAGCATCGCCGCTTCCTCGTCATCCACCTCCCCGTACACCCCCTCCTCCTCGTCAACGTCATCCACCACCTCCTCCTCCTCTTCCTCCACCTCCTCCACCTCCTCCACCTCCTCGTCGTCGTCAACGTCAGCCGCCTCGAGCTGGCCCCGGACGTCCACCGCCTCGCCAACGAGGGCTCCGGTACGTCCGCTCGTCGCCATCGGCGAGATGCCAAAGCCGTAGCCGCCGGCGTAGCCGCCACCGGCGCTACCACCACGCATCATCATCATCATCATCAGCGAGTTGTGGTTAACGCCACCACCACCGCTACCACCACCGGCACCAGCACCACCACCACCGCCACCACCACCGGCACCACCACCGGCACCAGCACCACCACCACCACCACCACCACCACCACCGCCACCACCACCACCACCACCACACATCATCATCAACGAGTTGTGGTTAACACCACCACCACCCCCACCACCACCACCACCGCCACCACCACCGCCACCACTGCCACCACCACCACCAGCACCACCACCACCACCACCGCCACCACCACCACCACCACCACCACACATCATCACCAGCGAGTTGTGGTTAACACCACCACCACCACCAGCACCACCACGCATCATCACCAGGGAGTTGTTGCTACCAGCGTAACCACCACAATAACCACCACCACCACCACCACCGTAACCACCACCAATACCGCCCAGCATCATCAGAGAGCTGATGCTACCGCCACCACTGCCACCACCAGCACCACCACCACCACCACCGCCACCACCACCACCACCACCGCCACCACCACCACCACCTCCACCACCACCACCAGCTGCTACACTAGCGCTGCTAACAGCCAGAGGCTTCAGTGATGATAACGACGACGATGATGATGGTGGAGGTGGTGGTGGTGGTGGCGATGATGAACTCGCTGCTGATGCTACTGCTGCTGATGCTGCTGATGCTGCTGCTGATGATGATGCTGCTGCTGGTGGTGTTGGTTGCGAGGGGCGAGCAGGACAGAGCGGCAACTCCGCGTGTCCAGCCGGCTGTGGTGTCGTCCGCTGGGGGAATACTTCATGAGATCTCAAACCTGCAGAAGGGGGAGGAGGTGGTGGTGGTGGTGGAGGTGGAGGTGGGGGTGGTGGTGGTGGGAGTGGTGGTGGTGGTGGTGGTGGTGGTGGTGGAGGTGGTGGTGGTGGTGGTGGTGGTGGTGGAGGTGGTGGTGGTGGGAGTGGTGGTGGTGGAGGTGGTGGTGGAGGTGGTGGGGGTGGTGGTGGAGGTGGTGGTGGTGGTGGTGGAGGTGGTGGTGATGGTGGTGGTGGTGGAGGTGGTGGTGGTGGAGGTGGGGGTGGTGGTGGTGGTGGAGGTGGTGGAGGTGGGGGTGGTGGTGGTGGTGGTGGTGGGAGTGGTGGTGGTGGTGGAGGTGGTGGTGGTGGTGGTGATGGAGTGGTGGTGGTGGGGGTGGTGGTGGTGGTGGGGGTGGTGGTGGTGGTGATGGTGGGAGTGGTGGTGGTGATGGTAGTGGTGGTGAGGGTGGTGGTGGTGGTGGTGATGGTGGTGGTGGTGGTGGGGGTGGTGGTGGTGGTGGTGGGGGTGGTGGTGAGGGTGGTGGTGGTGGTGGTGAGGGTGGTGGTGGTGGAGGTCGTAGGTTGTGTGTGTGTGTGTGCGTGTGTGTGCGTGCGAGTGTGTGTGCGTGTGTGTGTGTACGTATGTGTGTATGTGTGTGTGTGCATGTGTGTGTGTGTGTGCGCGTTCATAGCAAACAGTGACAATCAACACACACAGAGAACCAAACAGGACACCGTCACCCGGCACTCTCAGCCTCACGTGGCCGGCCGTGGGTGAGTGAGTGGATGAGTGGGTGGGTGAGTGGGTGGGTGAGTGGGTGGGTGAGTGGGTGAGTGGGTGAGTGGGTGGGTGAGTGAGTGGGTGAGTGAGTGGGTGAGTGAGTGGGTGAGTGTGTAAGTGAGTGGGTGAGTGAGTGGGTGAGTGAACGAGTGGGTGGGTGAGCGAGTGGGTGAGTGAAGCGTGTACACTGTGTGTGTGTCACTGTGTGTGTGTCACTGTGTGTGTGTCACTGTGTGTGTGTCACTGTGTGTGTGTCACTGTGTGTGTGTCACTGTGTGTGTGTCACTGTGTGTGTGTCACTGTGTGTGTGTCACTGTGTGTGTGTCACTGTGTGTGTGTCTGGCCTGGCACAAGCGTCGTGGTGACGTCACCGCCACTTAGTGGCGAATGGCGGTTGTTGTTGTTGTTGTGTCTGGCAAAACAACCCCCTACCTCCTCGCAATGCCGGACGGGCAACTCTGTCGTGGACAGTGCTGTGGGGGGAGGGCCAATTCCGATTGGCTCCTCCCCTCATGGCATATGTGTCCACCACAGTGGCTAAACGGGGGCTCTGGACGGGTGCGAGGGGCTGGTAACCCCTCCAACTTCAATAAATTACCACTAAACTACAAATGAAAATTTTAACTAATTAGCTTGTGCCGGAGGCCCCAAGGGGACAGGCGTCTATGACGTCTCCTGGCCAAACCCCAATTGGCGGAGCCAGGAGATTGAATCTCTACCCTCGGGGCTCCTCCAGAAACAACGAAAAGCCACTACGGGTGGCCACGTGGAATGTTCGAACGCTCACCGCGGAGGAGAGGCTGCCACTCCTCTGTCGGGAGCTGGACCGGTACCGCCTGGATCTCTGTGGCATTCAGGAGGTCCAGGGGACCGGCTCTGGCTCCTACCACCATGAGGGGTGGACAGTCCTCTACTCGGGGCAGCAGACTGCCAAACAACAGGGTGTGGGTCTTCTTTTGAACAAAAGAATGAAGGGGGCGTGGGAGTGTGGCGGTGAGGTGTGGGAAGCTGTAAGCCCCAGGCTACTTTGGGCTCGCCTTCCCATCAACCGGAGGCGAGGAATGGTGGTCGTGGTTACTTATGCCCCCACCGAAGATGAACATCCGTGGAGGGATGCAGGCAAAGCCGATGAGTCAGATCCCTTCCGTGACCTCCTGTCACAGGTGCTGGCCAAAGTGGCCCCTCGGGATAGAGTCATCATGTTGGGTGACTTCAATGCCCGAGTTGGTCATGATGCTGGCACCTGGTCTGGAGTGATTGGAGGGCATGGGCCAGATCAGCTCAATAACAACGGTAGGAGGCTGCTAGATTTTTGTGCAGCCCATGGGCTTGTAATTACCAACACGCTGTTCCGGCATCGGCGCATCCACACAACATCATGGATGCATGCCGGGTCCAAGCAAGAACATCTGCTGGACTACATAGTGACGGACCAGCGGATGCGAGCCCATGTCCTTGACCCCAGGACCTACCGTGGAGCTGATCTGCCCTCTGACCATCGACTAGTCATCTGTAAGATGCGCCTGCCATTCTTCCACTCCGGTGGTGGGGTGTACACCCAGGACCCCATTCCAACCTAAAGTGGCCTGGTCTCAGTTATCTGATGAAAGTTGCAAGCGAGAATTTCATCATCGCCTGCGGCTGGGGTTGGCATCGTCCCCGACTCCTCCTGATGTCGAGGGTAAATGGGCGAGGTTTAGGACTGTGACTCATGCAGCTGCAATTGCTGCTTTGGGTACGCGGTCCAGACCTCCCCAGAGACCCTGGCTGACAGAGGAGGTGTTCAGGATGGTTGAGAAAAAGCGACAGGCCCACTGTCATCGGCTACAGAATCCCACGTCAGAGAATGAGGAGAATTACCGCAGCCTTCGCTCGGAGGTTCGGAGAGCCGTGAGGCGCTGCAAGGATGGGTGGTGGTCGCGGGTTGCTGAGGAGATGGAGTCTGCCTCAGTGGCCCGTGATCACAAATCTCTATTTAACTCCATCAAAAAAGTAACCTGCAGCGCCACACCTATTACCATCATTAGGGGAAAAAACGGTGATCCAATCTCCGACCCCCAGGAACAGGTTTGCAGATTTGCTGAGCATTTCTGTGAGGTCCTGGGGGAGGGAAAATCCCTCGGCCAGGAAAACATCGTGGCACAAAGTGAGGATGACCCTGCTGAGGCTGCGGTGCCTCAAATATTGGAAGAAGTCACCCCCTGTGAGTGGTTGGCTGAGGTGCCATCTGTTGAGGAAGTACTGAGGGCGATCCGGAGCCTGAGACCAGGAAAGGCAGCGGGCAGAGATGATCTCCCAAGCGAAATGCTGAGGGAGGGTGGCGTTTGTGCACAGACTGCCCTATATGACATCATAACAACAGTCTGGACCACTGGACGGGTTCCGCAGGATTGGAAGGATGCCCTGGTGGTTTCGCCTCTCTAAGAAGGGGGACTGCACAGACTGTAACAACTACAGGGGTATTTCACTCCTCAGTGTGCCGGGAAAGGTCCTGCCAAGGATTATTCAGCATCGCCTTGCCAGGCACGCTGAGGAGAGGCTTGCGGAGCCCCAATGCGGTTTCAGGAAAGGGCGGTCCTGCACAGATGCCATATGTTCTGTCCGTCTGCTACAGCAGAGGTGTAGGGAATTCCAAAAAGACCTACATCTCTGCTTTATTGACCTGGTCAAGGCCTATGATACCATCAGTAGGCCTGGGCTCTGGGTTGTTCTTCGTGCTTTTGGAGTACCTGACCCTCTGCTCACGATCATTAAGGACCTTCATGATGGTGAGCGGGCCCGGGCAAAACTACGTGGCCGGGAGTCAGAGCCATTCCCTGTACACCTTTGGGTGCGACAGGGATGTCCTCTGGCTCCCACATTATTTAACATCTATTTTGACCACGTAGTTCGTGAAGCCTTCAATAGCTGTACCGGGGGAATCTCCATCTGGTACAGCTATAATGGGAGGCTGATCGATGCCTGGGTGCGGTCAAGGGATGGCTCCATATTGCTCAACCACGTTATGTATGTCGATGATTTGGTAATAGCTGCTCAGTCAGAGGAGGAGTTGGAGACGCTGCTGCTGAGACTGGAGCGTGCCACTAAGAGATGGGGCCTTACCATCAGCCCCACCAAAACTAAGCACCTGCCTGGGTATTTTGTACCATCGGACACTCCACCCCCACAACTCCCAATCGGTGATGGGGCAGTTGTGGAGAGAGTGGAGAGTTTCCCATACCTGGGCAGTGTACTTATGACCGGCTCCAGTTCAACAGCAGAGGTCTCACTCCGAATCAATCGAGCGGCAATATCTTTTCATCGGTTGCGTAACGCTGTGTGGAAGCTACCTGGTCTGTCGCTCCGCACTAAGCTTGCGAAACGTGGACCCCCCTAATGGAACATCTTCGCCGGTTAGAAACATTTAGGCAAGCCTGCCTACGATCCATCCTGGGTTTAACCAGGCTGGATTGTGTGAGGAGCTCACAAGTCCTTGAAAGATCTGGGCACGGTCCCATCGTTGAGCTCCTCCGCCAGGCAAGGCTGCGATGGCTGGGTATGTAGCCCGCATGCCCAGCCACCGCATGCCGAAACAGCTTTTGTTCGGCCGGATCGAGGGGGCTAAACGGGCGCGGCACGGGCTAGAGAAGAGATGGAGTGATGTGGTACAGGAAGACGTGGAGCTGAGTGGACTTGCCGATGACTGGTACCAGCGGTGTCAAGATCGGCCTCTGTGGAGGAAGATCGGCCTCTGTGGAGGAGGCTCGTGAAGGACGCTACTGGGCAGTTGGAGGCAGTCGCCCTCCAACAACAACGGAGGGCGGAGGAGCGACTCTCAGAACAACGAGCAGAGCGCCGGGTGGCTAAAGCACAGCAGGTTGGCACAGTAGGGGGCACAGGTGGTGCATCAGCCAGTCATCTCAGTCATCTCAGTCAGTCGACCCGTGGCACCTGCTGGGTCTGCCCCGTGACCTCCTGCCAGCGGGCGTTCGACACTTCACGTGGCCTCAAGGTGCACATAGCCTGGCACAAGCGTCGTGGTGACGTCACCGACACTTAGTGGCGAATGGCGGTTGTTGTATGATGCTGTGTGTGTGACACTGTGTGTGTGTGACACTGTGTGTGTGTGTGTGACGCTGTGTGTGTGTGTGACACTGTGTGTGTGTGACGCTGTGTGTGTGATGCTGTGTGTGTGTGTGTGACGCTGTGTGTGTGTGTGACACTGTGTGTGTGTGACGCTGTGTGTGTGACGCTGTTTGTGTGTGACGCTGTGTGTGTGTGACACTGTGTGTGTGACGCTGTGTGTGTGATGCTGTGTGACGCTGTTTGTGTGTGACGCTGTGTGTGTGTGACGCTGTGTGTGTGACACTGTGTGTGACGCTGTGTGTGTGTGTGTGACACTGTGTGTGTGTGACGCTGTGTGTGTGATGCTGTGTGTGTGACGCTGTGTGTGTGTGTGACACTGTCTGTGTGTGACGCTGTGTGTGTGACACTGTGTGTGTGTGTGTGTGTGACGCTGTGTGTGTGACGCTGTGTGTGTGTGTGACGCTGTGTTTGTGTGTGACGCTGTGTGTGTGTGACGCTGTGTGTGTTTTTGGGTGTGTTTGTGTGTGACGCTGTGTGTGTGTGTGTGAGACGCTGTGTGTGTGTGACGCTGTGTGTGTGTGACGCTGTGTGTGTGTGTGTGACGCTGTGTGTGTGTGTGTCGCTGTGTGTGTGTGTGTGACGCTGTGTGTGTGTGACGCTGTGTGTGTGTGTGACGCTGTGTGTGTGTGTGACGCTGTGTGTGTGTGACACAGTGTGTGTGTGTGTGACGCTGTGTGTGTGTGTGTGACACTGTGTGTGTGTGTGACACTGTGTGTGTGTGTGACGCTGTGTGTGTGTGTGTGACACTGTGTGTGTGTGTGACACTGTGTGTGTGTGTGTGACGCTGTGTGTGTGTGTGACGCTGTGTGTGTGTGTGTGACGCTGTGTGTGTGTGTGTGACACTGTGTGTGTGTGTGATGCTGTGTGTGTGTGTGACACTGTGTGTGTGTGTGTGACACTGTGTGTGTGTGTGTCACTGTGTGTGTGTGTGTCACTGTGTGTGTGTGTGTCACTGTGTGTGTGTGTGACGCTGTGTGTGTGTGTGACACTGTGTGTGTGTGTGTGACACTGTGTGTGTGTGTGACGCTGTGTGTGTGTGTGACACTGTGTGTGTGTGTGTGACGCTGTGTGTGTGTGTGTGACACTGTGTGTGTGTGTGACACTGTGTGTGTGTGTGTGACGCTGTGTGTGTGTGTGTGACACTGTGTGTGTGTGTGACACTGTGTGTGTGTGTGTGACGCTGTGTGTGTGTGTGTGACACTGTGTGTGTGTGTGACACTGTGTGTGTGTGTGTGTGACACTGTGTGTGTGTGTGACGCTGTGTGTGTGTGTGTGACGCTGTGTGTGTGTGTGACACTGTGTCCATCGCCCGTGCCGTATCCACCGTCAACTCACCGATTGATCCACCACCACCACCACCACCGCCACCACCACCACCACCACCGCCACCACCGCCACCACCCTCCACCCTCCACCCTCCCCTCCCCTGCGCGATGGCGAGCAGGGCGATCTTCTCCGCCTCCGTCAGCACCGCCCCGCTCACGTCCCTTGCCCCACCACCACCACCACCACCGCCACCACCACCACCACCGCCACCACCGCCACCACCACCACCACCACCACCGCCACCGTGATGGAGGTGCTTCTTGCGGGCCCAGCGCTTGAGATCGTCCCAACGTTTCTTGCAGTGTTTCACATCGCGGGGAGCTGAACCCTGGGCCGTCAGGACAGCTGCCACTTCCTCCCAGGCACGGGCCCTTGCCCGGAGGGTCTCGGCCGTGGTGGTGGTGGTGCCGGTGCCGGTGGTGGTGCCGGTGGTGGTGCCGGTGGTGCCGGTGGCGGAGGCCAGGAGGGGAATCCGCCACTTGAGGACTTGCTCGGCAAGGAGGCGGACATCATCCGGAGTGAAACGCTTCTCACGAGGGGCGCGGTGAAGCTTCTTGGGTGGAGGGCCTAGTGGGGGTGGTGGTGGTGGTGGTGGTGGGGGTGGTGGTGGTGGTGGTGGTGGGGGTGAGGGTGGTGGTGGTGGTGGGGGTGGTGTTAGAATGCTCGCTCAGTCGCGCAGTCAGTCAGTCACTGAGTCAGTCAGTAAGTAAGTCACTCAGTCACTCTGTCACTCACTCATACACTCACTCACACACTCACTCATACACTCACTCATACACTCACTCATACACTCACACACTCACACACTCACTCATACACTCACTCACTCACACACTCACTCAACCACTCACCCACTTACTCACTCACTCACTCACACATTCACTCACTCACACATACACTCATACACTCACTCATACACTAACTCACTCATACACTCACTCACTCATACACTCACTCACTCATACACTCACTCACTCATACACTCACTCACTCACTCATACACTCACTCACTCACACATACACTCATACACTCACTCATACACTCACTCATACACTCACACACTCACTCATACACTCACTCACTCATACACTCACTCACTCATACACTCACTCACTCATACACTCACTCACTCATACACTCACTCACTCACTCATACACTCACTCACTCTCTCATACACTCACTCACTCATACACTCACTCATACACTCACTCATACACTCACTCACTCATACACTCACTCACTCACTCACACATTCACTCACTCACACATACACTCATACACTCACACATACACTCACACTCATACACTCACTCACCCATACACTCACTCACCCATACACTCACTCACCCACTCACTCACACATTCACTCACTCACACCAGGAGCTGTGAGTGGCCTCACCGTCCGTGAGCTCCGCTCCTCTGGAGCTGATGCCTCTCCGCTGTGCCCGGCTAGGTGCCTTCCTGTCTCCACCACCTCCTCCACCACCTCCTCCACCACCTCCTCCACCACCTCCTCCTCCTCCACCACCTCCCACTCGTGTGAGAGCCTCCTCTGCCATCTCCGCCACGCCCTGAAGTCACAACAACAACAACAACCACAGTCATCATCATCACTACCACCATCATCATCATCACCAACATCTACATCACTACCACCATCACTACCACCAACATCATCATCACCAACATCATCACTACCACCATCATCATCATCACTACCATCATCATCATCACTACCACCAACATCATCATCACTACCACCAACATCATCATCACTACCACCATCATCATCACTACCACCATCATCATCATCACCAACATCATCATCACTACCACCATCATCATCACTACCACCATCATCATCATCATCACTACCATCATCATCACTACCACCATCATCACTACCACCATCATCACTACCACCATCATCATCACTACCAACATCATCATCATCATCACTACCACCATCATCACTACCACCATCATCATCATCATCACTACCACCAACATCATCATCACCAACATCATCACTACCACCATCATCATCATCATCACTACCACCATCATCACTACCACCATCATCATCATCATCACTACCACCATCATCACTACCACCATCATCATCATCATCACTACCACCATCATCACTACCACCATCATCATCATCATCACCAACATCATCATCACTACCACCAACATCATCATCACCAACATCATCACTACCACCATCATCATCACTACCATCATCATCATCATCACTACCACCACCATCATCATCATCACTACCACCATCATCATCATCACTACCATCATCATGATCATCATCACTACCACCAACATCATCATCACCAACATCATCACAACCACTGCCTTCCCTGTCTCCACCTCCTCCACCTCCACCACCTCCTCCACCTCCTCCACCTCCTCCTCCACCACCTCCTCCTCCACCACCTCTTCCACCTCCTCCACCTCCTCCTCCACCTCCTCCTCCACCACCTCCTCCACCTCCTCCACCTCCTCCTCCACCACCTCCTCCTCCACCTCCTCCTCCACCACCTCCTCCTCCACCACCTCCTCCACCTCCTCCTCCTCCACCACAAATAAATTATCATCATCATCATCACAACCACCATCATCATCACAACTACAGTGAGGGGAAAAAAGTATTTGATCCCCCGCTGATTTTGTACGTTTGCCCACTGACAAAGAAATGATCAGTCTATAATTTTAATGATAGGTTTATTTGAACAGTGAGAGACGGAATAACAACAAAATCCAGAAAAACGCATGTCAAAAATGTTATAAATTGATTTGCATTTTAATGAGGGAAATAAGTATTTGACCCCCTCTCAATCAGAAAGATTTCTGGCTCCCAGGTGTCTTTTATACAGGTAACGAGCTGACATTAGGAGCACACTCTTAAAGGGAGTGCTCCTAATCTCAGCTCGTTACCTGTATAAAAGACACCTGTCCACAGAAGCAATCAATCAATCAGATTCCAAACTCTCCACCATGGCCAAGACCAAAGAGCTCTCCAAGGATGTCAGGGACAAGATTGTAGACCTACACAAGGCTGGAATGGGCTACAAGACCATTGCCAAGCAGCTTGGTGAGAAGGTGACAACAGTTGGTGCGATTATTCGCAAATGGAAGAAACACAAAAGAACTGTCAATCTCCCTCGGCCTGGGGCTCCATGCAAGATCTCACCTCGTGGAGTTGCAATGATCATGAGAACGGTGAGGAATCAGCCCAGAACTACACGGGAGGATCTTGTCAATGATCTCAAGGCAGCTGGGACCATAGTCACCAAGAAAACAATTGGTAACACACTACGCCGTGAAGGACTGAAATCCTGCAGCGCCCGCAAGGTCCCCCCTGCTCAAGAAAGCACATATACATGCCCGTCTGAAGTTTGCCAATGAACATCTGAATGATTCAGAGGACAACTGGGTGAAAGTGTTGTGGTCAGATGAGACCAAAATGGGGCTCTTTGGCATCAAATCAACTCGCCGTGTTTGGAGGAGGAATGCTGCCTATGACCCCAAGAACACCATCCCCACCGTCAAACATGGAGGTGGAAACATTATGCTTTGGGGGTGTTTTTCTGCTAAGGGTACAGGACAACTTCACCGCATCAAAGGGACGATGGACGGGGGCCATGTACCATCAAATCTTGGGTGAGAACCTCCTTCCCTCAGCCAGGGCATTGAAAATGGGTCGTGGATAGGTATTCCAGCATGACAATGACCCAAAACACACGGCCAAGGCAACAAAGGAGTGGCTCAAGAAGAAGCACATTAAGGTCCTGGAGTGGCCTAGCCAGTCTCCAGACCTTAATCCCACAGAAAATCTGTGGAGGGAGCTGAAGGTTCGAGTTGCCAAACGTCAGCCTCGAAACCTTAACGACTTGGAGAAGATCTGCAAAGAGGAGTGGGACAAAATCCCTCCTGAGATGTGTGCAAACCTGGTGGCCAACTACATGAAACGTCTGACCTCTGTGATTGCCAACAAGGGTTTTGCCACCAAGTACTAAGTCATGTTTTGCAGAGGGGTTAAATACTTATTTCCCTCATGAAAATGCAAATCAATTAATAACATTTTTGACATGCGTTTATCTGGATTTTTGTTGTTGTTATTCTGTCTCTCACTGTTCAAATAAACCTACCATTAAAATTATAGACTGATTATTTCTTTGTCAGTAGGCAAATGTACAAAATGAGCAGGGGATCAAATACTTTTTTCCCTCACTGTATCATCATCACTACCACCATCATCACCATCATCATCACTACCTTCATCATCATCACTACAACCATCATCATCATCACTACAACCATCATCCTCACTACCACCATCATCACAACCACCATCATTATCACAACCATCATCATCACAACCACAATCATCATCACTACCATCATCATCACCAACATCATCATCATCATCACTACCACCATCATAACAACCACCATCATCATCACTACCACCATCATCATCACTACCATCATCATCGCTACCATCATCATCATCACTACAACCATCATCATCACTACCATCATCATAACAACCACCATCACCATCACAACCATCATCATCACCATCATCACCACCATCACCATCATCACCACTATCATCATCATCACCACCATCATCATCACTACCGTCATCATCATCACCATCATCATCACCACCATCATCATCATCACTACCACCATCATCACTACCATCATCATCATCATCACAACCACCATCATCATCACTACCACCATCATCACCATCATCATCATCACTGCCATCATCATCATCACTATCATCATCGCTACCATCATCATCATCACTACCACCATCATCATCACAATCACCATCATCACCACAATCACCATCATCACCACAACCACCATCATCACCACAACCACCATCATCACAACCACCATCATCATCACAACCACCATCATCATCACTACCATCATCATCACTACCATCATCATCACCACAACCATCATCATCACTACCATCATCATCACCACTACCACCATCATCATCACAACCACCATCATCATCACTACCATCATCATCACCACAACCAACATCATCACCACAACCACCATCATCACAACCACCATCATCATCACAACCACCATCATCATCGCTACCATCATCATCACCACAACCACCATCATCATCACAACCACCATCATCATCACTACCATCATCATCACTACCATCATCATCACCACAACCAACATCATCACCACAACCACCATCATCACAACCACCATCATCATCACAACCACCATCATCATCGCTACCATCATCATCACCACAACCAACATCATCACCACAACCACCATCATCACAACCACCATCATCATCACAATCATCATCATCATCACTGAGACTCACAGAGCCAGACCAAGGCTCCCTCAGGGTTCAGTGTTAGACACTGGGGTATCCCCTCACAGGGGTTCAGTGTTAGCCACCGGGGTATCCCCTAGCACAGGGGTTCAGTGTTAGACACTGGGGTATCCCCTAGCACAGGGGTTCAGTGTTAGACACTGGGGTATCCCCTCTCTAGCACAGGGGTTCAGTGTTAGCCACTGGGGTATCCCCTATCACAGGGGTTCAGTGTTAGACACTGGGGTATCCCCTCTCTATCACAGGGGTTCAGTGTTAGACACCGGGGTATCCCCTCTCTAGCACAGGGGTTCAGTGTTAGTCACTGGGGTATCCCCTCGTAGGGGTTCAGTGTTAGACACCGGGGTATCCCCTCTCTATCACAGGGGTTCAGTGTTAGACACTGGGGTATCCCCTCTCTAGCACAGGGGTTCAGTGTTAGTCACTGGGGTATCCCCTCTGTAACACAGGGGTTCAGTGTTAGTCACTGGGGTATCCCCTCGTAGGGGTTCAGTGTTAGTCACTGGGGTATCCCCTAGCACAGGGGTTCAGTGTTAGTCACTGGGGTATCCCCTAGCACAGGGGTTCAGTGTTAGTCACTGGGGTATCCCCTAGCACAGGGGTTCAGTGTTAGTCACTGGGGTATCCCCTAGCACAGGGGTTCAGTGTTAGCCACTGGGGTATCCCCTCGTAGGGGTTCAGTGTTAGCCACTGGGGTATCCCCTCTCTAGCACAGGGGTTCAGTGTTAGACACCGGGGTATCCCCTATCACAGGGGTTCAGTGTTAGTCACTGGGGTATCCCCTCTCTATCACAGGGGTTCAGTGTTAGACACTGGGGTATCCCCTAGCACAGGGGTTCAGTGTTGGTCACTGGGGTATCCCCTCGTAGGGGTTCAGTGTTAGTCACCGGGGTATCCCCTCTCTATCACAGGGGTTCAGTGTTAGTCACTGGGGTATCCCCTCTCTATCACAGGGGTTCAGCGTTAGACACCGGGGTATCCCCTCTCTAGCACAGGGGTTCAGTGTTAGTCACCGGGGTATCCCCTAGCACAGGGGTTCAGTGTTAGTCACCGGGGTATCCCCTTAGCACAGGGGTTCAGTGTTAGTCACCGGGGTATCCCCTTGTAGGGGTTCAGTGCTAGACACCGGGGTATCCCCTAGCACAGGGGTTCAGTGTTAGTCACCGGGGTATCCCCTTAGCACAGGGGTTCAGTGTTAGCCACCGGGGTATCCCCTCGTAGGGGTTCAGTGCTAGACACCGGGGTATCC
The DNA here is from genome assembly GCF_048934315.1 of Petromyzon marinus. Lineage (NCBI taxonomy): Eukaryota > Metazoa > Chordata > Hyperoartia > Petromyzontiformes > Petromyzontidae > Petromyzon > Petromyzon marinus. The sequence continues at coordinate 2,269,145 of NC_133748.1, read as the reverse complement.
CCTAGCACAGGGGTTCAGTGTTAGACACTGGGGTATCCCCTCTCTAGCACAGGGGTTCAGTGTTAGACACCGGGGTATCCCCTAGCACAGGGGTTCAGTGTTAGTCACTGGGGTATCCCCTCTCTAACACAGGGGTTCAGTGTTATTCACTGGGGTATCCCCTCGTAGGGGTTCAGTGTTAGTCACTGGGGTATCCCCTCTCTAGCACAGGGGTTCAGTGTTAGTCACTGGGGTATCCCCTATCACAGGGGTTCAGTGTTAGCCACCGGGGTATCCCTTCTCTAGCACAGGGGTTCAGTGTTAGCCACCGGGGTATCCCCTAGCACAGGGGTTCAGTGTTAGACACCGGGGTATCCCCTAGCACAGGGGTTCAGTGTTAGACACCGGGGTATCCCCTAGCACAGGGGTTCAGTGTTAGTCACCGGGGTATCCCCTCTCTATCACAGGGGTTCAGTGTTAGACACTGGAGTATCCCCTCGTAGGGGTTCAGTGTTAGCCACTGGGGTATCCCCTAGCACAGGGGTTCAGTGTTAGTCACTGGGGTATCCCCTATCACAGGGGTTCAGTGTTAGACACTGGGGTATCCCCTCTCTAGCACAGGGGTTCAGTGTTAGCCACTGGGGTATCCCCTCGTAGGGGTTCAGTGTTAGTCACTGGGGTATCCCCTAGCACAGGGGTTCAGTGTTAGACACCTGGGTATCCCCTAGCACAGGGGTTCAGTGTTAGCCACCGGGGTATGCCCTATCACAGGGGTTCAGTGTTAGTCACTGGGGTATCCCCTCTCTAACACAGGGGTTCAGTGTTAGACACTGGGGTATCCCCTCTTTAACACAGGGGTTCAGTGTTAGCCACCGGGGTATCCCCTCTCTATCACAGGGGTTCAGTGTTAGTCACCGGGGTATCCCCTCGTAGGGGTTCAGTGTTAGTCACCGGGGTATCCCCTCGTAGGGGTTCAGTGTTAGTCACTGGGGTATCCCCTAGCACAGGGGTTCAGTGGTAGTCACTGGGGTATCCCCTCGTAGGGGTTCAGTGTTAGACACTGGGGTATCCCCTATCACAGGGGTTCAGTGTTAGCCACTGGGGTATCCCCTCTCTATCACAGGGGTTCAGTGTTAGACACCGGGGTATCCCCTCTCTAACACAGGGGTTCAGTGTTAGCCACCGGGGTATCCCCTAGCACAGGGGTTCAGTGTTAGACACTGGGGTATCCCCTCGTAGGGGTTCAGTGTTAGCCACTGGGGTATCCCCTCTCTAGCACAGGGGTTCAGTGTTAGCCACTGGGGTATCCCCTCGTAGGGGTTCAGTGTTAGACACTGGGGTATCCCCTAGCACAGGGGTTCAGTGTTAGTCACCGGGGTATCCCCTCGTAGGGGTTCAGTGTTAGACACCGGGGTATCCCCTCTCTAGCACAGGGGTTCAGTGTTAGCCACCGGGGTATCCCCTATCACAGGGGTTCAGTGTTAGGCACCGGGGTATCCCCTATCACAGGGGTTCAGTGTTAGACTCTGGGGTATCCCCTCTCTAACACAGGGGTTCAGTGTTAGACACCGGGGTATCCCCTAGCACAGGGGTTCAGTGTTAGACACTGGGGTATCCCCTCTCTAGCACAGGGGTTCAGTGTTAGACACCGGGGTATCCCCTCGTAGGGGTTCAGTGTTAGACACCGGGGTATCCCCTCGTAGGGGTTCAGTGTTAGACACCGGGGTATCCCCTAGCACAGGGGTTCAGTGTTAGACACCGGGGTATCCCCTCGTAGGGGTTCAGTGTTAGACACAGGGGTATCCCCTCGTAGGGGTTCAGTGTTCTCACTCACCGTGGCCTCTCTCTCTCTCCCTCCCTCCCTCTCGCTCCCTCCCGGCATGCACCGCGACTCGAGGACGTTGGGCTGGTGGGGGGCGGACCGGGCAGCACCGGAAGTCACGAGGGAGAGAGCGAGAGAGAGAGAGGGGGTGGGGTGGGATGGAGGGGTTTCAGAGGTTTTTCTTCATTGGTAAAAACCTCTGAGTTGGCAAGGCGGGTGGGTGGGGTGGGGTCGCGGACGTTGGGGTGGGTGAGTTGACCGGGCAGCACCGGAAGTCAGCGGGAGTTTAGAGGTTTTTTTATATTGAAAAAAACCTCTGAGCTGACATTGTCGATGTGGAGGGGAGGGGCGGTCTGAAGGTTTAAAACCTCTGAGCTGACATTGTGGTTGTGGGTGAGGGAGCGGTCTGGAGGTTTAAAACCTCTGAGCTGACATTGTAGATGTGGGGTGAAGGGGGCGGTCTGGAGGTTTAAAACCTCTGAACTGACATTGTAGATGTGGGGTGAAGGGGGCGGTTTGGAGGTTTAAAACCTCTGAGCTGACATTGTAGATGTGGGGTGAGGGGGCGGTCTGGAGGTTTAAAACCTCTGAGCTGACATTGTAGATGTGGAGGGGAGGGGGGCGGTCTGGAGGTTTAAAACCTCTGAGCTGACATTGTAGATATGGGGGGGAGGGGGCGGTCTGGAGGTTTAAAACCTTTGAGCTGACATTGTGGATGTGCGGGGGGAGGTCTGGAGGTTTAAAACCTCTGAGCTGACATTGTGGATGTGGAGGGGAGCGGTCTGGAGGTTTAAAACCTCTGAGCTGACATTGTGGTTGTGGGGGGGAGGGGCGGTCTGGAGGTTTAAAACCTCTGAGTTGGCAAAGTTAATGTCTAACAGAGAGACACCCAGACCCAGGGCTTGAACCCTGACCCTAGGGTCTCAGTGTCTCTGACACGGCCATCGTGAACCCCCTAAGAGAGAGACACTCAGACCCAGGGCTTGAACCCTGACCCCAGGGTCTCAGTGTCTCTGACACGGCCATTGTGAACCCCCCTAAGAGAGAGAGACACCCAGACCCAGGGCTTGAACCCTGACCCCAGGGTCTCAGTGTCTCTGACACGGCCATTGTGAACCCCCCTAAGAGAGAGACACCCAGACCCAGGGCTTGAACCCTGAACCCAGGGTCTCAGTGTCTCTGACACGGCCATCGTGAACCCCTGAGAGAGACACCCAGACCCAGGGCTTGAACCTCGACATTCAAAGTGCCGATGCGATTCTGAATAGACACTCACCAGTCGCTGATCGATGGTTGTTGTTGTTATTTATTATCAAGGAGTAAACCATCATCACTATCATCATCACCACTATCATCGTCACCATCACCACCATCATCACTACTATCACCATCATCATCACCACCACCATCATCACTACCATCATCATCACTATCATCCCTAGCATCATCATCACTATCATTACTAGCATCACCATCATCATCACCACCATCACCATCATCACTACCATCATCATCATCACCATCATTACTACCATCATCATCATCATCACCATCATTACTACCATCACTACCATCATCATCACCATCATTACCACCATTACCACCATCATCATCATCATTACTACCATCACTACCATCATCATCACCATCATTACCACCATTACCACCATCATCATTACCATCATTACTACCATCACCATCACCACCTTCATCATCACTATCATCACTAGCATCATCATCACCACCATCACCACCATCACCACCACCATCACCACCACCACCATCACCACCACCACCACTATCACCATCACCACCATCACCAAGAAAGAGAGTGGGGGAGGTCATGGTGGGGGGAAGAGTGGGAGGGGGGGTGAGAGTGGGGGTCATGGGGAGAGTGGGTGGGGGTGAGAGTGGGGGGTAAGAGTGGGGGGGAGAGTGGGGGGGGTCAGAGTGGGGGGATCATAAGTGTCTGTGTGTGTCTGTGTGTCTGTGTGTGAGTGTCTGTGTGTGTGAGTGTCTGTGTGTGTGAGTGTCTGTGTGTCTGTGTGTGTGTGAGTGTCTGTGTGTCTGTGTTTGTCTGTGTGTGTGTGTCTGTGTGTCTGTGTGTGTGTGTGTCTGTGTGTTTGTCTGTGTGTGTGTGGAGCGGTAGTGTGGTGGTTAGCGCTACGCTGCGCTATGAACCTGGCGACCTGGGTTCGATTCCCGCTCACGGCCAACACCGGTGACGATTATCTGAATCGGTCCCGGGCCTCCCCTAGGTCGACTCAGCCTCAAATGAGTACTTGGTGCGGTGTGTAAACATCGCCAGTGGGGAGACAAAGGCGGTCGGGCGTGGTGCTGGCCACCCACCCCCTCGTGTGCCGTTCCGGCCTTCATAGGTGCTCGCTAACAGCACTTGCCCCTACAGTCTGTTACAGGCTATACGGGGGATCTTTGTCTTTTGTGTGTGTGTGTGTCACTGTGTGTGTGTCTGTGTGTGTGCATCACTGTGTCTGTGTGTGTGTGTATCACTGTGTGTGCGTGTCAATGTGTGTGTGTCAGAGTGTGTGTCAGTGTGTGTGTGTCCGTGTGTGTGTATCACTGTATGTGTGTGTGTCAGTGTGTGTGTGTCATTGTGTGTATGTGTGTGTCTGTGTGTCTGTGTGTGTGTCTGTGTGTGTGTGTGTGTCAGTGTGTGTGTGTGTCTGTGTGTGTGTCTGTGTGTCAGTGTGTGTGTGTGTCAGTGTGTGTGTGTGTGTCAGTGTGTGTCTGTGTGTGTGTCTGTGTGTCTGTGTGTGTGTCTGTGTGTCTGTGTGTGTGTATCTGTGTGTGTCTGTGTGTGTATCACTGTGTGTGTGTGTGTATCACTGTGTGTGTATCACTGTGTGTATCACTGTGTGTGTATCACAGTGTCACTGTGTGTGTATCACTGTGTGTGTATCACTGTGTGTGTGTCTGTGTGTATCAGTGTGTGTGTGTCTGTGTGTGTGTATCACTGTGTGTATCACTGTGTGTGTGTCTGTGTGTATCACTGTATGTGTGTGTATCACAGTATCACTGTGTGTGTGTGTATCTGTGTGTGTATCTGTGTGTGTATCACTGTGTGTATCACTGTGTGTGTGTGTGTCTGTGTGTGTGTCTATATGTCTATCTGTGTGTATATGTGTGTGTCTGTGTCTCACTGTGTGTCTATATGTCTATCTGTGTGTGTATCACTGTGTGTGTGTGTATCACTGTGTGTGTGTGTATCACTGTGTGTGTATCACTGTGTGTGTGTGTATCACTGTGTGTATCTGTGTGTGTATCACTGTGTGTGTGTATCACTGTGTGTGTGTCTGTGTGTGTGTATCACAGTGTCACTGTGTGTGTATCACTGTGAGTGTGTCTGTGTGTGTGTATCACAGTGTCACTGTGTGTGTATCACTGTGAGTGTGTGTATCACTGTGTGTGTGTGTGTGTATCACTGTGAGTGTGTGTGTCTGTGTGTGTGTGTATCACTGTGCGTGTATCACTGTGTGTGTGTATCACTGTGAGTGTGTGTGTCTGTGTGTGTGTATCACTGTGTGTGTATCACTGTGTGTGTGTATCACAGTGTGTGTGTATCACAGTATCACTGTGTGTGTATCACTGTGAGTGTGTGTATCACTGTGTGTGTGTGTGTATCACTGTGAGTGTGTGTGTCTGTGTGTGTGTGTATCACTGTGCGTGTATCACTGTGTGTGTGTATCACTGTGTGTGTGTCTGTGTGTGTGTATCACAGTGTCACTGTGTGTGTATCACTGTGAGTGTGTGTATCACTGTGTGTGTGTGTGTGTGTATCACTGTGAGTGTGTGTGTCTGTGTGTGTGTGTATCACTGTGTGTGTATCTGTGTGTGTATCACTGTGTGTGTGTGTGTGTCAGTGTGTGTGTGTGTATCACAGTGTGTGTATCACTGTGTGTGTATCACAGTGTCACTGTGTGTGTATCACAGTATCACTGTGTGTGTGTGTCAGTAGATCTTCTGCCGGGCAGGAGGCAGGACGCTCTCCTTGAGAACACCGAACAGCGTGAGGATGCCGGAGCGGCGACTCTTCTTGCCCTTGGTGAAGTAGTTAGACACCACGTCGTTCTCTAGTGGGGGGAAGGTGGGGGGAAGGTGGGGGGAAGGTGGGTGGGTGGGTGTATTAGTGAGTGAGTGCATGAGTGAGTGTATGAGTGAGTGAGTGTATGAGTGAGTGAGTGAGTGTATGAGTGAGTGTATGAGTGAGTGAGTGGGTGAGTGAGTGAGTGTATGAGTGAGTGAGTGTACGAGTGAGTGAGTGTATGAGTGAGTGTATAAGTGAGTGAGTGTATGAGTGAGTGAGTGTATGAGTGAGTTTGTGAGTGAGTGTATGAGTGAGTGAGTGAGAGTATGAGTGAGTGTATGAGTGAATGTATGAGTGAGTGTATGAGTGAGTGAGTGTATGAGTGAGTGAGTGTATGAGTGAGTGTATGAGTGAGTGAGTGTATGAGTGAGTGTATGAGTGAGTGTATGAGTGAGTGAGTGAGTGTATGAGTGAGTGAGAGTGTATGAGTGAGTGAGTGAGTGTATGAGTGAGTGTATGAGTGAGTGTATGAGTGAGTGAGAGTGTATGAGTGAGTGAGTGAGTGTATGAGTGAGTGTATGAGTGAGTGTATGAGTGAGTGAGTGTATGAGTGAGTGAGTGTATGAGTGAGTGTATGAGTGAGTGAGTGTATGAGTGAGTGTATGAGTGAGTGTATGAGTGAGTGTGTGAGTGTATGAGTGAGTGTATGAGTGAGTGAGTGTATGAGTGAGTGAGTGTGTGAGTGAGTGAGTGTATGAGTGAGTATATGAGTGAATGTATAAGTGAGTGAGTGAGTGTATGAGTGAGTGTATCAGTGAGTGAGTGAGTGTATGAGTGAGTGAGTGTATGAGTGAGTGAGTGAGTGTATGAGTGAGTGTATGAGTGAGTGAGAGTGAGTGTATGAGTGAGTGAGTGTATGAGTGAGTGCATGAGTGAGTGAGTGTATGAGTGAGTGTGTGAGTGAGTGTGTGAGTGAGTGTGTGAGTGAGTGTATGAGTGAGTGAGTGTATGAGTGAGTGAGTGTATGAGTGAGTGAGTGTATGAGTGAGTGAGTGTATGAGTGAGTGTATGAGTGAGTGTATGAGTGAGTGAGTGTATGAGTGTATAAGTGAGTGTATGAGTGAGTGTATCAGTGAGTGAGTGAGTGTATGAGTGAGTGTATGAGTGAGTGAGTGTATGAGTGAGTGTATGAGTGAGTGTATGAGTGAGTGAGTGTGTGAGTGAGTGAGTGTATGAGTGAGTGTATGAGTGAGTGAGTGTATGACTGAGTGAGTGTATGAGTGAGTGAGTGTATGAATGAGTGTATGAGTGAGTGTATGAGTGAGTAAGTGTATGAGTGTATGAGTGTGTAAGTGAGTGTATGAGTGAGTGTATGAGTGAGTGTATGAGTGAGTGTATGAGTGAGTGTATGAGTGAGTGAGTGTATGAGTGAGTGAGTGTATGAGTGAGTGTATGAGTGAGTGAGTGTATGAGTGAGTGAGTGTATGAGTGAGTGTATGAGTGAGTGAGTGTATGAGTGAGTGTATGAGTGAATGAGTGAGTGTATGAGTGAATGAGTGAGTGTATGAGTGAGTGAGTGAGAGCCTCACCAGACTGGGCGATGGTGCAGGGTAGAACGTTGTCCCCAGCAGACAGAGACACGAAGAAGGCAAACGGAACGAGCCACAGGCAGAGGGTGAAGTAGGCCAAGACCTGGTGAGGAGACGCACAGCTACAGCTACAGCTCCCCCAGGTAGCCACCGGCAGGGCTGTAGGGGCAAGTGCTGAGACACTGACAAAGCTCCCCCAAGTAGCCTCTAGCAGGGCTGTAGGGGCAAGTGCTGAGACAGAGACAAAGCTCCCCCAGGTAGCCTCTAGCAGGGCTGTAGGGGCAAGTGCTGAGACACAGACAAAGCTCCCCCAGGTAGCCTCTAGCAGGGCTGTAGGGGCAAGTGCTGAGACACAGACGAAGCTCCCCCAGGTAGCCTCTGGCAGGGCTGTAGGGGCAAGTGCTGAGACACAGACAAAGCTCCCCCAGGTAGCCTCCAACAGGGCTGTAGGGGCAAGTGCTGAGACACAGACAAAGCTCCCCCAGGTAGCCTCCTGCAGGGCTGTAGGGGCAAGTGCTGAAACACAGACAAAGCTCCCCCAGGTAGCCTCCGGCAGGGCTGTAGGGGCAAGTGCTGAGACACAGCTACAGCTCCCCCAGGTAGCCTCTAGCAGGGCTGTAGGGGCAAGTGCTGAGACACAAAGCTCCCCCAGGTAGCCTCCGGTAGGGCTGTAGGGGCAAGTGCTGAGACACAGCTACAGCTACAGCTCCCCCAGGTAGCCTCTAGCAAGGCTGTAGGGGCAAGTGCTGAGACACAGACAAAGCTCCCCCAGGTAGCCTCTAACAGGGCTGTAGGGGCAAGTGCTGAGACACAGACAAAGCTCCCCCAGGTAGCCTCTAGCAGGGCTGTAGGGGCAAGTGCTGAGACACAGACAAAGCTCCCCCAGGTAGCCTCTAGCAGGGCTGTAGGGGCAAGTGCTGAGACACAGACAAAGCTCCCCCAGGTAGCCTCTAACAGGGCTGTAGGGGTAAGTGCTGAGACACAGACAAAGCTCCCCCAGGAAGCCTCTAGCAGGGCTGTAGGGGTAAGTGCTGAGACACAGACAAAGCGCCCCCAGGTAGCCTCTAGCAGGGCTGTAGGGGCAAGTGCTGAGACACAGACAAAGCTCCCCCAGGTAGCCTCCGGCAGGGCAGTAGGGGCAAGTGCTGAGACACAGCTACAGCTACAGCTCCCCCAGGTAGCCTCCTGCAGGGCTGTAGGGGCAAGTGCTGAGACACAGTCAAAGCTCCCCTAGGTAGCCTCTAGCAGGGGGCTGTAGGGGGCAAGTGCTGAGACACAGACAAAGCTCCCCCAGGTAGCCTCTAGCAGGGCTGTAGGGGCAAGTGCTGAGACACAGACAAAGCTCCCTCAGGTAGCTTCTAGCAGGACTGTAGGGGCAAGTGCTGAGACACAGACAAAGCTCCCCCAGGTAGCCTCTAGCAGGGCTGTAAGGGCAAGTGCTGAGACACAGACAAAGCTCCCCCAGGTAGCCTCTAGCAGGGCTGTAGGGGCAAGTGCTGAGACACAGACAAAGCTCCCCCAGGTAGCCTCTAGCAGGGCTGTAGATGATGACGCCGATGATGATGATGACGATGATGATGATGACGATGATGACGATGATGACGATGATTACGATGATGATGACAATGACAACGATGATGATGATGATGATGACGATGATGATGATGATTACGATGATTACGATGACGATGATGATGATGACGATTACGATGATGATGACAATGATGATGACGATGATGATGATGACGATTACGATGATGATGACAATGATGATGACGATGATGATTACGATGATGATGACGATGATGATGATGACGATGATGACAATGATGATTATGATGATGATGACGATGATGACGATGATGACGATGATGGATCCTCACCTCTGTAAAGGGGTAGTGCTGTTCAGCAAAGTGCTGGAAGCCCACGTAGTGGTTCACAGCTACCAGCACTGCAACAACACACACGGTACAGATGTTGATTACCTCGCCTGGTACACAGGAGGTCGTGGGTGGGGTCGATTACCCTGAGAGATGTTGACTACCTCGCCTGGTACACAGGAGGTCGTGGGTTCCATCCTGACAATGGGGAGATGTTGACTACCTCGCCTGGTACACAGGAGGTCGTGGGGTCGATTACCCTGAGAGATGTTGACTACCTCGCCTGGTACACAGGAGGTCGTGGGGTCGATTACCCTGAGAGATGTTGATTACCTCGCCTGGTACACAGGAGGTCGTGGGGTCGATTACCCTGAGAGATGTTGACTACCTCGCCTGGTACACAGGAGGTCGTGGGGTTGATCCTGACAATGGGGAGATGTTGACTACCTCGCCTGGTATACAGGAGGTCGTGGGTTCGATTACCCTGAGAGATGTTGACTACCTCGCCTGGTACACAGGAGGTCGTGGGGTTGATCCTGACAATGGGGAGATGTTGACTACCTCGCCTGGTATACAGGAGGTCGTGGGTTCCATCCTGACAATGGGGAGATGTTGACTACCTCGCCTGGTCTACAGGAGGTTGTGGGTTCCATCCTGACAATGGGGAGATGTTGACTACCTCGCCTGGTGTGCAGGAGGTCGTGGGTTCGATCCTGACAATTGAGAGATGTTGACTACCTCGCCTGGTCTACAGGAGGTCGTGGGTTCGATCCTGACAATGGGGAGATGTTGACAACTTCGCCTGGTCTACAGGAGGTCGTGGGTTCCATCCTGACAATGGGGAGATGTTGACTACCTCGCCTGGTATACAGGAGGTCGTGGGTTCCATCCTGACAATGGGGAGATGTTGACTACCTCGCCTGGTACACAGGAGGTCGTGGGGTTGATTACCCTGAGAGATGTTGACTACCTCGCCTGGTACACAGGAGGTCGTGGGTTCGATTACCCTGAGAGATGTTGACTACCTCGCCTGGTACACAGGAGGTCGTGGGTTCCATCCTGACAATGGGGAGATGTTGACTACCTCGCCAGGTCTACAGGAGGTCGTGGGTTCCCTCCTGACAATGGGGAGATGTTGACTACCTCGCCTGGTACACAGGAGGTCGTGGGTTCGATCCCTGACCCTGGGTCTATGAGTAAGTGGGTGAGTGAGTGAATGGGCGAGTGAGTGGGTGAGCGAGTGGGTGAGCGGCTGAGTGAACAAGTGGTTGAGTGGGTGAGCGAGTGAGTGAGCGATTGGATGAGTGAGTGAGCGAGTGGATGAGTGAGTGTATGAGTGAGTGTATGAGTGAGTGAGTGAGTGTATGAGTGAGTGTGAGTGTATGAGTAAGTGAGTGTATGAGTGAGTGTGAGTGTATGAGTGAGTGAGTGTATGAGTGAGTGTATGAGTGAGTGTATGAGTGAGCGAGTGAGTGAGTGGATGAGTGAGTGGATGAGTGAGTGAACGAGTGAGCGAGCGAGTGAGTGGATGAGTGAGCGAGTGTATGAGTGAGCGAGTGAGGGAGTGAGTGTATGAGTGAGTGAGTGTATGAGTGAGTGTATGAGTGAGTGAGTGTATGAGTGAGTGTATGAGTGAGCGAGTGGATGAGTGAGTGGGTGAGTGTATGAGTGAGTGTATGAGTGAGTGTATGAGTGAGCGAGTGTATGAGTGAGTGTGTGAGTGAGTGAGTGTATGAGTGAGTGTATGAGTGAGCGAGTGAGTGAGTGGATGAGTGAGTGGATGAGTGAGTGAACGAGTGAGCGAGCGAGTGAGTGGATGAGTGAGCGAGTGTATGAGTGAGCGAGTGAGGGAGTGAGTGTATGAGTGAGTGAGTGTATGAGTGAGTGTATGAGTGAGTGAGTGTATGAGTGAGTGTATGAGTGAGCGAGTGGATGAGTGAGTGGGTGAGTGTATGAGTGAGTGTATGAGTGAGTGTATGAGTGAGCGAGTGTATGAGTGAGTGTGTGAGTGAGTGAGTGTATGAGTGAGTGAGTGTATGAGTGAGTGAGTGTATGAGTGAGTGTATGAGCGAGTGAGCGAGCGGGTGAGTGTATGAGTGAGTGAGCAAGCGAGTGAGTGAGTGGATGAGTGAGTGAGTGAGTGTATGAGTGAGTGAGTGTATGAGTGAGTGAGTGTATGAGTGAGTGAGTGTATGAGTGAGTGTATGAGCGAGTGAGCGAGCGGGTGAGTGTATGAGTGAGTGAGCAAGCGAGTGAGTGAGTGGATGAGTGAGTGAGTGAGTGTATGAGTGAGTGAGTGTATGAGTGAGTGTATGAGTGAGTGAGTGTATGAGTGAGTGTATGAGTGAGTGTATGAGTGAGTGAGTGAGCGAGCGGGTGGGTGAGCGGCACACTCACGGCAGGTGAGCACGAAGTTGGGCGAGGTGAGCTGGATGTAGGGGAAGGTACGCAAGAGGCCAAGGTGGACGACGCTGCTGAAGAGGCCCAGGCTGACGAGGATCAGCGGGAAGCTCTCAAAGATGAGGAGCCCCACATACACACAGGTGGACAGCTGGGGGTGGAGGGGGGTGAGTGAGTGAGTGGGTGAGTGGGTGGGTGAGTGGGTGGGTGAGTGGGTGGGTGAGTGGGTGAGTGTATGAGTGAGTGAGTGAGTGTATGAGTGAGTGTATGAGTGGATGAGTGTATGAGTGTATGAGTGAGTGTATGAGTGTGTGAGTGAGTGTATGAGTGTATGAGTGAGTGTATGAGTGAGTGTATGAGTGTATGAGTGAGTGAGTGTATGAGTGAGTGTATGAGTGTGTGAGTGTATGAGTGAGTGTGTGAGTGTATGAGTGTGTGAGTGTATGAGTGAGTGAGTGTGTGAGTGAGTGTATGAGTGTATGAGTGAGTGAGTGTATGAGTGAGTGTATGAGTGAGTGAGTGTATGAGTGAGTGTATGAGTGTATGAGTGAGTGAGTGTATGAGTGAGTGTATGAGTGAGTGAGTGTATGAGTGAGTGAGTGTATGTGTGAGTGAGTGTATGAGTGAGTGAGTGTATGAGTGAGTGAGTGTATGAGTGAGTGTATGAGTGAGTGTATGAGTGAGTGTATGAGTGTATGAGTGAGTGAGTGTATGAGTGAGTGTATGAGTGAGTGTATGAGTGAGTGAGTGTGTGAGTGAGTGTATGAGTGTATGAGTGAGTGAGTGTATGAGTGAGTGAGTGTGTGAGTGAGTGAGTCTCACCCAGATCATGTACTTGATAATCTTGCTCGTGACCACTGTGTACTCTTCTATCAGCTCCGCCAGGTAGTACAGCCCAGCCGCTGCAACCACAACCACCACCACAACCACCACCACAACCACAACCATCACCACAACCACAACCATAACAATCACAACTATCACAACCACCACCACAACCATAACAATCACAACTATCACAACCACCACCACAACCACCACAACCATAACAATCACAGCTATCACAACCACCACCACAACCACAACAATCACAACTATCACAACCACCACCACAACCACAACCACCACAACCATAACAATCATAACAATCACAACTATCACAACCACCACCACAACCACAACCATCACCACAACCATAACAACCATAACAATCACAACTATCACAACCACCACCACAACCACAACAATCACAACTATCACAACCACCACCACAACCACAACCATAACAATCACAACTATCACAACCATCACCACAACCACAACAATCACAACTATCACAACCACCACCACAACCACAACCATCACCACAACCATAACAACCATAACAATCACAACTATCACAACCATCACCACAACCATAACAACCATAACAATCACAACTATCACAACCACCACCACAACCACCACAACCATAACAATCACAGCTATCACAACCACCACCACAACCATAACAACCATAACAATCACAACTATCACAACCACCACCACAACCACAACAATCACAACTATCACAACTATCACAACCACAACAATCACAACTATCACAACCACCACCACAACCACAACAATCACAACTATCACAACCACCACCACAACCACAACAATCACAACTATCACAACCACCACCACAACCATAACAATCACAACTATCACAACTATCACAACCACCACCACAACCATAACAACCACAACAACCACCACCACAACCATAACAATCACAACTATCACAACCACCACCACAACCATAACAACCACAACAACCACCACCACAACCATAACAATCACAACTATCACAACCACCACCACAACCATAACAACCACAACCATAACAACCACCACCACAACCACCACAACCATAACAACCACAACAACCACCACCACAATCATAACAACCATAACAACCACAACCATAACAACCACAACCATAACAATCACAACTATCACAACCACCACAACCATAACAATCACAACTATCACAACCACCACAACCATAACAACCACCACCACAACCATAACAATCACAACTATAACAACCACCACCACAACCATAACAATCACAACTATCACAACCACTACCACCACAACCATAACAACCACAACCATAACAATCACAACTATCACAACCACCACCACAACCATAACAGCCAGAACAACCATAACCATCACAACCACCACCTCCACAACCACCAGTGAGTATGTGTATGAGTGAGTGAGTGTATGAGTGTATGAGTGAGTGTATGAGTGAGTGAGTGTATGAGTGAGTGAGTGTATGAGTGAGTGAGTGTATGAGTGAGTGTATGAGTGAGTGAGTGTATGAGTGAGTGAGTGTATGAGTGAGTGAGTGTATGAGTGAGTGTGTGTATGAGTGAGTGTATGAGTGAGTGTATGAGTTAGTGGTGAGTGAGTGTATGAGTGAGTGTGTGTATGAGTGAGTGTATGAGTGAGTGAGTGTATGAGTGAGTGAGTGTATGAGTGAGTGAGTGTATGAGTGAGTGTATGAGTGAGTGAGTGTGTGAGTGAGTGAGTGTATGAGTGAGTGAGTGTATGAGTGAGTGTGTGTATGAGTGAGTGTATGAGTGAGTGTGTGAGTGAGTGAGTGTATGAGTGAGTGTATGAGTGAATGAGTGTATGAGTGAGTGAGTGTATGAGTGAGTGAGTGTATGAGTGTATGAGTGAGTGTATGAGTGAGTGAGTGTATGAGTGAGTGTGTGAGTGAGTGTATGAGTGAGTAAGTGTATGAGTGTATGAGTGAGTGGGTGAGTGAGTGAGTGGGTGAGTGAGTGAGTGTATGAGTGAGTGAGTGGGTGAGTGTATGAGTGAGTGGGTGAAAGTGTGAGTGAGTGACTGGGTGAGTGAGTGGGTGGGTGAGTGAGTGGATGAGTGAGTGGATGAGTGAGTGAAAGTGTGAGTGAGTGACTGGGTGAGTGAGTGAATGGGTGAGTAAGTGAGTGGGTGAGTGACTGGGTGAGTGAGTGACTGGGTGAGTGAGTGGGTGAGTGACTGGGTGAGTGAGTGACTGGGTGAGTGAGTGGGTGAGTGACTGGGTGGGTGAGTGAGTGGGCAAGTGACTGGGTGAGTGGGTGTAGTGCATAGTGTAGTGTGTAGTCGTGTATAGTAGTGTATAGTGTAGTGTGTAGTAGTGTAGTGTATAGTAGTGTAGTGTGTAGTAGTGTAGTGTATAGTAGTGTAGTGTATAGTAATGTCGTGTATAGTGTAGTGTATAGTGTAGTGTATAGTAGCGTAGTGCAGTGTATAGTAGCGTAGTGTATAGTAGTGTAGTGTGTGGTAGTGTATAGTGTAGTATATAGTAGTGTAGTGTATAGTAGTGTAGTGTATAGTGTAGTGTTATAGTGTAGTGTATAGTGTAGTGTATAGTAGTGTAGTGTTATAGTGTAGTGTATAGTGTAGTGTATAGTGTAGTGTATAGTAGTGTAGTGTATAGTAATGTAGTGTATAGTAGTGTAGTGTTATAGTGTAGTGTATAGTAGTGTAGCGTATAGTGTAGTGTGTAGTGTATAGTAGTGTAGTGTATAGTAGTGTAGTGTCATAGTGTAGTGTATAGTGTAGTGTATAGTAGTGTAGTGTATAGCAGTATAGTGTATAGTGTAATGTATAGTAGTGTATAGTGTAGTGTATAGTAGTGTATAGTGTAGTGTTTAGTAGTGTAGCGTAAAGTGTAGTGTGTAGTGTATAGTAGCGTAGTGTATAGTAGTGTAGTGTTATAGTGCAGTGTATAGTGTAGTGTATAGCAGTGTATAGTGTAGTGTATAGTAGTGTAGTGTTATCGTGTAGTGTATAGCAGTGTATAGTAGTGTATAGTAGTGTAGTGTATAGTAGTGTAGTGTATAGTAGTGTACTGTTATAGTGTAGTGTATAGTAGTGTATAGTGTAGTGTATAGTAGTGTATAGTGTAGTGTATAGTAGTGTATAGTGTAGTGTATAGTAGTGTATAGTGTAGTTTATAGTAGTGTATAGTGTAGTGTATAGTGTAGTGTATAGCGGTGCGTGTTGTTACCTATAGCGAGCGTGACGAATGAAATCTGCAGGAGGATTGAGAGCCAGCTGAGTAAGTAGATAAACCACATCGCTACTCACGGACATCACCAGCTGGCGGGAGACTGAAATCGCGTTGAGGCCTCTCTCTCTGTGTCTCTCTCTGTCTGTGTCTCTCTCTGTCTGTGTCTCTCTCAGGCTGTGTCTCTCTCTGTCTGTCTCTCTCTGTGTCTCTCTCTCTGTGTCTCTGTCTCTCTCTCTCTCTGCGTCTCTCTCTCTCTCTGTGTCTCTCTCTGTCTGTCTGTGTCTCTCTCTGTCTGTCTCGCTGTCTCTCTCTTTCTGTCTCTGTGTCTCTGTCTCTGTGCCTCTCTCTGCGTCTCTCTCTCTGCGTCTCTCTCTCTCTCTCTGCGTCTCTCTCTGTCTGTGTCTCTCTCTCTCTCTGTCTCGCTGTCTCTCTCTTTCTGTCTCTGTGTCTCTGTCTCTGTGTCTCTCTGTCTCTCTCAGTCCATTCAAAGTTGGAGATTCGCTTCGTGCGCCACCATCTTGGTAAGGGGGAGGTGGGGACGTGGCGCGCGGGAGGGTTGGGAGGCCGCCGGCCATCTTGGTAAGGAAGAGAAAGGACGGCGACCATCTTGGTAAGGAAGAGAAAAACATGGCGGCCATCTTGGTAAGGAGAGGGAGCGAGATGGAGGGTTGGCGGCCATCTTGACAACGGCTTGCGGCCATTTTGGTAAAGGGGGTTGGGGCTTTGTCGGTCATCTTGGCAAAGGGGGGGTTGTCGGTCATCTTGGTTTGGACATATTTGTTTTGTCGTAGTACGGAGTTAGACTGATGGGCCTTAATCTAAGTTTTCTTGTGCTTGTTGTTGTTGTTTGGATTTTTTCTGGAATATTTTGCTGTTTTTTTTTCATGGATTTTTTTTGTTTTGCACAGTCACATAGTCACTTTAAGATGTTTTCTTGTTCGTGTTTTTGTTTTTTTTGTTTGTTGTGGTTGCACCCGATTCAAGAGCCGAATGGCTCACAGGGCTATACCAAAATAAATAAACTGAAAACTGAAACTGGTTATCGGCCATCTTGTCATAGGAAATAAATCCTGGCGGCCATCTTGGCAACGGAAAAAGAGAGTTGGCTCTCGGCCATCTTGGCAAGGGAGACAAAGGCTGGTGGCCATCTTGGTAAGGGAGAGTGAGAGGGCTTTTGGCCATCTTTGTAAGGAAGAGAATGGCTGGTGGCCATATTGGTAAGGGGTGACGGCCATGTCCGTATAGGGGGCGGCCGTGACATCAGAATCGGGGACGTTTCTGGAGTGACGTCACCGCCCGCAATGCAACTCAAGGGGGCTTCCATAGTGACGAAGTGACGTCACTACGGAAGCTCTTGAGAATGCTGGGTAGTGTGTTTGGTGACGTCATTCCGTTAACAGTTTAAGTGTATACGTGGTGACGTCACTTCATAAGCTCTTGAGAATGCTGGGTAGTGTGTTGGGTGACGTCACTCCGTTAACAGTTTAAGTTTATACGTGGTGACGTCACTTCGTAAGCTCTTGACTTGTCTTTGCTCAGGGGGGGTGGTGCGCGAAGAGCCCACGAAGCGACGTGGTGACGTCACCGCAATACAATTCAATGGGGCTTCCGTAGTGTGTGCGGTGACGTCACTCCGTCGAGAGATCGTGTAGTGACGTCACCCCATAGCGACGTGGTGACGTCACCGCAAATCATGGGGGCTTCCGTCGCGACAGAGTGACGTCACTACGGTAGCCAGTGGAGTGCGTGCGGTGACGTCGCTCCGTCGAGGGCACCAATGTAGCGACGTGGTGACGTCACCGCAATTCAACGCGAGCTTCCGTTGACCGAGTTACGTCACTACGTAAAGCTCCGGGGGGGGGGAAGTGTGCGGCAACGTCGGCTCCGTTGAGATCCCACTGAGCGACGCGTCATGACGTCATCGCAATATAACTCAAGGTGACGTCACGCGACCGCCGTCTATCTTCCTGTCGCTCAAAAAAAGGCGGGAAAAGTTCGCAGCGGGCGGCGGAGGCGAAGCGACAACTTTAGCGGCAATTTCTCTGAGGTAAATGATCCAACGTAACATTATTATTTACAGTTAAATTGTTCTAATATTTAACTTATAACTTGCGTGACCGCAGGAATTCATGATCTTTGGTTATTTCGGTAAAAGTCACGTAGATTAAAAAATAATAATTAACAAAAGTACAAACGCGTTTTTATTTGTATTTATTTTTCTATCTACATCACTTTACCGAAAGAACCAAAGAATATAAAATGTTATATATCTACTATATATGTGCATACAGCTTACATTTTTACAAAGTATACGCACTTTTGTATTTGGATGTGTAATCACCAATGTCCCCCGATCTATCCCTTGAGGTAAATGATTCCAACGTAACATTATTTAAAGTAATGATGTTTTTACATACTAATATATATAACAACTGTGGATATAAAAAAAACATTCTTACATTGTATTTACAAAATAAAAAAAATTGTATTCGATGTGTAAATAACCAGCGCCCACACCCCCCTCTCTGAGGTAAATGCTTCCAAACGTAACATTATTATTATACATTATTATTTAAAGTAAAATATTACATACATACTGTGTATATGTACAAGGCTTACATTTTACAAGGTATACACTTTTCTATTCTGTGTGTAATAACCAGCGCCATCTGAGGTAAATGCTTCCAAACGTAACATTATTATTATACATTATTATTTAAAGTAAAATGTTACATACATACTGTGTGTATATGTACAAGGCTTACATTTTACAAGGTATACACTTTTCTATTCTGTGTGTAATAACCAGCGCTATCTGAGGTAAATGCTTCCAAACGTAACAACATTATTATTATACATTATTATTTAAAGTAATTTAGTTTATATGCTGTGTATATGAAGAAATAATCTTACATTTATACAAAGTACGCTTTTATATTCAATGTGTTAATAACCAGCGCCTCTCCCTCTTACGTAAATCGTTCTAACGTAACATTATGTATTAGTATTTAATGTAATTTAGTTTATATATACTGTGTATATATAAGAAATATATATAACAAAACTATCTCACATTTTTACAAAGTATAGTTTTGTATATTCGGCACCGTGTTAATATCCAACGCCTCTCTCTGAGGTAAATCGTTCCAACGTAACATTATTATAATTCATTATCATTTAAAGTAAATTCGTTTATAGATATACTGTAATGTGTTACACATAAAGGTGACAAAAATATATAAAATAATCTTACATTAATAGCCAGCGTCTCTCTCTCTCTCTGAGGTAAATGCTTACAACGTAACTTTATTATTGAAAGTTATTTCAATTTTGATTTAAAGCGTTCGTGACTGCAGGGATTCATATTCTTAGTTATTTCGGTAAAGTCACCACCACGTAGAAGGGAAACAATAAAATAATTAAAATATAAAACAATAAAATAATAAAAATATAAAACAATAAAATTAATATTCTTGGTTATTTCGGTAAAGTCACCACCACGTAGAAGGGAAACAATAAAATAATAAAAATATAAAACAATAAAATTATTATTCTTGGTTCTTTCTGTAAAGTCACCACGTAGAAGGGAAACAATAAAATAATAAAAAATACAATTATGGTAAAACAATAAAATTATTATTCTTGGTTCTTTCGGTAAAGTCACCACCACGTAGAAGGGAAACAATAAAAAAATATATAAAAAATAAAATTATTATTCTTGGTTCTTTCGGTAAAGTCACGTAGAAGATAATTGTATTGTTTTAGATTTTATTATTTTAATTATCGTAAAACAAAAAAATCTATTGTTTTATATTTTTATTATTTTATTGTTTCCCTTCTACGTGGTGACTTTACCGAAATAACCAAGAATATTAAAGTAATTTAGTTTTTACATGAACTGTGTACATACAAAAACAACTACCTTACACTTCTTACAAAGTACACTTTTTATGTTCGATGTGTAAATAATAAATTTTGATTTAAAAGCTTTCGTGACTGCAGTAATTCATATTCTTAGCTCTTTCGGTAAAGTCACGTTGAAGGGAAACAATAAAATAATAAAATATATAGAAAACTATGAAAATATAGTCACGTTGAAGGGAAACAATAAAATAATAAAATATATAGAAAACAATGAAATATATTTATTATTTTATTGTTTCCCTTCAACGTGACTTTACCGAAAGAGCTAAGGATATGAACCAGCGTCATGTTAAAGTGATTGTTTTACATGTGTACGTTATACACTCAGGATCTTGAGACACTCAGGGTAGACCGTGTCTCAGGATCTTGAGACACTCAGGGTAGACCGTGTCTCAGGGTCTTGAGACACTCAGGGTAGACCGTGTCTCAGGATCTTGAGACTCTCAGGGTAGGCCGTGTCTCAGGATCTTGAGACACTCAGGGTAGACCGTGTCTCAGGATCTTGAGACTCTCAGGGTAGACCGTGTCTCAGGATCTTGAGACACTCAGGGTAGACCGTGTCTCAGGATCTTGAGACACTCAGGGTAGACCGTGTCTCAGGATCTTGAGACACTCAGGGTAGACCGTGTCTCAGGATCTTGAGACACTCAGGGTAGACCGTGTCTCAGGATCTTGAGACACTCAGGGTAGGCCGTGTCTCAGGATCTTGAGACACTCTCAGGGTAGACCGTGTCTCAGGATCTTGAGACTCTCAGGGTAGGCCGTGTCTCAGGATCGTGAGACACTCAGGGTAGACAGTGTCTCAGGATCTTGAGACAATCAGGGTAGACAGTGTCTCAGGATCTTGAGACACTCAGGGTAGACGGTGTCTCAGGATCTTGAGACACTCAGGGTAGAGCGTGTCTCAGGATCTTGAGACACTCAGGGTAGAGCGTGTCTCAGGATCTTGAGACACTCAGGGTAGACCGTTTCTCAGGATCTTGAGACACTCAGGGTAGACCGTGTCTCAGGATCTTGAGACACTCAGGGTAGACCGTGTCTCAGGATCTTGAGACACTCAGGGTAGACCGTGTCTCAGGATCTTGAGACTCTCAGGGTAGACCGTGTTTCAGGATCTTGAGACACTCTCAGGGTAGACCGTGTCTCAGGATCTTGAGACACTCTCAGGGTAGACCGTGTCTCAGGATCTTGAGACACTCAGGGTAGACCGTGTCTCAGGATCTTGAGACACTCAGGGTAGACAGTGTCTCAGGATCTTGAGACACTCAGGGTAGACAGTGTCTCAGGATCTTGAGACACTCTCAGGGTAGACCGTGTCTCAGGATCTTGAGACTCTCAGGGTAGGCCGTGTCTCAGGATCTTGAGACACTCAGGGTAGACCGTGTCTCAGGATCTTGAGACACTCAGGGTAGACCGTGTCTCAGGATCTTGAGACACTCAGGGTAGACCGTGTCTCAGGATCTTGAGACACTCAGGGTAGACCGTGTCTCAGGATCTTGAGACTCTCAGGGTAGACCGTGTCTCAGGATCTTGAGACTCTCAGGGTAGACCGTGTCTCAGGATCTTGAGACACTCAGGGTAGACAGTGTCTCAGGATCTTGAGACACTCAGGGTAGACAGTGTCTCAGGATCTTGAGACACTCAGGGTAGACCGTGTCTCAGGATCTTGAGACACTCAGGGTAGACCGTGTCTCAGGATCTTGAGACACTCAGGGTAGACCGTGTCTCAGGGTCTTGACACTCTCAGGGTAGACCGTGTCTCAGGATCTTGAGACACTCAGGGTAGACCGTGTCTCAGGATCTTGAGACACTCAAGGTAGACCGTGTCTCAGGATCTTGACACACTCAGGGTAGACCGTGTCTCAGGATCTTGAGGGCGGTGGGGTGGCACGTGCTCCCCCAATGATCCGATCGAAATCCCTAATTTCGATCGGATCATTGGGGTTTACTATTATCAGTAATAATATGAACGGGAAATTTGCGGGTGCGTGTCTGTTCTCTGAGTGTTTAGCGTCCTTCCGGACGTGCAACAAACTTGAAATTTGGCATGTGGGTAGCTTCCAGACTGCACACAATGCAACAAGTATAAAACTAGACTTTTGTATTTTGGGGGAGACAAGGTCTACTACACCGAGTGTCTCAAGATCCTTAGACACGGTCTACCCTGAGAGTACATTTTCGATTTAAAGCTTTCGTGACTGCAAGGATTCATCTTCCACGCTCAGATCGCGAACTTTAAGCGCCTTAGAGTCACGGCATCTCTTCAGAAAGGTGAGAGACTCGATTAGTCGAGCCTTCTTATCCCGGAGTCTGTTGAACGATCTTCAGGTGGTGTGGAATCCCCTCCCCGTGGAGGCGGTTAAATTTCGATTTGAAGCTTTCGCGACCCTAAGGCGCCTCGTTTCATCTCGCACAGCTTAGAGGTCGTGATCTGAGCGTGGCTGTGTTTCGCTCCAGCGCTGTCCTACTACCAGACAGTCTCGTCCCCCTTCACCCGATGAAGGCCGCTTGCGTTTGTGGCCGAAACGTCGTGGGAATTTAATCGCGTGTTATTTTAGTTTATCAATTTATTATTTGATTCTCGTTCTACGCGGCGGTGACTTTACCGAAAGAACCAAAGAAGATCAT
This sequence comes from Petromyzon marinus, assembly GCF_048934315.1. Classification (NCBI taxonomy): domain Eukaryota; kingdom Metazoa; phylum Chordata; class Hyperoartia; order Petromyzontiformes; family Petromyzontidae; genus Petromyzon; species Petromyzon marinus. The sequence continues at coordinate 2,246,800 of NC_133748.1, read as the reverse complement.
TAGATCTCCTTTGCCAAGTACCAAAATAATATAATAATAATAGGGTTTTCCCCTTTTTTCTGGTAACAAAACTGAAATCTTATTTTTACGAGGAATCATTTCACTGCATTAACCACAATGCCTGCAGTCAAAATGCAAAGAAAAAACACACTGATAATATGATGATGCATTGTCCTTGAAGCTGATTGGTCCACACCACAGACAGCTTTCTTTAGAACCTGGTGTTAATTGGTGCTAGACCAGATGACGCCAAAAGGCGCTTATAACACAGCTCAAAGACAACACAAACTATCAAAGTAAAATGAGGGCTCGGGGTGAGCATCTGCATCATTAGACTCCAGCGCTGTCCTACCAAGACAGTCTCGTCCCCCTTCACCCGATGAAGGCCGCTTGCGTTTGTGGCCGAAACGTCGTGGGAATTTAATCGCGTGTTATTTTAGTTTGTCAATTTATTGTTTGATTCTCGTTCTACGCGGCGGTGGTGACTTTACCGAAAGAACCGAAGAAGATGAATCCTTGCCAGTCACGAAAGCTTTAAATCGAAAGGAATCGTTTCACTGCATGAACCACAATACCTGCAGTCAAAACGGGAAAAAAAACACTATTATATTATATTTTGGTACTTAGCAAAGGAGATCTAATGATGCAGATGCTCACCCCGAGCCCTCATTTTACTTTGATAGTTTGCGTTGTCTTTGAGCTGTGTTATAAGCGCCTTTTGGCGGCATCTGGTCTAGCACCAATTAACACCAGGTTCTAAAGAAAGCCGTCTCTGGTGTGGACCAATCAGCTTCAAGCACAATGCATCATATTATCAGTGTGTTTTTGTTTGCATTTTGACTGCAGGTATTGTGGTTAATGCAGTGAAATGATTCATCGTAAAATAAGATTTCAGTTTTGTTACCAGAAAAAAGGGGGAAAACCCTATTATTATTATGTTATTTTGGTACTGGCAAAGGAGATCTAATGATGCAGATGCTCACCCCGAGCCCTCATTTTACTTTGATAGTTTGCGTTGTCTTTGAGCTGTGTTAAGCGCCTTTTGGCGTCATCTGGTCTAGCACCAATTGGGTCGAGGCTCTAAAGAAAGCCGTCTGTGGTGTGGACCAATCAGCTTCAAGCACAATGCATCATCATCATATCAGAGAGTGTGTGTGTTTGTGTTTGCACTTTTGACTGCAGGCATTGTGGTTAATGCAGTGAAATGATTCCTCGTAAAAATAAGATTTCAGTTTTGTTACCAGAAAAAAGGGGAAAACCCTATTATTATTATATTATTTTGGTACTTGGCAAAGGAGATCTAATGATGCAGATGCTCACCCCGAGCCCTCATTTTACTTTGATAGTTTGCGTTGTCTTTGAGCTGTGTTATAAGCGCCTTTTGGCGGCATCTGGTCTAGCACCAATTAACACCAGGTTCTAAAGAAAGCCGTCTGTGGTGTGGACCAATCAGCTTCAAGCACAATGCATCATCATCATATTATCAGTGTTTTTGTGTTTGCACTTTTGACTGCAGGCATTGTGGTTAATGCAGTGAAATGATTCCTCGTAAAATAAGATTTCGGTTTTGTTACCAGAGAAAAGGGGAAAACCTTATTATTATTATATTATTATTTTGGTACTGGCAAAGGAGATCTAATGATGCAGATGCTCAGCCCGAGCCCTCATTTTACTTTGATAGTTTGCGTTGTCTTTGAGCTGTGTTATAAGCGCCTTTTGGCGTCATCTGGTCTAGCACCAATTGGGTCGAGGTTCTAAAGAAAGCCGTCTCTGGTGTGGACCAATCAGCTTCAAGCACAATGCATCATCATCATATTATCAGAGTGTGTTTTTGTGTTTGCACTTTTGACTGCAGGTATTGTGGTTAATGCTGTGAAATGATTCCTCGTAAAATAAGATTTCGGTTTTGTTACCAGAGAAAAGGGGAAAACCTTATTATTATATTATTATTTTGGTACTGGCAAAGGAGATCTAATGATGCAGATGCTCAGCCCGAGCCCTCATTTTACTTTGATAGTTTGCGTTGTCTTTGAGCTGTGTTAAGCGCCTTTTGGCGTCATCTGGTCTAGCACCAATTAACACCAGGTTCTAAAGAAAGCCGTCTCTGGTGTGGACCAATCAGCTTCAAGCACAATGCATCATCATCATCATATTATCAGAGTGTGTGTGTTTGTGTTTGCACTTTTGACTGCAGGTATTGTGGTTAATGCAGTGAAATGATTCCTCATAAAATAAGATTTCAGTTTTGTTACCAGAAAAAAGGGGAAAACCCTATTATTATATTATTATTATTATTTTGGTACTGGCAAAGGAGATCTAATGATGCAGATGCTCAGCCCGAGCCCTCATTTAACTTTGATAGTTTGCGTTGTCTTTGAGCTGTGTTTAAGCGCCTTTTGGTGTCATCTGGTCTAGCACCAATTGGGTCGAGGCTCTAAAGAAAGCCGTCTCTGGTGTGGACCAATCAGTTTCAAGCACAATGCATCATCATCATCATCATATTATCAGAGTGTGTGTGTGTTTGTGTGTTTGCACTTTTGACCTGCAGGCATTGTGGTTAATACAGTGACACGAATCCGTACTGTTACATCACATTTCGGCGCCGTTACTTCTCTTGTTGAAATGTATTTGCGTATCGCACAAATGCGCCGAGATCATGAAAAACCGGCGCGTCTGAGACGCTCCGTCCTCGCTGGCCGTCTCCTCGTCTGGTGTGGGCGCCTCCTACTCCCCACCCACCCACCCACCAACCGACCCACCCACCAACCAACCAACCCACCCACCCACCCACCGAACACATTCCTCACGCATTGTGTGGCAGGGGTTGGGGGGTGATGCCGCAGCAGTGAACCCAGCGGCCGCGGCGATGACCGACGGTGATGGCGGCGGTGGAGAGCGCCTGCTAGCGAGGCTGCTTGACGTCGGTTGTCCGGGGCTGGAGGGCGCGACGGGAAGCGACCTGGCCTGCTTGTTCCACGACCCGCGGGATGCCGCCTTTGTCGAGTGGCTCATGGGCGGAGGGCCGGATGGAGAGGTGAGGGGTGGTGGTGGTTTGGTTGGTGGTTGGTGGTGGTGGTGGTTGGCGGTGGTGGTGGTGGTGGTTGGTGGTGGTGGTTGGTGGTGGTGGTGGCGGTGGTGGTGGTGGTGGTGGTCGGGGAGGGCGCTTGGTCAAACGCAACGCGCGGGGAGAGCCGTGGGCTCGTCATCACACGGAGAGAAATAGAGATCCATAGACTCATCGTAACCGCACAGAGACCCATAGACTCATCATCGCACAGAGACCCATAGACTCATCATCGCACAGAGACCCATAGACTCATCATCACACAGAGACCCATAGACTCATCGTAACCACACAGAGATCCATAGACTCACCACCGCACAGAGACCCATAGACTCATCATCGCACAGAGACCCATAGACTCATCATCACACAGAGACCCATAGACTCATCATCACACAGAGACCCATAGACTCATCATCACACAGAGACCTATAGACTCATCATCACACAGAGACCCATAGACTCATCATCACACAGAGATCCATAGACTCATCACCACACAGAGATCCATAGACTCACCACCGCACAGAGACCCATAGACTCATCATCGCACAGAGACCCATAGACTCATCATCACACAGAGACCCATAGACTCATCATCGCATAGAGACCCACAGACTCACCACCACACAGAGACCCATAGACTCATCGCACAGAGACCCATAGACTCATAACCACACAGAGATCCATAGACTCATCATCGCACAGAGACCCACAGACTCACCACCACACAGACTCAGACTCATCACACAGAGACCCATAGACTCACCACCACATAGAGAGCCATAGACTCATCATAACCACACAGAGACCCATAGACTCATCATCGCCACACAGAGACCCATAGACTCATCATCACCACACAGATCCATAGACTCACCACCGCACAGAGACCCATAGACTCATCATCGCACAGAGACCCATAGACTCACCACCACACAGAGACCCATAGACTCATCATCGCACAGAGACCCATAGACTCATCATCACACAGAGATCCATAGACTCATCATCACACAGAGACCCATAGACTCACCACCACACAGAGATCCATAGACTCATCATCGCCACACAGAGATCCATAGACTCATCATCGCACAGAGACCGATAGACTCACCACCACACAGAGACCCATAGACTCGCCATCACACAGAGACCCATAGACTCACCACCACACAGAGACCCAAAGACTCACCACCACACAGAGACCCATAGACTCACCACCACACAGAGACCCATAGACTCATCATCACAGAGACCCATAGACTCACCACCACACAGAGAGCCATAGACTCACCACGACACGGATATCCATAGACTCATCACCGCACAGACCCATAGACTCATCACCACACAGAGACCCATAGACTCACCACCACATAGAGATCCATAGACTAATCACACAGAGACCCATAGACTCATCATAACTAGACAGAGACCCATAGACTCACCACCACACAGAGACCCAAAGACTCACCACCACACAGAGACCCATAGACTCACCACCACACAGAGACCCATAGACTCATCACCACACAGAGAGCCATAGACTCACCACGACACGGATATCCATAGACTCATCACCGCACAGACCCATAGACTCATCACCACACAGAGACCCATAGACTCACCACCACATAGAGATCCATAGACTAATCACACAGAGACCCATAGACTCATCATAACTAGACAGAGACCCATAGACTCACCACCACACAGAGACCCAAAGACTCACCACCACACAGAGACCCATAGACTCACCACCACACAGAGACCCATAGACTCATCACCACACAGAGAGCCATAGACTCACCACGACACGGATATCCATAGACTCATCACCACACAGAGACCCAAAGACTCACCACCACACAGAGACCCACAGACTCACCACACTACCGCTACCCCTTTCGCCCGCACACACACACACACGCGTTGGAGAGTGAGATTGGCGGGTTGAGCTGGCTGACTGGCTGCTGCTATTGTTGTTGCTACTCTAGGGAATCATCAACAAGCGTTGCGTGCTGACGGAAGGCGAACTCCAGGCCTTTGAACAGCTAAAGGCGGATGGTAAGTCACGCGCACAGTCACTCACTCGGACGGGAGATGAGCTCAGAACCCCCAGGGTCTGGGTGTCTCTGACACGGCCATCGTGAACCCCCTGAGAGAGAGACACCCAGACCCAGGGCTCGAACCCTGAACCCAGGGTCTCAGTGTCTCTGACACGGCCATCGTGAACCCCCTTTAGAGAGAGACACCCAGACCCAGGGCTTGAACCCTGACCCCAGGGTCTCAGTGTCTCTGACACGGCCATCGTGAACCCCCTCAGAGAGACACCCAGACCCAGGGCTTGAACCCTGACCCCAGGGTCTCAGTGTCTCTGACACGGCCATCGTGAACCCCCTGAGAGAGAGACACCCAGACCCAGGGCTCGAACCCTGAACCCAGGGTCTCAGTGTCTCTGACACGGCCATCGTGAACCCCCTTTAGAGAGAGACACCCAGACCCAGGGCTTGAACCCTGACCCCAGGGTCTCAGTGTCTCTGACACGGCCATCGTGAACCCCCTGAGAGAGAGACACCCAGACCCAGGGCTTGAACCCTGAACCCAGGGTCTCAGTGTCTCTGACACGGCCATCGTGAACCCCCTTTAGAGAGAGACACCCAGACCCAGGGCTTGAACCCTGAACTCAGGGTCTCAGTGTCTCTGACACGGCCATTGTGAACCCCCTGAGAGAGACACCCAGACCCAGGGCTCGAACCCTGAACCCAGGGTCTCAGTGTCTCTGACACGGCCATCGTGAACCCCCTTGAGAGAGAGACACTCAGACCCAGGGCTTGAACCCTGACCCCAGGGTCTCAGTATCTCTGACACGGCCATCGTGAACCCCCTGAGAGAGAGACACCCAGACCCAGGGCTTGAACCCTGACCCCAGGGTCTCAGTGTCTCCCACACGGCCATCGTGAACCCCCCTTGAGAGAGACACCCAGACCCAGGGCTTGAACCCTGACCCCAGGGTCTCAGTGTCTCTGACACGGCCATCGTGAACCCCCTGAGAGAGAGACACCCAGACCCAGGGCTCGAACCCTGACCCCAGGGTCTTAGTGTCTCCGACATGGCCATCGTGAACCCCCTGAGAGAGAGACACCCAGACCCAGGGCTTGAACCCTGACCCCAGGGTCTCAGTGTCTCTGACACAGCCATCGTGAACCCCCTTGAGAGAGACACCCAAACCCAGGGCTTGAACCCTGAACTCAGGGTCTCAGTGTCTCTGACACAGCCATCGTGAACCCCCTTGAGAGAGAGAGACACCCAGACCCAGGGCTTGAACCCTGACCCCAGGGTCTCAGTGTCTCCAACACAGCCATCGTGAACCCCCTGAGAGAGAGAGACACCCAGACCCAGGGCTCGAACCCTGACCCCAGGGTCTCGGTGTCTCTGACACGGCCATCTTGAACCCCCTGAGAGAGAGAGACACCCAGACCCAGGGCTTGAACCCTGACCCCAGGGTCTCAGTGTCTCTGACACGGCCATCGTGAACCCCCTGAGAGAGAGACACCCAGACCCAGGGCTCGAACCCTGACCCCAGGGTCTCAATGTCTCTGACACGGCCATCTTGAACCCCCTGAGAGAGAGACACCCAGACCCAGGGCTTGAACCCTGACCCCAGGGTCTCAGCGTCTCCCACACGGCCATCGTGAACCCCCCTGAGAGAGACACCCAGACCCAGGGCTTGAACCCTGACCCCAGGGTCTCAGTGTCTCTGACACGGCCATCGTGAACCCCCTGAGAGAGAGACACCCAGACCCAGGGCTCGAACCCTGACCCAAGTGTCTCGGTGTCTCCGACACGGCCATCGTGAACCCCCTGAGAGAGACACCCAGACCCAGGGCTTGAACCCTGACCCCAGGGTCTCAGTGTCTCTGACACGGCCATCGTGAACCCGGTGAGAGAGACACCCAGACCCAGGGCTTGAACCCTGAACTCAGGGTCTCAGTGTCTCCGACACGGCCATCGTGAACCCCCTGAGAGAGACACCCAGACCCAGGGCTCGAACCCTGACCCCAGGGTCTCGATGTCTCCGACCTGACCATTGTGAACCTCCCCCGTGACCCGGCCATTGTGAACCCAGGGGTGCCGCTGCTGTACGGGGCAGAGCTGGAATCGGCGCTGGGTGGCGTGGGTGGCGTGGGTGAGGGCGTGGAGGGCGGTGGCATGGACGAGGGGGACGAGGAGGACGATGAGGAGGCACTGGAAGCGGAGGTGGAACGTCTGGCACAGGAGGTGGAGCATCTGAGGTGGGTGGTGATGGATAGAAAGGTGCTTCGCCATCATCACCACCGCCACCTTCATCATCCTCATCAACACCGCTACCATCACCGCTCTCATCACCGCCACCTCCATTAACCCTCGCCACCGCCATCATCACCGCCACCATCACCGCCACCACCTCCATTAACCCTCGCAAACCGCTACCATCGCCGCTATATATTATCACCGCTATCATCACCGCAACCATCACCACCGCCACCTCCATTGATCCTCGCCATCGCTACCACCATCGCCACTATCATTACCACTGCCACCGTCGCCACTATCATTATCACCGCCACCATCACCACCATCCCCGCCACCACTGCCGCCACCTCCATTAGCCCTCACCACCGCTACCACCGCCACCTCCATCACCACTGCCACCACCACCATTTAACAACAACAACAACAACCGCCATTTGGGAACATCGCCACAATGCTTTGTACCAGGCTGTGTGTACTTTAATGCCACCTTCGCTACCACCACCCCCACTGCCTCCCTCCCTCACTTGCCATCGTGAGCCCCCTGAGAGAGACACCCAGACCTAGGGCTTGAACCCTGAACCCAGGGTCTCGGTGTCTCCGACACGGCCATCGTGAACCCCCTCAGAGAGAGAGAGAGAGACCCAGACCCAGGGCTTGAACCCTGACCCCAGGGTCTCAGTGTCTGACACGGCCATCGTGAACCCCCTTGAGAGAGAGACACCCAGACCCAGGGCTTGAACCCTGAACCCAGGGTCTCAGTATCTCTGACACAGCCATCGTGAACCCCCTGAGAGAGACACCCAGACCTAGGGCTTGAACCCTGAACCCAGGGTCTCGGTGTCTCCGACACGGCCATCGTGAACCCCCCTGAGAGAGAGACACCCAGACCCAGGGCTTGAACCCTGAACCCAGGGTCTCAGTGTCTCTGACACGACCATCGTGAACCCCCTTGAGAGAGACACCCAGACCCAGGGCTTGAACCCTGACCCCAGGGTCTCAGTGTCTGTGACACGGCCATCGTGAACCCCCCTGAGAGAGAGACACCCAGACCCAGGGCTTGAACCCTGACCCCAGGGTCTCGGTGTCTCTGACACGGCCATCGTGAACACCCTGAGAGAGAGAGAGAGACCCAGACCCACGGCTTGAACCCTGACCCCAGGGTCTCAGTGTCTCTGACACGGCCATCGTGAACCCCCTGAGAGAGAGACACCCAGACCCAGGGCTTGAACCCTGACCCCAGGGTCTCAGTGTCTCTGACACGGCCATCGTGAACCCCCCTGAGAGAGAGAGACACCCAGACCCAGGGCTTGAACCCTGACCCCAGGGTCTCAGTGTCTCCCACACGGCCACCGTGAACCCCCCTGAGAGAGAGACACCCAGACCCAGGGCTTGAACCCTGACCCCAGTGGTCTCAGTGTCTCTGACACGGCCATCGTGAACCCCCTTGAGAGAGAGACACCCAGACCCAGGGCTTGAACCCTGACCCCAGGGTCTCAGTGTCTGTGACACGGCCATCGTGAACCCCCTGAGACAGACACCCAGACCCAGGGCTTGAACCCTGACCCCAGGGTCTCAGTGTCTCTGACACGGCCATCGTGAACCCCCTGAGAGAGAGACACCCAGACCCAGGGCTTGAACCCTGAACCCAGGGTCTCAGTATCTCTGACACAGCCATCGTGAACCCCCTGAGAGAGACACCCAGACCCAGGGCTTGAACCCTGACCCCAGGGTCTCAGTGTCTCTGACACGGCCATCGTGAACCCCCCTGAGAGAGAGAGACAACCAGACCCAGGGCTTGAACCCTGACCCCAGGGTCTCGGTGTCTCTGACACAGCCATCGTGAACCCCTTGAGAGAGAGAGTGACAACCAGACCCAGGGCTTGAACCCTGACCCCAGGGTCTCAGTGTCTCTGACACGGCCATCGTGAACCCCCTGAGAGAGAGACACCCAGACCCAGGGCTTGAACCCTGACCCCAGGGTCTCGGTGTCTCTGACACGGCCATCGTGAACCCCCCTTGATAGAGAGACACCCAGACCCAGGGCTTGAACCCTGACCCCCGGGTCTCGGTGTCTCTGACACGGCCATCGTGAACCCCCTGAGAGAGAGACACCCAGACCCAGGGCTTGAACCCTGACCCCAGGGTCTCGGTGTCTCTGACACGGCCATCGTGAACCCCCTGAGAGAGAGACACCCAGACCCAGGGCTTGAACCCTGACCCCAGGGTCTCAGTGTCTCTGACACAGCCATCGTGAACCCCCTTGAGACACCCAGACCCAGGGCTTGAACCCTGACCCCGGGGTCTCAGTGTCTCTGACACGGCCATCGTGAACCCCCTTGAGACACCCAGACCCAGGGCTTGAACCCTGACCCCAGTGGTCTCAGTGTCTGTGACACGGCCATCGTGAACCCCCCTTGAGAGAGAGAGACACCCAGACCCAGGGCTTGAACCCTGACCCCAGGGTCTCAGTGTCTCTGACACGGCCATCGTGAACCCCCTTGAGACACCCAGACCCAGGGCTTGAACCCTGACCCCAGGCTCTCAGTGTCTCTGACACGGCCATCGTGAACCCCCTGAGAGAGAGACACCCAGACCCAGGGCTTGAACCCTGACCCCAGGGTCTCAGTGTCTCTGACACGGCCATCGTGAACCCCCTGAGAGAGAGACACCCAGACCCAGGGCTTGAACCCTGACCCCAGTGTCTCAGTGTCTCTGACACGGCCATCGTGAACCCCCTGAGAGAGAGACACCCAGACCCAGGGCTTGAACCCTGACCCCAGGGTCTCAGTGTCTCTGACACGGCCATCGTGAACCCCCTGAAAGAGAGACACCCAGACCCAGGGCTTGAACCCTGACCCCAGGGTCTCGGTGTCTCTGACACGGCCATCGTGAACCCCCTTGAGACACCCAGACCCAGGGCTTGAACCCTGACCCCAGGGTCTCGGTGTCTCTGACACGGCCATCGTGAACCCCCTTGAGAGAGAGAGACACCCAGACCCAGGGCTTGAACCCTGACCCCAGGCTCTCAGTGTCTCTGACACGGCCATCGTGAACCCCCTGAGAGAGACACCCAGACCCAGGGCTTGAACCCTGAACCCAGGGTCTCAGTGTCTCTGACACGGCCATCGTGAACCCCCTGAGAGAGAGACACCCAGACCCAGGGCTTGAACCCTGACCCCAGTGGTCTCGCTTACTCCCACCCATAACTCCCTCCTCGCTCTCTCCTCCCTCTCTCCTCCTTCCCCTCCCCGCGTGCGTGCAGGAGACTCGAGTGGATCGAAGTTCAGCGGCAGGCGAGGGCGCGGTCTCTGCTCCACTGCCTCGACAATTCCTCCTCTTCTTCATCTTCTTCTTCTTCATCATCATCATCATCATCGGCGTCGGCGGCGGCGCTGCGTCTCCGCTCCGAGCGCTCCCTCGTGGACGCGGCTGTCCGGTCTGTGGGCGAGGAGGCGACCAAAGCCTCCGCCGCCCTGCTGGACGGCCCTGCTGAGGCCTTCCTGTGGGCCTTGGACGACGTGGGGGGCTACCTACGCAAGGAGGAGTCCTTCACCAGGGGGGTCCTGCGCCTGGCCCGGCGGCTGTTTGGCCGCGCCGGCGACGAGGTGTCGGGGGCCGACGATGATGATGACGACGATGGTGATGGTGGTGATGGTGATGATGAGGTGAGCGTGAGTGTGGCACAGTGGGGAGCGGTAGTGTAGTAGTGTATAGTGTGTTGTAGTGTATAGTGTCGTAGCGTATAGTGTAGTGGTGTGTAGTGTAGTAGTGTATAGTGTAGTAGTGTATAGTGTAGTAGTGTATAGTGTAGTGTAGTAGTGTGTAGTGTAGTGGTGTGTAATAGTGTAGTGTATAGTGTAGTGGTGTATAGAGTGTTGTAGTGTATAGTGTATAGTGTAATAGTGTAGTAGTGTAGAGGTGTATGGTGTGTTGTAGTGTAGTGTATAGAGTGTTGTAGTGTATAGTGTAGTGTGTAGTGGTGTATAGTGTGTTGTAGTGTATCGTGTAGTAGTGTATAGTGTTGTAGTGTATAGTGTAGTGGTGTATAGTGTGTTGTAGTGTATAGTGTAGTGGTGTATAGAGTGTTGTAGTGTAGTAGTGTGTAGTGTAGTAGTGTATAGAGTGTTGTAGTGTAGTAGTGTATAGTGTAGTGGTGTATAGTGTAGTGTGTAGTGTATAGTGTCATAGTGTAGTGTAGTAGTGTATAGTGTGTTGTAGTGTATAGTGTAGTGTAGTAGTGTGTAGTGTAGTGGTGTATAGTGTAGTGTAGTTGTGTATAGTGTCATAGTCTATAGTGTAGTGGTGTATAGAGTGTATGGTGTAGTGTCTAGTGTAGTATAGTGGTGTATAGTGTAGTGGTGTATAGTGTAGTGGTGTATATAGTGTCGTAGTGTATAGTGTAGTGGTGTATAGAGTGTTGTAGTGTAGTAGTGTGTAGTGTATAGTGTAGTGGTGTATGGTGTTGTAGTGTATAGTGTAGTGGTGTATAGAGTGTTGTAGTGTAGTGGTGTATAGTGTAGTGGTGTATAGTGTTGTAGTGTATAGTGTAGTGGTGTATAGTGTGTTGTAGTGTAGTAGTGTATAGTGTAGTGTATAGTGTAGTAGTGTAGTGTAGTGGTGTATAGTGTGTTGTAGTGTATAGTGTAGTGGTGTATAGAGTTGTATTGTAGTAGTGTATAGTGTAGTGTAGTGGTGTATAGTGTAGTGTAGTAGTGTATAGTGTAGTGTAGTAGTGTATAGTGTCGTAGTCTATAGTGTAGTGTTGTAGTGTATAGTGTAGTGTAGTAGTGTATAGTGTAGTGTAGTAGTGTATAGTATAGTGTCGTAGTCTATAGTGTAGTGTTGTAGTGTATAGTGTAGTGTAGTAGTGTATAGTGTATAGTATAGTGTAGTAGTGTATAGTGTAGTGTAGTAGTGTAGTAGTGTATAGTGTCGTAGTCTATAGTGTAGTGTTGTAGTGTATAGTGTAGTGTAGTAGTGTATAGTGTCATAGTCTATAGTGTAGTGGTGTATAGAGTGTATGGTGTAGTGTAGTAGTGTAGTGTCTAGTGTAGTATAGTGGTGTATAGTGTAGTGGTGTATATAGTGTCGTAGTGTATAGTGTAGTGGTGTATAGAGTGGTGTAGTGTAGTGGTGTATTGTGGTGTATAGTGTAGTGGTGTAGTCTATAGTGTAGTGGTGTATAGTGTCGTAGTCTATAGTGTTGTAGTGTTGTAGTGTAGTCGTGTATAGTGTAGTGTAGCAGTGTGTAGTGGTGTATATAGCGTAGTGTAGTGGTGTATAGTATAGTGTAGTGGTGTATAGAGTGTATGGTGTAGTAGTGTATGGTGTAGTAGTGTCTAGTGTAGTATAGTTCTTGTATAGTGGAGTGGTGTAGTAGTGCATAGTGTAGTAGTGTATAGTGTAGTAGTGCATAGTGTAGTAGTGCATAGTGTAGTAGTGCATAGTGTAGTGTATAGTGTAGTGGTGTATATAGTGTAGTGGTGTATAGAGTGTATGGTGTATTGTCTTGTATAGTGTAGTAGTGGTGTATAGTGTAGTAGTGTAGTGGTGTATATAGTGTAGTAGTGTATAGTGTAGTAGTGTGTAGTGTATAGTGTAGTGGTGTATATAGTGTAGTGGTGTATAGTGTAGTAGTGGCTAGCGCTACGCTGCGCTACAAACCTGTCAACCTGAGTTTGATTCCCACTCACGGCCAACACCACCACCACAGTGACAGCGATTATCTGAACCGGCCCTGGGCCTCCCCTAGGTCGACTCGGCCTCAAATGAGTACCTGGTACACATGTGGAGTAAACATCGCCACCGGTAAGGCAAAGGTGACCAGGCATGGTGCTGGCCACCCACCCCCTTGTGTGCCGTTACCGGCCTTCATAGGTGGTGCTCGCTAAACAGCACTTGCCCCAACAGTCTGTTAGAGGCTATACGGGGGATCTTCATCTTTGTGGCCTGGGTATTTTGTGCCATCGGACACTCCACCACCGCAACTCCCAGCCGGTGATGGAGCAGCTGTGGAGGGAGTTGGAGATTTTGCCATACCTGGGCAGTGTGCTCGTGACCGGCTCCGGTTTGACAGCAGAGGGTCTCGCCTTCAGTAGCTGTACCGGAGGAATTTCCGTCTGGTACAGATATAATGGGAGGCTGATCGATGCCCGGGTGCGGTCAAGGGATGGCTTCCTGTTGCTCAACCACGTTACGTACGCCGATGATCTGGTGATTGCTGCTCGCTCAGAGGAGGAGTTGGAGACGCTGCTGCTGAGACTGGAGCGTGCCACTAAGAGGTGGGGCCTTACCATCAGCCCCAACAAAACTAAGCACCTGCCTGGGTATTTTGTACCCTCGGACACTCCACCCCCACAACTCCCAATCGGTGATGGGGCAGTTGTGGAGAGAGTGGAGAGTTTCCCATACCTGGGCAGTGTGCTTATGACCGGCTCCAGTTTAACAGCAGAGGTCTCACTCCGAATCAGTCGAGCGGCAATATCTTTTCATCGGTTGCGTAACGCTGTGTGGAAGCTACCTGGTCTGTCGCTCCGCACTAAGCTTCAGGTCTTCTCGGCCACAGTTATTCCCTCCCTTCTCTACGCTTGCGAAACGTGGACCCCCCTAATGGAGCATCTTCGCCGGTTAGAAACTTTGAGGCTGGCCTGCCTACGATCCATCCTGGGTTTAACCAGACTGGATTGTGTGAGGAGCTGTTACAGGGTACACGGAATCTTCGTCCGTAATATCATAGGTGGTGCTACTCGCTACTAACAGCACTTGCCCCCTACAGCCTGCTAGAGCCTACACAGGGGATCTTTGTCTGTGTGTATATCATAGGTGGTGCTACTCGCTACTAACACCACTTGCCCCTACAGCCTGCTAGAGGCTACACGGGGGATCTTTGTCTGTGTGTATACCATAGGTGGTGCTACTCGCTACTAACAGCACTTGCCCCTACAGCTTGCTAGAGGCTACACGGGGGATCTTTGTCTGTGTGTATATCATAGGTGGTGCTACTCGCTACTAACAGCACTTGCCTCTACAGCCTGCTAGAGGCTACACGGGGGATCTTTGTTTGTGTGTAATATCATAGGTGGTGCTACTCGCTACTAACAGCACTTGCCCCCTACAGCCTGCTAGAGGCTACACGGGGGATCTTTGTCTGTGTGTGTATATCATAGGTGATGCTACTCGCTACTAACACCACTTGCCCCCTACAGCCTGCTAGAGGCTACACGGGGGATCTTTGTCTGTGTGTATATCATAGGTGGTGCTACTCGCTACTCGCTACTAACAGCACTTGCCCCTACAGCCTGCTAGAGGCTACACGGGGGATCTTTGTCTGTGTGTATATCATAGGTGGTGCTACTCGCTACTAACAGCACTTGCCCCCTACAGCCTGCTAGAGGCTACACGGGGGATCTTTGTCTGTGTGTGTATCATAGGTGGTGCTACTCGCTACTAACAGCACTTGCCTCTACAGCCTGCTAGAGGCTACACGGGGGATCTTTGTTTGTGTGTAATATCATAGGTGGTGCTACTCGCTACTAACAGCACTTGCCCCCTACAGCCTGCTAGAGGCTACACGGGGGATCTTTGTCTGTGTGTGTGTGTGTGGGTGTTCTTTTATGGCCGATTCGACCTGGGGGGGCTGGCCAGACCCCCCTCCCCCCCCTAACGATCGTGACATTTGTGTGACGGTGATGCTGGTGGTGTTGATGGTGGTCGACGTTGGACGATGCTGTCTCCTCGCCACCTCCTCGCCACCTCCTCGCCACCTCCTCGCCACCTCCTCACCTAATCACATTTCATCGTCACGTTGTACGTTTTTGTTCAACAGAAGCCTCACGCTGCCAACGCAGACAACAATGGCGGTGGTGGCAGTGGTGGCGGTGGTGGCGGTGGTGGCGGTGGTGGCGGTGGTGGTGGTGGTGGTGGTGGCGGTGGTGGTGGTGGCGGTGGTGGTGGCGATGATGGTGGTGATGCCGCTAGTGGTCACGTCGGCTACGGCGATGGTACCGGCGGTGGTGCTGGCGGTGGTGGTGGTGGTGGTGGTGCTACCTGTGGTGGTGGTGGTGGTGGTGGCGGTGGTGGTGGTGGTGGTGGTGGTGGTGGCGGTGGTGGTGGTGGTGATGGTGGTGGTGATGGTGCTACCTGTGGTGGTGGTGGTGGTGGTGGTGGTGGCGGTGGTGGTGGTGGTGATGGTGGTGCTACCTGTGGTGGTGGTGGTGGTGGTGGTGGTGGTGGTGGCGGTGGTGGTGGTGGTGGTGGTGGCGGTGGTGGTGGTGGTGATGGTGCTACCTGTGGCGGTGGTGGTGGCGGTGGTGGTGGTGGTGATGGTGCTACCTGTGGTGGTGGTGGTGGTGATGGTGCTACCTGTGGTGGTGGTGGTGGTGGTGGTGGCGGTGGTGGTGGTGGTGATGGTGCTACCTGTGGTGGTGGTGGTGGTGGTGGTGGCGGCGGTGGTGGTGGTGGTGGCGCTACCGGTGGCGGTGGTGGAGGCGGTGGTCACCGCGTTGCCACGGCTGAGGAGCTTGCGCTGACGTTGACGCAGCTGCAGGGCGAGGGCTGGGAGCACGGCGAGGCGCTGGCCGCTCGCGCCAAGGCCCGCGAGGCGGCGGCCATGGCGGCGCTGGACCGGGCGCGCAGTGGCCTGCGCCGGCTGGAGGCCTCCGACCACGTGGGTTGGAACCGGCGTCGCCATCGTCATCACCGTCATCGTCATCGCCGCCGTGTTCATCACCGTCATCACCGCCGTGTTCAGCGTCATCACCAACGTCAACGCCGTATTCACCACCATCGCCATCACTGCCGAATTCACCATCACCGGCATCACCACCATCGTCATCGTATTCACCACCATCACCACCACCATCACCACCATCACCACCACAATCACCACCATCACCACCACCATCACCACCATCACCACCATCACCACCACCACCATCACCACCATCACCACCA
Organism: Petromyzon marinus; assembly: GCF_048934315.1. NCBI lineage: Eukaryota > Metazoa > Chordata > Hyperoartia > Petromyzontiformes > Petromyzontidae > Petromyzon > Petromyzon marinus. The sequence goes on along the minus strand of NC_133748.1, from coordinate 2,230,485 downwards.
CCATCACCACCATCACCACCACCATCATCACCACCACCACCATCACCACCATCACCACCATCACCACCACCATCACCACCATCACCACCACCACCATCACCACCATCACCACCACCATCACCACCATCACCACCATCACCACCACCACCATCACCACCATCACCACCATCACCACCACCACCATCACCACCATCACCACCATCACCACCACCATCACCACCACCACCGCCATCACCACCATCACCACCACCACCATCACCACCACCATCACTGCCGTATTCACCACCATCACCACCACCATCACCATCACCACCACCATCACCACCACCACCACCATCATCACCACCATCACCACCACCATCACCACCATCACCACCACCATCACCGCCATCACCACCATCACCGCCATCACCACCACCACCATCACCGCCATCACCACCACCACCATCACCACCGCCATCACCACCATCACCGCCATCACCACCACCACCATCACCGCCATCACCACCACCATCACCACCACCACCATCACCACCACCATCACCACCATCACCACCATCACCACCACCACCATCACCACCACCATCACCACCGACGCCGTCACACCCTCCGCCCCCTCTCCCCCCCCCCGGCTCCCCCAGGCCCCTCCCAGGGAGGAGGCTCTTCGCTCCCAGCTGGTGGCCGCCCTCGGCGCCATCGCCGAGCTGTCCGGCGAGTGCCGCCGGCTGGAGGCCGTGGAGCTGCCTCGCTCGCTGCGCCGGCTGTCCCCCGCTCAGGCGCTGCCCGCGGCCATGGCCCTCCTCCGCCTCAGCCTGGCACAGCATCGGCAGGTGGCGGGGGTGGGGTGGGTTGGCTTGCCCACGGCTCTCTCACCGTGCCGTGCCCACGGCTCTCTCCCCGTGGCCCACGACCCTCTCCCCGTGGCCCACGGCTCTCTCCCCGTGGCCCAGGACTCTCTCCCCGTGGCCCACGACTCTCTCCCCGTGGCCCACGACTCTCTCCCCGTGGCCCACGACTCTCTCCCCGTGGCCCACGACTCTCTCCCCGTGGCCCACGACTCTCTCCCCGTGGCCCACGACTCTCTCCCCGTGACCCACGACTCTCTCCCCGTGGCCCACGACTCTCTCCCCGTGGCCCACGGCTCTCTCCCCGTGACCCACGACCCTCTCCCCGTGGCCCACGACTCTCTCCCCGTGGCCCACGACTCTCTCCCCGTGGCCCACGACTCTCTCCCCCGTGGCCCACGGCTCTCTCCCCGTGGCCCACGGCTCTCTCCCCGTGGCCTACGACTCTCTCCCCGTGGCCCACGACCCTCTCCCCGTGGCCCACGGCTCTCTCCCCGTGACCCTCGACTCTCTCCCCGTGACCCACGACCCTCTCCCCGTGGCCCACGGCTCTCTCCCCGTGACCCACGACCCTCTCCCCGTGGCCCACGACTCTCTCCCCGTGGCCCACGACTCTCTCCCCGTGGCCCACGGCTCTCTCCCCGTGGCCCACGACTCTCTCCCCGTGACCCACGACTCTCTCCCCGTGGCCCACGACTCTCTCCCCATGGCCCACGGCTCTCTCCCCATGGCCCACGGCTCTCTCCCCGTGGCCCACGACTCTCTCCCCGTGGCCCACGACTCTCTCCCCGTGACCCACGACTCTCTCCCCGTGGCCCACGACTCTCTCCCCATGGCCCACGGCTCTCTCCCCATGGCCCACGGCTCTCTCCCCGTGGCCCACGACTCTCTCCCCGTGGCCCACGACTCTCTCCCCGTGGCCCACGGCTCTCTCTCCGTGGCCCACGACTCTCTCCCCGTGGCCCACGACCCTCTCCCCGTGGCCCACGGTTCTCTCCCCATGGCCCACGACTCTCTCCCCATGGCCCACGACTCTCTCCCCATGGCCCACGACTCTCTCCCCATGGCCCACGGCTCTCTCCCCGTGACCCACGACTCTCTCCCCGTGGCCCACGACTCTCTCCCCGTGGCCCACGACTCTCTCCCCGTGGCCCACGACTCTCTCCCCCGTGGCCCACGGCTCTCTCCCCGTGGCCCACGACTCTCTCCCCGTGGCCCACGACTCTCTCCCCCGTGGCCCACGACTCTCTCCCCGTGGCCCACGACTCTCTCCCCATGGCCCACGACTCTCTCCCCATGGCCCACGGCTCTCTCCCCATGGCCCACGACTCTCTCCCCATGGCCCACGACTCTCTCCCCATGGCCCACGACTCTCTCCCCATGGCCCACGGCTCTCTCCCCATGGCCCACGACTCTCTCCCCATGGCCCACGACTCTCTCCCCATGGCCCACGGCTCTCTCCCCATGGCCCACGACTCTCTCCCCGTGGCCCACGACTCTCTCCCCGTGGCCCACGACTCTCTCCCCGTGGCCCACGACTCTCTCCCCGTGGCCCACGACTCTCTCCCCCGTGGCCCACGACTCTCTCCCCGTGGCCCACGACTCTCTCCCCATGGCCCACGACTCTCTCCCCATGGCCCACGGCTCTCTCCCCATGGCCCACGACTCTCTCCCCATGGCCCACGACTCTCTCCCCATGGCCCACGACTCTCTCCCCGTGGCCCACGACTCTCTCCCCGTGGCCCACGACTCTCTCCCCGTGGCCCACGACTCTCTCCCCGTGGCCCACGACTCTCTCCCCCGTGGCCCACGGCTCTCTCCCCGTGGCCCACGACTCTCTCCCCGTGGCCCACGGCTCTCTCCCCATGGCCCACGACTCTCTCCCCACACTCCCTACCCACACTCCCTGCCTGCCCACACTCTCTACCCACACTCCCTACCCACACTCCCCCTCCATCGCCAGCCCCTCCCCCCCCCCACCTCCCACCCCACCAACATCTCCTGGCCGCCTCTACGGAGCCCTCACGCTCCCCTTGTGTCACCACCACCACCACCACAACCACCACCACCACCACAACCACCACCCACCCTCACCACCACAACTACCACCACCATAACCACCCTCACCACCACCACCACCCACCCTCACCACCACAACCACCACCACAACAACCACCACCACAACAACCACAACCACCACCACAACCACCACCACACCTACCACCACCACCCCCACCACCACCCTCACCACCACAACCACCACCACAACCACAACTACCACCACCACACCCACCACAACCACCACAACCACAACTACCACCACCACAACCACCACAACCACCACACCCACCACAACCACCACATCCACCACATCCACCACATCCACCACACCCACAACAACCACCACAACCACCCTCACCACCCAACCCACCCACACACACCCACACACAGATGGAGTCCAAGCAAGAGCTGGTGTCCGAACTGCTGGCCCAGCAGCTGGCACGCCTGGAGCTGCTGAGGGCTTGCTACGAGGTGGAGCGCCAGCGGGTGGCTCAGCTGGCGGCCCTGCTGGGCGGCCTCGTGCACGGCGGCCCGGCCCGTTGCGGCCTTCGGGCCGAGCGGGAGGCCCGGCGCCGGGGACGGCGTCGCCGGGGCGGCCGCTGCGGCGCCTGGGAGGAGGTGGGGGAGGATGAGGAGGAGGGTGAGGAGGAGGAGGAGGAGGTGGAGGAGGAGGTGGAGGAGGAGCGGGGGGAGGAGGGTGAGGGCGGCGACTTCATCAGCTACGGGGACGCGGCCACCATGAGGTGGGTGGGTGGTGCCGTGGGTGGCTCCTCACACAGAGGCCCACAGACTCACCACCACCACACAGAGACCCACAGACTCACCACCACACAGAGACCCATAGACTCACCACCACCACACAGAGACCCATAGACTCACCACCACCACACAGAGACTCACAGACTCACCACCACCACACAGAGACCCATAGACTCACCACCACCACACAGATACCCATAGACTCACCACCACACAGAGACCCATAGACTCACCACCACACAGAGACCCATAGACTCACCACACACACAGAGACCCACAGACTCACCATCACCACACAGAGACCCATAGACTCACCACCACACAGAGACCCATAGACTCACCACCACACAGACACCCGTAGACTCACCACCACACAGAGACCCATAGACTCATCACCACACAGACACCCGTAGACTCATCACCACACAGAGACCCACAGACTCATCACCACCACCACACAGAGACCCACAGACTCACCACCACCACACAGAGACCCATAGACTCACCACCACCACCACACAGAGACCCACAGACTCACCACCACCACCACACAGAGACCCCCAGACTCACCACCACCACCACACAGAGACCCACAGACTCACCACCACCACACAGAGACCCACAGACTCACCACCACCACACAGAGACCCACAGACTCACCACCACCACACAGAGACCCACAGACTCACAATTCTGAACACTGCTCCCCTTCCCTGCAGACTTTTTGAGCTCCTGTGCGGTGATGGCGGCGGTGATGGTGGCGGTGGTGGCGGTGGTGGCGGTGGTGGCGGTGGTGGTGGTGGCGGCGGTGGTGGTGGTGGTGGTGGCACCATCTCCGGCTCCGCTCCACTGTTCCCCTCCCGCTCTGAGCTGGAGCGCGGAGCGAGGGAGTTGGAGGCCCGTGTGGCGGAGCTCCACCAGGGGCTGGCGGAGGTCTCCCAGAGGAGGCTCAGGGAGGTGGCCAGGGCTGAGGCACGGGTGCTGGGCCTCTACAGGGAGCTCTACGGGGAGGACGTGGAGGGGGGTGGCACGGGTCCACAGCTGACGCCCCCGGTGAGGAGGAGGAGGTGGTGGTGGTGGTGGAGAATGAGGTGGTGGTGGTGGTGGTGGTGGTAGTAGTGGTGGTGGTGGTGGGGGTGGTGGTAGTGGTGGAGAATGAGGTGGTGGTGGTGGAGAATGAGGAGGTAGTGGTGGTGGTGGTGGTGGAGAATGAGGAGGTAGTGGTGGTGGTGGTGGTGAATGAGGTGGTGGTGGTGGTGAATGAGGTGGTGGTGGTGGTGGATAATGAGGTGGTGGTGGAGAATGAGGTGGTGGTGGTGGTGGAGAATGAGGAGGTAGTGGTGGTGGTGGTGGAGAATGAGGAGGTAGTGGTGGTGGTGGTGAATGAGGTGGTGGTGGCGGTGGTGGTGAATGAGGTGGTGGTGGTGAATGAGGTGGTGGTGGTAGTGGTGGAGAATGAGGTGGTGGTGGTGGTGGTGGAGAATGAGGAGGTAGTGGTGGTGGTGGTGGTGGAGAATGAGGAGGTAGTGGTGGTGGTGGTGGTGAATGAGGTGGTGGTGGTGGTGGTGGTGGAGAATGAGGTGGTGGTGGAGAATGAGGTGGTGGTGGTGGTGGAGAATGAGGTGGTGGTGGTGGTGGTGGTGATGGTGGTGGTGAATGAGGAGGTAGTGGTGGTGGTGGTGGTGAATGAGGTGGTGGTGGAGAATGAGGTGGTGGTGGTGGTGGAGAATGAGGTGGTGGTGGTGGTGGAGAATGAGGTGGTGGTGGTGGTGGTGGTGATGGTGGTGGTGAATGAGGAGGTAGTGGTGGTGGTGGTGGTGAATGAGGTGGTGGTGGTGGTGGAGAATGAGGTGGTGGTGGTGGTGGAGAATGAGGTGGTGGTGGTGGAGAATGAGGTGGTGGTGGTGGTGGTGGTCGTGGTGGTGGTGGAGGAGGAGGGGGGTGGTGGTGGTGAGTAGGTGGTTGAGGAGGTGTTTGTGGGGGTAGTTGAGGATGATGTGGTGGAGGTGCAGCTCGAGGTGGAAATGGTGGTGGTGATGGTCGTTGCAGAAGGTGGTGATGGTTATGGTGGAGGTTATGGTGATGTTGGAGGTGATGATGATGGTGGAGGTGATGGTGGTGGCGGTGATGGTGGAGGTGATGATGATGGTGGAGGTGATGATGGTGGTGATAGCGATGATGATGGTGGTGATGGTGATAGCGATGATGATGGTGGTGGCGGTGATGATGATGATGGTGGAGGTGATGATGGTGGTGATAGCGATGATGATGGTAATAGCGATGATGATGGTGGTGGCGGTGATGATGATGATGATGGTGGTGGCGGTGAAGATGATGATGGTGGAGGCTGATGATGGTGGTGGCGGTGATGATGGTGGAGGCTGATGATGATAATGATGGTGGTGACGGTGATGATGGTGGAGGCTGATGATGATAATGATGGTGGTGGCGGTGATGATGGTGGAGGCTGATGATGATAATGATGGTGGTGGTGATGATGATGGAGGTGATGGTGGTACCGATGATGATGGTGGTGGCGGTGAAGATGATGATGGTGGCGGTGATGATGATGGTGGAGGCTGATGATGATGGTGGAGGCTGATGATGATGATGATGGTGGTGGCTGATGAAGATGATGGTGGTGGCTGATGAAGATGATGGTGGTGGTGGCGGTGATGATGATGGTGGAGGCTGATGATGATAATGATGGTGGTGGTGATGATGATGGTGGAGGTGTGATGGTGATAGCGATGATGATGGTGGTGGAGGCTGATGATGATGGTGGTGGAGGCTGATGATAATGATGGTGGAGGTGATGATGATGATGGTGGAGGTGTGATGGTAATAGCGATGATGATGGTGGTGGCGGTGAAGATGATGATGGTGGAGGATGATGATGATGGTGGTGGTGATGATGATGGTGGAGGCTGATGATGATGATGGTGGTGGCGGTGATGATGGTGGAGGCTGATGATGATGATGATGGTGGAGGCTGATGATGATGATCATGGTGGTGATGATGATGGTGTTGGAGACTGATGATGATGATGATGGCGGTGGTGGCGGTGATGATGGTGGTGGGGAGCGCTGGTGTAGCAGTTGGCGCTGCCTAGCGACCTGAGGTTCGATTCCCGCTCTCCGCCAAGCATCGGGCTCGGCCCCGCACGAGAACCTGGTGCTGTGGTCGCGTAGCGAACATCGCCACAGGGGAGACAAAGGCGGCTGGGCTGCCGTGGTGTTGGACACCCACCCCAACTCGTGCGGCTAGGGGAGGCCAAGAGTTGAACTTGGGGGGGGGAAGGGGTTCTCTGCTGTTGGTAGTGCAGCGTTGACCACTTGCACCACCGCTACCCACTCACTCACACACTCAGTCAAATACACACACACATACTCACAAATACACACACACACACTCAGTCAAATACTCACACACACACACACAGTCAAATACACACACACACACATACTCAGTCAAATACTCACACACACACACAGTCAAATACTCACACACACACACTCTCAGTCAAATACTCACACACACACAGTCAAATACTCACACACACACACTCAGTCAAATACTCACACACACACATACTCAGTCAAATACTCACACACACACACACTCAGTCAAATACTCACACACACACACACTCAGTCAAATACTCACACACACACACACTCAGTCAAATACTCACACACACACACACTCAGTCAAATACTCACACACACACACACACTCAGTCAAATACTCACACACACACACACTCAGTCAAATACACACACACACATACTCAGTCAAATACTCACACACACACATACTCAGTCACATACTCACACACACACACACTCAGTCAAATACTCACACACACACACACACTCAGTCACATACTCACACACACACTCAGTCAAATACTCACACACACACACACTCAGTCACATACTCACACACACAGTCAAATACTCACACACACACACACTCAGTCAAATACTCACACACACACACACTCAGTCAAATACTCACACACACACACTCAGTCAAATACTCACACACACACTCAGTCAAATACTCACACACACACTCAGTAAAATACTCACACACACACACTCAGTCAAATACTCACACACACACTCACCCACACACACACATACTCACTCTCACCCACACACACACATACTCAGTCAAATACTCACACACACTCACCCACACACACATACTCACATACTCA
>NC_133748.1:2192594-2217594 GCF_048934315.1 Petromyzon marinus | reverse complement strand
GTAACGTCCGCTGTGTCCTCTCGCTCGGTCACGCTCACGATCGCTCGCACGCTCGGTGACCCCCTACGATCGGTCGCTCGATTTGCTCACAGGCTCACTCACAGGCTCACTCACAGGCTGACTCACAGGCTCACTCACAGGCTCACTCACAGGCTGACTCACAGGCTGACTCACAGGCTCACTCACAGGCTCACTCACAGGCTCACTCACAGGCTGACTCACAGGCTCACTCACACCATAGCTCACTCGCTCAGTCACTCGTACGCTCATACTCTTACGTTCGCACAGACACACACTCTCACACACTCTCACACGATCACTCACACACTCACTCGTTCACTCACACGATCACTCACTCACACACTCACTCACACGCTAACATGATCACTCACACGCTCACTCACACGATCACTCACACACTCACTCACACGCTAACATGATCACTCACACGATCACTCACACACTCACTCACACGCTAACATGATCACTCACACGCTCACTCACACGATCACTCACTCGCTCACACACTCACTCACTCATATACTCACTCACTCATACACTCACTCATACACCCACTCGCTCACTCATACACTGGCTCACTCATACACTCACACACACACCCACACACTCATACACTCACACACTCATACACTCACTCACACACACACTCATACACACACACCCACACACTCATACACTCACTCACACAATCACTCTCACACCTTCATACTCTCACGCTCGCCCCACCCACACGCTCCACACTCGCTTTCCTCGAGAGCCGCGGGATGTCTAGCGAGCCGCTGGACCTTTAATGGTTTTTGTGGTTTAAAACAAATACGTAGATTTAAAAAATAAATCTATTAGATATACATATATATCTCTACCGGCTGTGGAGTCGTGTGACCTTCCATACACTACACTATACACTACCACCATGCACTACACTATACACTACCACCATACACTATACACTGCCACTATACACTGCCACCATACACTACACTATACACTACACTATACACTGCCACCATACACTACAACTATACACTACACTATACACTACCACCATACACTACACTATACACTACCACCATGCACTACACTATACACTACCACCATGCACTACACTATACACTACACTACACTACCACCATGCACTACACTATACACTACACTATACACTACCACCATGCACTACACTATACACTACCACCATGCACTACACTATACACTACCACCATACACTACACTATACACTACCACCATGCACTACACTATACACTACACTATACACTACCACCATGCACTACACTATACACTACCACCATACACTACTACCATACACTACAACTATACACTACACTATACACTACCACCATGCACTACAACTATACACTACACTATACACTACCACCATGCACTACACTATACACTGCCACCATGCACTACACTATACACTACACTATACACTACACTATACACTACCACCACACACTACACTATACACTACCACTATACACTGCCACCATGCACTACACTATACACTACACTATACACTACACTATACACTACCACTATACACTACACTATACACTACCACCATACACTACACTATACACTACCATCATGCACTATACACTACCACCATACACTACACTATACACTACCATCATGCACTACACTATACACTACCACCATACACTACACTATACACTACCACTATACACTACACTATACACTACCACCATACACTACACTATACACTACCACCATGCACTACACTATACACTACACTATACACTACCACCATGCACTACACTATACACTACCACCATGCACTACACTATACACTACCACCATACACTACACTATACACTACCACCATGCACTACACTATACACTACACTATACACTACCACCATGCACTACACTATACACTACCACCATACACTACTACCATACACTACAACTATACACTACACTATACACTACCACCATGCACTACAACTATACACTACACTATACACTACCACCATGCACTACACTATACACTGCCACCATGCACTACACTATACACTACACTATACACTACACTATACACTACCACCACACACTACACTATACACTACCACTATACACTGCCACCATGCACTACACTATACACTACACTATACACTACCACTATACACTACCACTATACACTACACTATACACTACCACCATACACTACACTATACACTACCATCATGCACTACACTATACACTACCACCATACACTACACTATACACTACCATCATGCACTACACTATACACTACACTATACACTACCACTATACACTACACTATACACTACACTATACACTACCATCATGCACTACACTATACACTACCACCATACACTACACTATACACTACCATCATGCACTACACTATACACTACCACCATACACTACACTATACACTACCATCATGCACTACACTATACACTACCACCATACACTACACTATACACTACCATCATGCACTACACTATACACTACCACCATACACTACACTATACACTACCACTATACACTACACTATACACTACACTATACACTACACTATACACTACCACCATGCACTACTCTATACACTAACACCATACACTACACTATACACTACACCATACACTACACTATACACTACACCATACACTATATACACTACACTATACACTACCACCATGCACTACACTATACACTACCACCATGCACTACACTTTACACTACCACCATACACTACACTATACACTACCACCATGCACTACACTATACACTACCACCATACACTACACTATACACTACCACCATGCACTACACTATACACTACCACCATACACTACACTATACACTACCATCATGCACTACACTATACACTACACTATACATTACCACCATGCACTACACTATACACTACCACCATGCAATACACTATACACTACCACCATGCACTACACTATACACTACCACCATGCACTACACTATACACTACACTATACACTACCACCATACACTACACTATACACTTCCCTTATACACTACACTATACACTACCACCATGCACTACACTATACACTACCACCATACACTACACTATACACTACCACCATGCACTACACTATACATTACCACCATGCACTACACTATATACTACACTACCACCATACACTACACTATACACTACCGCCATGCACTACACTATACATTACCACCATGCACTACCACCATGCACTACACTAGACACTACACTATACACTACCACCATACACTACACTATACACTACCACCATACACTACACTATACACTACCACCATGCACTACACTATACATTACCACCATGCACTACCACCATGCACTACACTACACTATACACTACCACCATACACTACACTATACACTACCACCATGCACTACACTATACACTACCACCACGCACTACACTATACACTACCACCATGCACTACACTATACACTACACTATACATTACCACCACACACTACACTATACACTACCACCATGCACTACACTATACACTACCACCATACACTACACTATACACTACCACCATGCACTACACTATACACTACACTATGCACTACCACCATACACTACACTATACACTACCACCATGCACTACACTATACACTACCACCACGCACTACACTATACACTACCACCATGCACTACACTATACACTACCACCATACACTACACTATACACTACCACTATACACTACACTATACACTACCACCATACACTACACTATACACTACCACCATACACTACACTATACACTACCACCATGCACTACACTATACACTACCACTATACACTACCACCATGCACTACATTACACGATAGACTACACCATGCACTACCACCATGTACTACACTATACAATACACTACCATTATAAACTACAACCATACACTACACTTTACAACTATACACTACCACCATGCACTACACCACACTATACAACTACACTACACGATAGACTACACTATACACTACCATCATACACGACACAATGTACTACACAATAGACTACACTATACACTACCACCATACACTACACAATTTACTACACTACCACAATGTAGTAGTGTATAGTGTAGTGCATCATAGTGTATAGTAGTGTATAGTGTAGTGTATAGTAGTGTCGTTCGGCTATGGTGTAGTGTGTAGCGTGATGTAGTGTGTAGTAGTGCTAATGTATAGTCTAGTATATAGCGTAGTGTATAGCAGCGTATGGTGTGGTGTTTAGGAAATGGGAGTCCAGTTTCACCGTGGAAATCTCCTTTACCGTGGCAGTGCATTTTACCGCGGAAAGTCCACCAGCATATGTTCACAACCTCTCCACCTTTCATCATGCTGAGTCGCAAATGTTTATGCTAATTCCTTTTGTCAAGGCACCTTAATTACTCTCACACAGCGTAAAGATCCGCGGTCTGAGCTTGGCTGTTTTTCACTCCAGCGCTGTCCTCGAGACAGCCTGGTCCCTTCACCTGATGAAGGGCCGCTTGTGTTGTGGCCGAAACGTCGCGATTTTTGTTTTATATTTTTTTTACACCTACGTGGTGACTTTACCGAATAGAACCAAAGAGGATGGTGATGGTGATGATGATGATTTGGCCACTACTGAAAATGTCCACACGGTATCTCTGATACCACCCACTTGGTGTGAGCTGCTATCACCACGTGACCAGGTTGCTGAACTAAAAATCTCCTTGCACCGCTAGTGCAGTGGTGGCCAATTTATAAGCTCTTGCCCTACTACCCCTCCACCACTCCCCTCACCACCACTCCCCACCACCACTCCTCCCCACCACTACCACCCCCACTACCCCCCCACCACTACTACCCCCACCACTCCCCACCACCACCCCTACCACCACCCCTACCACCACTACCATCATCACTACCCCCACCACCACTACCCCCACCACCACTACCATCATCACCCCCACCACCACTACCCCCACCACCACTACCACCACCACTCCCCACCACCACTCCCCCCACCACTCCTCACCACCACCACTACCACCACCACTCCCCACCACCACTCCCCCCACCACTCCTCACCACCACTCCCACCACCACCCCACTACCCCCCCACCACTCCCCACCACCACCACTACCATCATCACCACCACTACCACAACCACTACCCCCACCACCACTACCACAACCACTACCACCACCACTCCCCATCACCCCCACCACTACCACCACCACTCCCCCTACCACTCCCCACCACCACCCCTACCACCACTACCATCATCACCCCCACCACCAGCACCACCACTACCCCCACTACCACAACCACTACCACCACCACTCCCCACCACCACTACCCCCATCACCACCACCACCACTCCCCCCACCACTCCCCACTACCACCACCCCTACCACCACCACTCCCCACCACTCCCCACCACCACCACAACCCCCCACTACCCCCCACCCTGTCATCTGGTGCGGTGTGCAGCATGGCCGAGCAGACGGATGAGTGGCGGTGCCACCGGCGTCGTCGAGGCAGTGACGGTGGTGGTGGAGGTGGTGGTGGTGGTGGTGGTGATGGCGGTGGTGGTGGTGGTGATGGCGGTGGTGGTGGTGGTGATGGCGGTGGTGGTGATGGTGGTGGTGGTGATGGCGGTGGTGGTGATGGTGGTGGTGATGGCGGTGGAGGTGAGCCGCAGTCGCCAAAGCAGCAGCTGTCACGCCCGGCAGCCAAGGTGCTGGCCCTCATGAGGAGTCTCCAGCCCCTGCAGGGCCCCACGGCCACTAGGACCACGATGGGAGGTAGGTGGTGGTGGTGGTGGTGGAGGAGGTGGTGGTGGTGGAGGAGGAGGTGGTGGTGGTGGTGGAGGAGGTGGTGGTGGTGGTGGTGGTGGAGGAGGTGGTGGTGGTGGTGGTGGTGGTGGAGGTGGTGGTGGTGGAGGTGGTGATGGTGATGGTGGTGGAGGTGGTGGTGGTGGTGGAGGTGGTGATGGTGGTGGTGGTGGTGGTGGAGGAGGTGGTGGTGGTGGTGGAGGTGGTGATGGTGGTGGTGGAGGAGGTGGAGGAGGTGGTGGAGGTGGTGGTGGTGGTGGCGCAGGTGGTGGAGGTGGTGGAGTTGGTGGAGGTGAAGGTGGTGGTGGTGGTGGTGGAGGTGGTGGTAGTGGAGGTGGTGGTGGTGGTGGAGGTGGAGGTGGTGGTGGTGGTGGTGGAAGTACTGAGGGCAATCCAGAGTCTTTGAGACCAGGAAAGGCACCGGGCAAAGATGATCTCCCAAGCGAAGTGCTGAGGGAGGGTGGCGTTTGTGCACAGACTGCCCTATATGACATCATAACAACAGTCTGGACCACTGGACGGGTTCCGCAGGATTGGAAGGATGCCCTGGTGGTCCCCCTTTTTAAGAAGGGGGACCGCACAGACTGTAACAACTACAGGGACATCTCACTCCTCAGTGTGCCGGGAAAGGTCCTGGCAAGGATTATTCAACATCGCCTTGCCAGGCACGCTGAGGAGAGGCTTGCGGAGCCCCAATGCGGTTTCAGGAAAGGGCGGTCCTGCACAGATGCCATATTTTCTGTCCGTCTGCTACAGCAGAGGTGTAGAGAATTCCAGCAAGACCTACTTCTCTGCTTTATTGACCTGGCCAAGGCCTATGATACCATCAGTAGGCCTGGGCTCTGGGTTGTTCTTCGTGCTTTAGAAGTCCCTGACCCTCTGCTCAAGATCATTAAGGACCTTCATGATGGTGAGTGGGCCCGGGTAAAACTATGTGGCCGGGAGTCAGAGCCATTCCCTGTACACCTTGGGGTGCGACAGGGATGTCCTCTGGCTCCCACATTATTTAACATCTATTTCGACCATGTAGTTCGTGAAGCCTTCAATAGCTGCACCGGGGGAATTTCCATCTGATACAGATATAATGGGAGGCTGATCGATGCCCGGGTGCGGTCAAAGGATGGCTCCCTATTGCTCAACCACGTTATGTATGCTGATGGTTTGGTAATTGCTGCTCACTCAGAGGAGGAGTTGTAGGTGCTGCTGCTGAGACTGGAGCTTGCCACTAAGAGGTGGGGCCTTGCCATCAGCCCCACCAAAACTAAGCACCTGCCTGGGTATTTTTACCATCGGACACTCCACCCCCACAACTCTCAATCGGTGATGGGGCAGTTGTGGAGAGAGTGGAGAGTTTCCCATACCTGGGCAGTGTGCTCATGACCGGCTCCGGTTTAACAGCAGAGGTCTCACTCCGAATCAGTCGAGCGGCAATATCTTTTCATCGGTTGTGTAACGCTGTGTGGAAGCTACCTGGTCTGTCGCTCCGCACGAAGCTTCAGGTCTTCTCGGCCACAGTCATTCCCTCCCTTCTCTACGCTTGCGAAACGTGGACCCCCCTAATGGAACATCTTCGCCGGTTAGGAACATTTAGGCTGGCCTGCCTATGATCAATCCTGGGTTTAACCACCGTATGCTTAAACAGCTTTTGTTCGGCCGGATTAAGGGGGCATAACGGGCGCACCACGGGCTAGAGAAGAGATGGAGTGATGTGGTACAGGAGGACGTGGAGATGAGTGAACTTGCCGATGACTGGTACCAGCGGTGTCAAGATCGGCCTCTGTGGAGGAGGCTCGTGAAGGACGCTACTGGGCAGTTGGAGGCAGTCGCCCTCCAACAACAACGGAGGGCGGAGGAGCGACGCTCACAACAACGAGCGGAGCGCCGGTGGCTAAAGCACAGCAAGTTGGTACAGTAGGGGGCACAGGTGGTGCATCAGCCAGTCATCTCAGTCAGTCGACCCGTGGCACCTGCTGGGTCTGCCCCGTGACCTCCTGCCAGCGGGCGTTCGACACTTCACGTGGCCTCACGGTGCACATAGCCTGGCACAAGCGTCGTGGTGACGTCACTGCCACTTAGTGGCGAATGGCGGTTGTTGTTGTGTAGTAGTGTAGTGTATAGTAGTGTATAGTAGTGCAGTGTATAGTAGTGTATAGAAGTGCAGTGTATAGTAGTGTAGTGTATAGTAGTGTAGTGTATAGTAGTGTAGTGTATAGTAGTGTATAGTAATGTAGTGTATAGTAGTGTAGTGTATAGTAGTGTAGTGTGTAGTAGTTCAGTGTATAGTAGTTCAGTGTATAGTAGTGTAGTGTATAGTAGTGTAGTGTATAGTAGTGTAGTTTATAGTAGTGCAGTGTATAGTAGTGTAGTTTATAGTAGTGCAGTGTATAGTAGTGCAGTGTATAGTAGTGCAGTGTATAGTAGTGTAGTGTATAGTAGTGTAGTGTATAGTAGTGCAGTGTATAGTAGTGTAGTGTATAGTGTAGTGTATAGTGTAGTGTAGAGTATAGTAGTGTATAGTAGTGTAGTGTATAGTAGTGCAGTGTATAGTAGTGCAGTGTATAGTGTAGTGTGTAGTAGTGTATAGTAGTGTAGTGTTTAGTAGTGCAGTGTATAGTATTGTATAGTGTAGTGTATAGTAGTGTATAGTGTAGTGTAGAGTATAGTAGTGTCGTGTATAGTGTAGTGTATAGTAGTGCAGTGTATAGTAGTGTCGTGTATAGTGTAGTGTATAGTAGTGTAGTGTATAGTAGTGTAGTTTATAGTAGTGTAGTGTATAGTGTAGTGTATAGTAGTGTAGTGTATAGTAGTGTAGTGTATAGTAGTGCAGTGTATAGTAGTGCAGTGTATATTGTACAGAAGTGCAGTGTATAGTAGTGTATAGTGTAGTGTATAGTAGTGTAGTGTATAGTAGTGTAGTGTATTGTAGTGCAGTGTATAGTAGTGTATTGTAGTACAGTGTATAGTGTATTGTAGTACAGTGTATAGTGTATTGTAGTGCAGTGTATAGTGTATTGTAGTGCAGTGTATAGTGTATTGTAGTACAGTGTATAGTGTATTGTAGTGCAGTGTATAGTGTATTGTAGTGCAGTGTATAGTAGTGTATTGTAGTGCAGTGTATAGTGTATTGTAGTTCAGTGTATAGTGTATTGTAGTGCAGTGTATAGTGTATTGTAGTGCAGTGTATAGTGTATTGTAGTGCAGTGTATAGTGTATTGTAGTACAGTGTATAGTGTATTGTAGTGCAGTGTATAGTGTATTGTAGTGCAGTGTATAGTAGTGTATTGTAGTGCAGTGTATAGTGTATTGTAGTTCAGTGTATAGTGTATTGTAGTGCAGTGTATAGTGTATTGTAGTTCAGTGTATAGTGTATTGTAGTGCAGTGTATAGTGTATTGTAGTGCAGTGTATAGTGTATTGTAGTGCAGTGTATAGTGTATTGTAGTGCAGTGTATAGTGTATTGTAGTGCAGTGTATAGTGTATTGTAGTGCAGTGTATAGTGTATTGTAGTGCAGTGTATAGTGTATTGTAGTGCAGTGTATAGTGTATTGTAGTGCAGTGTATAGTGTATTGTAGTGCAGTGTCTAGTGTATTGTAGTGCAGTGTATAGTGTATTGTAGTTCAGTGTATAGTGTATTGTAGTTCAGTGTATAGTGTATTGTAGTGCAGTGTATAGTGTATTGTAGTGCAGTGTATAGTGTATTGTAGTGCAGTGTATAGTGTATTGTAGTGCAGTGTATAGTGTATTGTAGTGCAGTGTATAGTGTATTGTAGTGCAGTGTCTAGTGTATTGTAGTGCAGTGTATAGTGTATTGTAGTGCAGTGTATAGTGTATTGTAGTTCAGTGTTTAGTAGTGTATTGTAGTGCAGTGTATAGTGTATTGTAGTGCAGTGTATAGTGTATTGTAGCACAATGTATAGTAGTGTATTGTAGTGCAGTGTATAGTGTATTGTAGTGCAGTGTCTAGTGTATTGTAGTGCAGTGTATAGTGTATTGTAGTGCAGTGTATAGTGTATTGTAGTTCAGTGTATAGTAGTGTATTGTAGTGCAGTGTATAGTGTATTGTAGTTCAGTGTATAGTGTATTGTAGTGCAGTGTATAGTGTATTCTATAGTACCTTGTATCCACGTCCCTGCTTTGAAACTGGATGTGCACTTTTTATGGCTTTCAGATCAACGGGGAGAAGACGCAGCTGAGGAAGTAATACGGCATCCATCCCGGACCCCACCACCATCATCATCACCACCTTCATACAAACCCGTGAGTGTGTGTAGGTGTGTCTGTGTCTTTGTGAGTGTGTGTGTGTCTGTGTGTGTGTGTGTCTGTGTTTATAGATGTGTGTGTGTATAGATGTGTGTGTGTCTGTGTGTGTCTGTGTGTGTCTGTGTGTGTGTGTCTGTGTGTATAGATGTGTGTGTGTGTCTGTGTGTGTCTGTGTGTGTGTGTCTGTGTGTATAGATGTATGTGTGTCTGTGTGTGTGGGTGTGTGTGTGTAGGTGTGTCTGTGTCTTTGTGAGTGTGTGTGTGTATAGATGTGTGTGTGTGTGGGTGTGTGTGTGTATAGATGTGTGTGTGTCTCTGTGTGTGGGTGTGTGTGTGTAGGTGTGTCTTTGTGAGTGTGTGTGTATAGATGTGTGTGTGTGTGTCTGTGTGTATAGATGTGTGTGTGTGTGTGTCTGTGTGTGTCTGTGCGTGTGTGTCTGTGTGCATAGATGTGTGTGAGTCTGTGTGTGTGGGTATGTGTGTGTAGGTGTGTCTGTGTCTTTGTGTGTGAGTGTGTGTTTATAGATGTGTGTGTCTGTGTGTGTGTGTGTAGAGGTGTGTATGCCTTTGTGAGTGTTTGTGTGTCTATGTGTGTGTGTGTCTGTGTGTATAGATGTGTGTGTGTCTGTGTGTGTCTGTGCGTGTGTGTCTGTGTGTATAGATGTGTGTGTGTGTGTGTAGGTGTGTCTGTGTCTTTGTGAGTGTGTGTGTATAGATGTGTGTGTGTGTCTGTGTGTGGGTGTGTGTGTAGGTGTGTGTGTGTGTGTCTTTGTGACTGTTTGGGTCTATGTGTGTGTGTCTGTGTGTATAGATGTGTGTGTGTCTATGTGTGTGTATAGATGTGTGTGTGTGTCTTTGTAAGTGTGTATGTGTGTATAAATGTGTGTGTGTCTGTGTGTGTTGTGGGGAGCGATAGTGTAGTGGTTAGCGCTACGCTGCGCTATGAACCTGGCGACCCGGGTTCGATTCCCGCTCACGGCCAACACCAGTGACGATTATCTGAACCGGTCCCGGGCCTCCCCTAGGTCGACTCAGCCTCAAATGAGTACCTGGTGCGGTTTGTAAACATCGCCACTGGGGAGACAAAGGCGGTCGGGCGTGGTGCTGGCCACCCACCCCCTCGTGTACCGTTACCGGCCTTCATAGGTGCTCGCTAACAGCACTTGCCCCTACAGTCTGTTACAGGCTACACGGGGGATCTTTGGCTTTGTGTGTCTTGTGTGTACCGGTGGTGGTGGTACTGGTTATACCGGCGATGATCTCAGTGGTAACTGGTGATGATGGTAATTGTGGTGATGGTAGTGGTGGTTGTGATGATGGTGGTGGTGGTTGTGATGACAGCAGTGGTGGTGGTGGTGATAATGATGGTGGTGGTGATGGTAGTAGTAGTGGTGGTGGTGATGATGGTAGTGGTAGTGGTGATGGTGGTGATGATGGTAGTGGTGGTGGTGATGATGGTGGTGTGATGGTAGTGGTGGTGGTGATGATGGTAATGGTGGTGATGATGGTGGTAGTGGTGGTGATGGTAGTTGTGGTGGTGATGATGGTAGTGGTGGTGATGGTATTGGTGGTGATGATGATGGTAGTAGTGGTGGTGGTGTGATGGTACTGGTGGTGGTGATGGTAGTTGTGGTGGTGATGATGGTAGTGGTGGTGGTGATGATGGTAGTGGTGATGATGGTGGTAGTGGTGATGATGGTGGTAGTGGTGGTGGTGATGGTGGTGGTGGTGATGATGATGGTGGTGGTGATGATGGTGGTGGTGGTGGTGATGATGGTGGTGGTGATGATGATGGTGGTGGTGATGGTGGTGATGATGGTGGTGGTGATAGTGATGATGGTGGTGGTGATGATGGTACTGGTGGTGATGATGGTGGTGGTGGTGGTGATGATGGTAGTGGTGGTGATGATGGTAGTGGTGGTGGTGATGGTAGTGGTGGTGTGATGGTACTGATGGTGATGGTGGTGATGATGGTAGTAGTAGTGGTGGTGGTGATGATGGTGGTGATGGTGGTACTGATGGTGATGGTGGTGATGATGGTAGTGGTGGTGGTGATCGTAGTGGTGGCGTGATGGTACTGATGGTGGTGATGGTGGTGATGGTGGTAGTGGTGATGGTGGTGATGATGATGATGGTGATGATGATGATGGTGGTGGTGATGGTGGTGATGATGATGGTAGTAGTGATGGTGGTGATGATAGTGGTGGTGGTGGTGGTGATGATGATGGTAGTGGTGGTGGTGATGATGGTAGTGGTGATGGTGGTAGTGGTGGTGATGGTAGTAATGGTGGTGGTGATGATGGTGGTGATGGTAGTAGTGGTGGTGATGATGGTGGTGATGGTGGTGGTGATGATGATGGTGGTGATGATGATGGTAGTAGTGATGGTAGTGGTGGTGGTGGTGATGATGGTAGTGGTGGTGGTGATGGTAGTAGTGGTGGTGATGGTAGTAGTGGTGGTAATGGTGGTGGTGGTGGTGATGATGGTGGTGATGGTAGTAGTGGTGGTGATGATGGTGGTGGTGATGGTGGTGATGGTGGTGATGATGGTGGTGGTAGTGATGGTAGTGGTGGTGGTGGTGATGATGGTAGTGGTGGTGGTGATGGTAGTGGTGGTGATGGTACTGATGGTACTGATGGTGATGGTGATGATGATGGTAGTAGTAGTACTAGTGGTGGTGATGGTAGTAGTAGTGGTGGTGGTGGTGATGATGGTGGTGGTGATGGTACTGATGGTGATGGTGGCGATGATGGTAGTAGTAGTAGTGGTGGTGGTGGTGATGATGGTGATGATGGTAGTAGTGGTGGTGATGATGATGGTGATGATGGTGGTGATGATGATGATGGTGATGATGGTGGTGATGATGATGGTGGTGGTGATGGTGGTGATGATGATGGTAGTAGTGATGGTGGTGGTGATGGTGGTGGTGATGATGATAGTAGTAGTGGTGGTGATGGTGGTGGTGATGATGGTAGTAGTAGTGGTGGTAGTGGTGATGGCGATGATGGTGATAGTAGTAGTGGTGGTAGTGGTGATGGTGATGGTAGTGGTGATGGTGATGGTGGTGATGATGGTAGTAGTAGTAGTGGTGGTGGTGATGATGGTAGTAGTAGTGGTGGTGGTGGTGATGGTGGTGGTGGTGATGATGGTAGTAGCAGTGGTGGTGGTGATGGTAGTAGTAGTGGTGGTGATGGTGATGGTGATGATGGTGGTGATGATGATGGTGGTGATGATGATGGTGGTGGTGATGGTGGTGATGATGGTGGTGATGATGGTGGTGGTGGTGATGATGGTAGTGGTGATGGTGGTGGTGGTGATGGTGGTGGTGATGGTGGTGGTGGTGATGATGATGGTGGTGGTGATGATGGTAGTAGTAGTGGTGGTGATGGTGATGGTGGTGATGATGATAATGGTGGTGATGATGATGATGGTGGTGATGATGATGGTGGTGGTGATGGTGGTGATGATGGTGGTGATGATGGTGGTGGTGGTGATGATGGTAGTGGTGATGGTGGTGGTGGTGATGGTGGTGGTGGTGATGGTGGTGGTGGTGATGATGATGGTGGTGGTGATGAAGGTAGTAGTAGTGGTGGTGATGGCGATGGTGGTGATGATGATAATGGTGGTGATGATGATGATGGTGGTGATGATGATGGTGGTGGTGATGGTGGTGATGATGGTGGTGATGATGGTGGTGGTGGTGATGATGGTAGTGGTGGTGGTGGTGATGGTGGTGGTGGTGATGATGATGGTGGTGGTGATGATGGTAGTAGTAGTGGTGGTAGTGGTGATGGCGATAGTGGTGATGGTGGTTCCCACATTGAACCTCGTGACCTCTCTGCAAGATCGCGGTTAGCGCCACCTGCCGACCACGAGTGGTGGTGCCTGGAAGAGGCGGAGTGACCGGAGGAGGTGGAGGAAGAGGAGGAGATGGAGGAAGAGGTGGAGGAAGAGGAGGAGGAGGCGGAGTGACCGGAGGAGGTGGAGGAAGAGGAGGAGGAGATGGAGGAAGAGGAGGCGGAGATGGAGGAAGAGGTGGAGGAAGAGGTGGAGGAGGAGGAGCGGTGCCCGTGGGAGTGCCAGGAGCGGTGCCCGTGGGAGTGCCAGGAGGAGGTGGAGGAAGAGGTGGAGGAGGAGGTGGAGGAGGAGGTGGAGGAGGAGGAGATGGAGGAAGAGGTGGAGGAAGAGGTGGAGGAGCGGTGCCCGTGGGAGTGCCGGGAGGAGGAGGAGCGGTGACCTCGGTGCTGGAGCTGTCCGTGGAGGGCCGTGCCAGCCTCCTGCGAGCGGTTGGGCGAGCGTCTCACGTGGGCATGGTGCCCGTGGTGAGAGACGGGGGAGCCAGCCACGTGGTCATGGTGCCCGTGGTGAGAGACGGGGGAGCGTCTCACAGTGGTCATGGTGACCGTGGTGAGAGACGGGGGAGCGTCTCACAGTGGTCATGGTGCCCGTGGTGAGAGACGGGGGAGCGTCTCACGTGGTCATGGTGCCCGTGGTGAGAGACGGGGGAGCGTCTCACAGTGGTCATGGTGCCCGTGGTGAGAGACGGGGGAGCGTCTCACAGTGGTCATGGTGCCCGTGGTGAGAGACGGGGGAGCGTCTCATAGTGGTCATGGTGCCCGTGGTGAGAGACGGGGGAGCGTCTCACGTGGTCATGGTGCCCGTGGTGAGAGACGGGGGAGCGTCTCACGTGGTCATGGTGCCCGTGGTGAGAGACGGGGGAGCGTCTCACAGTGGTCATGGTGCCCGTGGTGAGAGACGGGGGAGCGTCTCACAGTGGTCATGGTGCCCGTGGTGAGAGACGGGGGAGCGTCTCACAGTGGTCATGGTGCCCGTGGTGAGAGACGGGGGAGCGTCTCACGTGGTCATGGTGCCCGTGGTGAGAGACGGGGGAGCGTCTCACAGTGGTCATGGTGCCCGTGGTGAGAGACGGGGGAGCGTCTCACAGTGGTCATGGTGCCCGTGGTGAGAGACGGGGGAGCGTCTCACAGTGGTCATGGTGCCCGTGGTGAGAGACGGGGGGAGCGTCTCACGTGGTCATGGTGCCCGTGGTGAGAGACGGGGGAGCGTCTCACAGTGGTCATGGTGCCCGTGGTGAGAGACGGGGGAGCGTCTCACAGTGGTCGTGGTGCCCGTGGTGAGAGACGGGGGAGCGTCTCACAGTAGTCATGGTGCCCGTGGTGAGAGACGGGGGAGCGTCTCACAGTGGTCGTGGTGCCCGTGGTGAGAGACGGGGGAGCGTCTCACAGTGGTCATGGTGCCCGTGGTGAGAGACGGGGGAGCGTCTCACAGTGGTCATGGTGCCCGTGGTGAGAGACGGGGGAGCGTCTCACAGTGGTCATGGTGCCCGTGGTGAGAGACGGGGGAGCGTCTCACAGTGGTCATGGTGCCCGTGGTGAGAGACGGGGGAGCGTCTCACAGTGGTCATGGTGCCCGTGGTGAGAGACGGGGGAGCGTCCCACGTAGTCATGGTGCCCGTGGTGAGAGACGGGGGAGCGTCCCACGTGGTCATGGTGCCCGTGGTGAGAGACGGGGGAGCGTCTCACAGTGGGCATGGTGCCCGTGGTGAGAGACGGGGGAGCGTCTCACAGTGGTCATGGTGCCCGTGGTGAGAGACGGGGGAGCGTCTCACAGTGGGCATGGTGCCCGTGGTGAGAGACGGGGGAGCGTCTCACAGTGGTCATGGTGCCCGTGGTGAGAGACGGGGGAGCGTCTCACAGTGGTCGTGGTGCCCGTGGTGAGAGACGGGGGGAGCGTCTCACAGTGGTCATGGTGCCCGTGGTGAGAGACGGGGGAGCGTCTCACAGTGGTCATGGTGCCCGTGGTGAGAGACGGGGGAGCGTCTCACGTGGTCGTGGTGCCCGTGGTGAGAGACGGGGGAGCGTCTCACGTGGTCGTGGTGCCCGTGGTGAGAGACGGGGGAGCGTCTCACGTGGGCATGGTGCCCGTGGTGAGAGACGGGGGAGCGTCTCACGTGGTCATGGTGCCCGTGGTGAGAGACGGGGGAGCGTCTCACGTGGGCATGGTACCCGTGGTGAGAGACGGGGGAGCGTCTCACGTGGTCATGGTACCCGTGGTGAGAGACGGGGGAGCGTCTCACAGTGGTCATGGTGCCCGTGGTGAGAGACGGGGGAGCGTCTCACAGTGGTCATGGTGCCCGTGGTGAGAGACGGGGGAGCGTCTCACAGTGGTCATGGTGCCCGTGGTGAGAGACGGGGGAGGGTCTCACAGTGGTCATGGTGCCCGTGGTGAGAGACGAGGGAGCGTCTCACAGTGGTCATGGTGCCCCTGGTGAGAGACGGGGGAGCGTCTCACAGTGGTCATGGTGCCCGTGGTGAGAGACGGGGGAGCGTCTCACGTGGGCGTGGTGCCCGTGGTGAGAGACGGGGGAGGGTCTCACAGTGGTCATGGTGCCCGTGGTGAGAGACGGGGGAGCGTCTCACAGTGGTCATGGTGACCGTGGTGAGAGACGGGGGAGCGTCTCACAGTGGTCATGGTGCCCGTGGTGAGAGACGGGGGAGCGTCTCACGTGGGCATGGTGCCCGTGGTGAGAGACGGGGGAGCGTCTCACGTGGGCATGGTGCCCGTGGTGAGAGACGGGGGAGCGTCTCACAGTAGTCATGGTGCCCGTGGTGAGAGACGGGGGAGCGTCTCACAGTAGTCATGGTGCCCGTGGTGAGAGACGGGGGAGCGTCTCACAGTAGTCATGGTGCCCGTGGTGAGAGACGGGGGAGCGTCTCACAGTGGGCATGGTGCCCGTGGTGAGAGACGGGGGAGCGTCCCACGTGGTCATGGTGCCCGTGGTGAGAGACGGGGGAGCGTCTCACAGTGGACATGGTGCCCGTGGTGAGAGACGGGGGAGCGTCTCACAGTGGTCATGGTGCCCGTGGTGAGAGACGGGGGAGCGTCTCACAGTGGTCATGGTGCCCGTGGTGAGAGACGGGGGAGCGTCTCACGTGGTCATGGTGCCCGTGGTGAGAGACGGGGGAGCGTCTCACGTAGTAATGGTGCCCGTGGTGAGAGACGGGGGAGCGTCCCACGTGGTCATGGTGCCCGTGGTGAGAGACGGGGGAGCGTCTCACAGTGGTCATGGTGCCCGTGGTGAGAGACGGGGGAGCCAGCCACGTGGTCATGGTGCCCGTGGTGAGAGACGGGGGAGCGTCTCACAGTGGTCATGGTGCCCGTGGTGAGAGACGGGGGAGCGTCTCACAGTGGTCATGGTGCCCGTGGTGAGAGACGGGGGAGCGTCTCACAGTGGTCGTGGTGCCCGTGGTGAGAGACGGGGGAGCCAGCCACGTGGTCATGGTGCCCGTGGTGAGAGACGGGGGAGCGTCTCACAGTGGTCATGGTGCCCGTGGTGAGAGACGGGGGAGCGTCTCACGTGGTCATGGTGCCCGTGGTGAGAGACGGGGGAGGGTCTCACGTGGGCATGGTGCCCGTGGTGAGAGACGGGGGAGGGTCTCACGTGGGCATGGTGCCCGTGGTGAGAGACGGGGGAGCGTCTCACAGTGGTCATGGTGCCCGTGGTGAGAGACGGGGGAGCGTCTCACAGTGGTCATGGTGCCCCTGGTGAGAGACGGGGGAGCGTCTCACAGTGGTCATGGTGCCCGTGGTGAGAGACGGGGGAGCGTCTCACAGTGGTCATGGTGCCCGTGGTGAGAGACGGGGGAGCGTCTCACGTGGGCATGGTGCCCGTGGTGAGAGACGGGGGAGCGTCTCACGTGGGCATGGTGCCCGTGGTGAGAGACGGGGGAGCGTCTCACAGTGGTCATGGTGCCCGTGGTGAGAGACGGGGGAGCGTCTCACAGTGGTCATGGTGCCCGTGGTGAGAGATGGGGGAGCGTCTCACAGTGGTCATGGTGCCCGTGGTGAGAGACGGGGGAGCGTCTCACAGTGGGCATGGTGCCCGTGGTGAGAGACGGGGGAGCGTCTCACAGTGGTCATGGTGCCCGTGGTGAGAGACGGGGGAGCGTCCCACGTGGGCATGGTGCCCGTGGTGAGAGACGGGGGAGCGTCTCACAGTGGGCATGGTGCCCGTGGTGAGAGACGGGGGAGCGTCTCACGTGGGCATGGTGCCCGTGGTGAGAGACGGGGGAGCGTCTCACGTGGTCATGGTGCCCGTGGTGAGAGACGGGGGAGCGTCTCACAGTGGTCATGGTGCCCGTGGTGAGAGACGGGGGAGCGTCTCACAGTGGGCATGGTGCCCGTGGTGAGAGACGGGGGAGCGTCTCACAGTGGTCATGGTGCCCGTGGTGAGAGACGGGGGAGCGTCTCACAGTGGTCGTGGTGCCCGTGGTGAGAGACGGGGGAGCGTCTCACAGTGGTCATGGTGCCCGTGGTGAGAGACGGGGGAGCGTCTCACAGTGGTCATGGTGCCCGTGGTGAGAGACGGGGGAGCGTCTCACAGTGGGCATGGTGCCCATGGTGAGAGACGGGGGAGGGTCTTACAGTGGTCATGGTGCACGTGGTGAGAGACGGGGGAGCGTCTCACAGTGGTCATGGTGCCCGTGGTGAGAGACGGGGGAGCGAGCCACCTGGGCATGGTGCCCGTGGTGAGAGACGGGGGAGCGTCCCACGTGGTCATGGTGCCCGTGGTGAGAGACGGGGGAGCGAGGCACCTGGGCATGGTGCCCGTGCAGGGCGACTCCTACGCCCTGCCACTGACCAAAGTCGGCGGTGCAACACGCGCACGCACAGAGACACAGGCAAAGGTCCCCCAGGTAGCCTCTAGCAGGGATGTAGGGGCAAGTGCTGAGACACAGACGAAGGTCCCCCAGGTGGCCTCCAGCAGGGATGTAGGGGCAAGTGCTGAGACACAGACAAAGCTCCCCCAGGTAGCCTCTAGCAGGGTTGTAGGGGCAAGTGCTGAGACACAGGCAAAGGTCCCCCAGGTAGCCTCCAGCAGGGCTGTAGGGGCAAGTGCTGAGACACAGACAAAGCTCCCCCAGGTAGCCTCTAGCAGGGCTGTAGGGGCAAGTGATGAGACAGACAAAGCTCCCCCAGGTAGTCTCCAGCAGGGCTGTAGGGGCAAGTGCTGAGACACAGACAAAGATCCCCCGTGTAGCCTCTAGCAGGGCTGTAGGGGCAAGTGCTGAGACACGGA
Source organism: Petromyzon marinus (assembly GCF_048934315.1). Classification (NCBI taxonomy): domain Eukaryota; kingdom Metazoa; phylum Chordata; class Hyperoartia; order Petromyzontiformes; family Petromyzontidae; genus Petromyzon; species Petromyzon marinus. Next base: position 2,198,350 of record NC_133748.1, on the reverse strand, counting down.
CAAAGCTCCCCCAGGTAGCCTCTACCAGGGCTGTAGGGGCAAGTGCTGAGACACAGACAAAGCTCCCCCAGGTAGCCTCTAGCAGGGCTGTAGGGGCAAGTGCTTGTTCGAAGCAGCGAGTAGCAGCACCTATGAAGGCTACCTGGTTGGACTTTTGTCTGCGTCTACTCGCCACTACTAACAGCACTTGCCCCTACAGTCGTGTTAGAGGCTACCTGGGGGATCTTTGTCTTTCCACAGGACTACCATTGGCCAAGTTCATCGGGCGTGATGCTGTTGCTGAGCGGTGGTGGTGGTTGTTGTGGTGGTGGTGGATGTGGTGATGGTGGTTGTGGTGGAGGTGATTGTTCTGGTGGTGGTGGTGATGGTAGTGGTAGTGGTGGTAGTGGTCTTGGTTGTGGTGGTGGTGGTGATGGTAGTGGTTGTGGTGGAGGTGTTAGTGGTGGAGGTGTTAGTGGTGGAGGTGATTGTGGTGGTGGTGGTGGTGATGGTAGTGGTGGTGGTAGTGGTCTAAGTTGTGGTGGTGGTGATGGTAGTGGTGGTGGTAGTGGTCTTGGTTGTGGTGGAGGTTGTGATGGTAGTGGTTGTGGTGATGGTGATGGTAGTGGTTGTGGTGGTGGTGATGGTAGTGGTTATGGTGGAGGTGGTGGTGGTTGTGGTGGTAGTGGTGGTTGTGGTGGTGATGGTAGTGGTTGTGGTGGTTGTGGTGGAGGTTGTGGTGGTGGTGGTTGTGGTGGTAGTGGTTGTGGTGGTGCTGTGACCTGGTCTCGTGGTCCGTACTTGCTACCGCTGGGACAGCTCATGGAGGAGTCCACGCACGCGTTTGTAGGGTCAGTGACGTACACAGACACACACACATAGACACACACACACATAGACACACACACACACATAGACACACACACATACATAGACACACACACATACATAGACACACACACATACATAGACATACATACATAGACACACACACATACATAGACACACACACACATACATAGACACACACACACATACATAGACACACACATACATAGACAGACACACACATAGACACACACCCACATACATAGACATATATACATACACATACATAGACACACACATACATAGACACACACCCACATACATAGACACATACACACATATACATAGACACACACATACATAGACACACACACACATAGACACACACATACATAGACACACACATACATAGACACACACACATACATAGACACACACATACTCAGACACATACACAGACACACACGCACATACATAGACACACACACATACATAGACACACACACACATACATCGACACACACATACATAGACACACACACAGACACACACACACATACATAGACATACACATACATAGACACACACACATACATAGACACACACACATACATAGACACACACACATACATAGACACACACACACATAGACACACACACAGACACACATACATAGACACACACATACACAGACACACATACATAGACACACACACACATAGACACACACACACATAGACACACACATACATAGACACACACACAGACATAGACACACACACATACACACATACATAGACACACACAGACATACACACACACATACATAGACACACATACATACACACACACATACATAGACACACACAACAATAACAACCGCCATTCGCCACTAAGTGGCGGTGACGTCACCACGACGCTTGTGCCAGGCCATGTGCACCTTGAGGCCACGTGAAGTGTCGAACGCCCGCTGGCAGGAGGTCACGGGGCAGACCCAGGTGCCACGGGTCGACTGACTGAGATGACTGGCTGATGCACCAACTGTGCCCCCTACTGTGCCAACCTGCTGTGCTTTAGCCACCCGGCGCTCCGCTCGTTGTTGTGAGCGTCGCTCCTCCGCCCTCCGTTGTTGTTGGAGGGCGACTGCCTCCAACTGCCCAGTAGCATCCTTCACGAGCCTCCTCCACAGAGGCCGATCTTGACACCGCTGGTACCAGTCATCGGCATGTCCATTCAGCTCCACGTCCTCCTGTACCACATCACTCCATCTCTTCTCTAGCCCATGCCGCGCCCGCTTAGCCCCCTCAATCCGGCCGAACAAAAGCTGTTTCGGCATGCGGTGGCTGGGCATGCGGGCTACATGACCCAGCCATCGCAGCCTTCCCCGCCAGAGGAGCTCACCGATGGGACCTTGCCCAGATCTTTCAAGGATTTGTGAGCTCCTCACACAATCCAGTCTGGTTAAACCCAGGATGGATCGTAGGCAGGCCAGCCTAAATGTTTCTAACCGGCGAAGATGTTCCATTAGGGGGGTCCACGTTTCGCAAGCGTAGAGAAGGGAGAGAATGACCGTGGCCGAGAAGACCTGAAGCTTAGTGCGGAGCGACAGACCAGGTAGCTCCCACACAGCGTTACGCAACCGATGAAAAGATATTGCCGCTCGACTGATTCGGAGTGAAACCTCTGCTGTTAAACTGGAGCCGGTCATAAGCACACTGCCCAGGTATGGGAAACTCTCCACTCTCTCCACAACTGCCCCATCACCGATTGGGAGTTGTGGGGGTGGAGTGTCTGATGGTACAACATACCCAGGCAGGTGCTTAGTTTTGGTGGGGCTGATGGTAAGGCCGCACCTCTTAGTGGCATGCTCCAGTCTCAGCAGCAGCGTCTCCAACTCCTCCTCTGACTGAGCAGCTATTACCAAATCATCAGCATACATAACGTGGTTGAGCAATAGGGAGCCATCCCTTGACCGCACCCGGGCGTCGATCAGCCTCCCATTATATCTGTACCATATGGAGATTCCCCCGGTACAGCTATTGAAGGCTTCACGAACTATGTGGTCAAAATAGATGTTAAATAATGTGGGAGCCAGAGGACATCCCTGTCGCACCCCAAGGTGTACAGGGAATGGCTCCGACTCCCGGCCACGTAGTTTTACCCGGGCCCGCTCACCATCATGAAGGTCCTTAATGATCGTGAGCAGAGGGTCAGGTACTCCAAAAGCACGAAGAACAACCCAGAGCCCAGGCCTACTGATGGTGGTGCATCAGCCAGTCATCTCAGTCAGTTGACCCGTGGCACCTGGGTCTGCCCTGTGACCTCCTGCCAGCGGGCGTTCGACACTTCACGTGGCCTCAGGGTGCACATAGCCTGGCACAAGCGTCGTGGTGACGTCACCGCCACTTAGTGGCGAATGGCGGTTGTTGTTGTGTATGTGTGTATGTGTGTATCTGTGTGTATGTGTGTATGTATGTATGTGTGTATCTGTGTGTCTGTGTGTGTCTGTATGTGTGTGTGTGTCTGTATGTGTGTGTATGTCTGTGCGTGTGCGTGTGTGTATGTCTGTGTGTGTGTATGTGTGTGTGTATGTCTGTGTGTGTATGTCTGTGTGTGTATGTCTGTGTGTGTATGTCTGTGTGTATGTGTGTGTATGTATGTGTGTCTGTGTGTGTATGTGTGTGTGTCTGTATGTGTGTGTGTCTGTATGTGTGTGTGTCTGTATGTGTGTGTGTCTGTATGTGTGCGTGTGTGTGTATGTGTGTGTGTATGTGTGTATGTGTGTGTGTATGTGTGTGTGTGTATGTGTGTGTGTGTATCTGCGTGTATGTGTGTGTGTATGTGTGTGTCTGTGTGTGTATCTGTATGTATGTATGTGTGTCTGTGTGTGTCTGTATGTGTGTGTCTGTGTGTGTGTGTGTCTGTATGTGTGTGTGTGTATCTGTGTGTGTGTGTGTCTGTATGTCTGTGTGTGTCTATGTCTGTATGTATGTGTGTATGTATGTGTATGTGTCTGTGTGTGTATGTCTGTGTCTGTATGTATGTGTGTGTGTGTCTGTGTGTGTGTGTATCTGTGTGTGTCTGTATGTGTGTGTGTCTGTGTGTGTGTGTGTCTGTGTGTGTATCTGTATGTATGTATGTATCTGTCTGTGTGTGTGTCTGTGTGTGTGTGTGCGCGTCGCCAGGTCGCTGCTGAGCACGGCTCTGCGTCACCGCAACGTGTGGTGCGTCAAGTCTCAGGAGCTCATCAAGACGGCGATCTTCCACCAGCAGCACCACCACCACCAGCACCACCAGCAGCACCAGCACCAGCAGCCAACGCTGGCGTGGACAAACGGTGCGTGCTCTGGAGAGTTCGTCAGAAATTATTTCTCGATAGAGACCCGCACGTGATCCACCCTAACGGGTTTTTAAATTTTAGTTTTTTTTAAAATGTGTTCCACTCTTTGGTTCTTTCGGTAAAGTCACGTAGAAATAAATTACGTGAAATAATTTAACTTGAATCATTTAATTTAATTTCTTTGGATGAAATTGAATGAAATATAATTTACTGAAATAATTTGATTTAAATAATTGAATATAATTTCTTTAAATGAAATTAAATGAAATAATTTACTTTAATTTCTCTCTCCGTGACTTTAACGAAATTTACTGAAATAATTTGATTTAAATAATTGAATATAATTTCTTTAAATGAAATTAAATAATTTAATTTCTCTCTCCGTGACTTTAACGAAATTTACTGAAATTATTTGATTTAAATAATTTAATTTAATTTCTTTAAATGAAATTAAATGAAATAATTTAATTTAAATAATTTTATTTAATTTCTTTAAATGAAATTAAATGAAATAATTTAATTTGAACAATTTAATTTCTTTAAATGAAATTAAATGAAATATTTTAATTTAATTTATTTAAATGAAATTAAATGAAATAATTAAATTTGAATAATTTAATTTAATTTCTCGTTCCGTGACTTTAACGAAATTTTTTGAAATAATTAAATTTAAATAATTTAATTTAATTTCTTTAAATGAAATTAAATGAAATAATGTAATTTAAATAATGTAGTAGTGTAGTAGTAGCTACACTACTACATATGTAGTAGTAGCTACATATGTAGTGGTAGCTACTACTACATATGTAGTAGTAATAACATATGAGTAGTGTAGTAGAAGCTACACTACTACATATGTAGTAGTAGCTACACTACTACATATGTAGTAGTAGCTACACTACTACATATGTAGTAGTAGCTACACTACTACATATGTAGTAGTAGCTACTACTACAGCACTTGCCCCTGCGGCCCTGCCAGAGGCTACCTGGGGGACCTTTGCCTGCGTGTGCTGGCTAACAGCACTTGCCCCTTGCGGCCCTGCCAGAGGCTACCTGGGGGACCTTTGTCTGTGTGTGCTGGCTAACAGCACTTGCCCCTGCATCCCTGCCAGAGGCTAACCTGGGGGACCTTTGTCTGCATGTGCTGGCTAACAGCACTTGCCCCTGCGGCCCTGCTAGAGGCTACCTGGGGGATCTTTGTCTGTGTCTCAGCACTTTCCCCCTACAGCCCTGCTAGAAGCTACCTGGGGGACCTTTGTCTGTGTCTCAGCACTTGCCCCCTACAGCCCTGCTAGAAGCTACCTGGGGGATCTTTGTCTGTGTCTCAGCACTTGCCCCTACAGCCCGTGCTAGAGGCTACCTGGGGGAGCTTTGTCTGTGTATCAGCACTTGCCCCCTACAGCCCTGCTAGAAGCTACCTGGGGGAGCTTTGTCTGTGTCTCAGCACTTGCCCCTGCAGCCCTGCTAGAGGCTACCTGGGGGACCTTTGTGTGTGTCTCAGCACTTGCCCCCTACAGCCCTGCTAGAAGCTACCTGGGGAAGCTTTGTCTGTGTCTCAGCACTTGCCCCTGCAGTCCTGCTAGAGGCTACCTGGGGGAGCTTTGTCT
>NC_133748.1:2110094-2182594 GCF_048934315.1 Petromyzon marinus | reverse complement strand
GTGGGAGTCTCAGTCTGCCTCTGTGAGTCTCCCCAGTGATTAACACTGAACCCTGTGGGAGCCTTAGTCTGCCTCTGTGAGCCTCAGTGATTAACACTGAACCCTGTGGGAGCCTTAGTCTGCCTCTGTGAGTCTCAGTGATTAACACTGAACCCTGTGGGAGCCTTAGTCTGGCTCTGTGAGCCTCAGTGATTAACACTGAACCCTGTGGGAGCCTTAGTCTGGCTCTGTGAGCCTCAGTGATTAACACTGAACCCTGTGGGAGTCTCAGTCTGCCTCTGTGAGTCTCCCCAGTGATTAACACTGAACCCTGTGGGAGCCTTAGTCTGCCTCTGTGAGCCTCAGTGATTAACACTGAACCTGTGGGAGCCTTAGTCTGCCTCTGTGAGTCTCAGTGATTAACACTGAACCCTGTGGGAGCCTTAGTCTGGCTCTGTGAGCCTCAGTGATTAACACTGAACCCTGTGGGAGCCTTAGTCTGGCTCTGTGAGCCTCAGTGATTAACACTGAACCCAGTGGGAGCCTTAGTCTGGCTCTGTGAGTCTCAGTGATTAACACTGAACCCTGTGGGAGCCTTAGTCTGACTCTGTGAGCCTCAGTGATTAACACTGAACCCTATGGGAGTCTTAGTCTGGCTCTGTGAGTCTCAGTGATTAACACTGAACCCTGTGGGAGCCTTAGTCTGTCTCTGTGAGCCTCAGTGATTTACACTGAACCCTGTGGGAGCCTTAGTCTGTCTCTGTGAGCCTCAGTGATTAACACTGAACCCAGTGGGAGCCTTAGTCTGGCTCTGTGAGTCTCAGTGATTAACACTGAACCCTGTGGGAGCCTTAGTCTGACTCTGTGAGCCTCAGTGATTAACACTGAACCCTATGGGAGTCTTAGTCTGGCTCTGTGAGTCTCAGTGATTAACACTGAACCCTGTGGGAGCCTTAGTCTGTCTCTGTGAGCCTCAGTGATTAACACTGAACCCAGTGGGAGCCTTAGTCTGGCTCTGTGAGTCTCAGTGATTAACACTGAACCCTGTGGGAGCCTTAGTCTGACTCTGTGAGCCTCAGTGATTAACACTGAACCCTATGGGAGTCTTAGTCTGGCTCTGTGAGTCTCAGTGATTAACACTGAACCCTGTGGGAGCCTTAGTCTGTCTCTGTGAGCCTCAGTGATTAACACTGAACCCTGTGGGCTGTATCGGCCCCACCGTGCACCTAGCCTGGCACGGGACCCCCCTGCTGTTTTTCTTGTTGCAGAGACAGGGGCTTTGGAAGGTCTTCCGTGACATTGAGATGAGATTAACTCCAGTGTTGGCAGGTAACCATTGACTCACTATCACACAGAGAGCCACAGACTCACCACCACCACCACACAGAGACCCATAGACTCACCATCACACAGAGACCCATAGACTCACCACCACCACCACACAGAGACCCATAGACTTACCATCACACAGAGACCCATAGACTCACCACCACCACCACACAGAGACCCATAGACTTACCATCACACAGAGAGACATAGACTCACCACCACCACCACACAGAGAGACCCATAGACTCACCATCACACAGAGAGACATAGACTCACCACCACCACACAGAGACCCATAGATTCACCATCACACAGAGACCCATAGACTCTCCATCACCACACAGAGACCCATAGACTCATCATCACACAGAGTCATAGACTCATCATCACACAGAGCCATAGACTCATCATCACACAGAGTCATAGACTCATCATCACACAGAGCCATAGACTCACCATCACACAGAGAGACATAGACTCACCACTACCACCACACAGAGACCCATAGATTCACCATCACACAGAGACCCATAGACTCTCCATCACCACACAGAGACCCATAGACTCATCATCACACAGAGTCATAGACTCATCATCACACAGAGCCATAGACTCATCACCACACAGAGACCCATAGACTCATCATCACACAGAGACCCATAGACTCATCACCACACAGAGACCCATAGACTCATCACCACACAGAGACCCATAGACTCACCACCACACAGAGACCCATAGACTCACCACCACACAGAGACCCATAGACTCATCACCACCACCACACAGAGACCCATAGACTCACCACCACCACACAGAGACCCATAGACTCACCATCACACAGAGACCCATAGACTCACCACCACACAGAGACCCATAAACTCATCATCACACAGAGGCCCATAGACTCACCACCACACAGAGACCCATAGACTCATCATCACACAGAGACCCATAGACTCACCATCACACAGAGAGCCATAGACTCACCATCACACAGAGACCCATAGACTCACCACCACACAGAGATCCATAGACTCACCATCACACAGAGACCCATAGACTCATCATCACACAGAGATCCATAGACTCACCATCACACAGAGACCCATAGACTCACCACCACACAGAGACCCATAGACTCATCATCACACAGAGACCCATAGACTCACCATCACACAGAGACCCATAGACTCACCACCACACAGAGACCCATAGACTCACCATCACACAGAGACCCATAGACTCACCACCACACAGAGACCCATAGACTCATCATCACACAGAAACCCATAGATTCACCATCACACAGAGACCCATAGACTCACCACCACACAGAGACCCACAGACTCACCACCACCACACAGAGACCCATAGACTCACCACCACACAGAGACCCATAGACTCACCACCACACAGAGACCCATAGACTCTCACACAGAGCCATAGACTCACCACCACCACACAGAGACCCATAGACTCACCACCACACAGAGACCCACAGACTCACCACCACACAGAGACCCACAGACTCACCACCACACAGAGACCCATAGACTCACCACCATCACACAGAGACCCATAGACTCACCATCACACAGACACCCATAGACTCATCACCACACAGAGACCCATAGACTCATCACCACACAGAGACTCATAGACTCATCACACAGAGACCCATAGACTCTCACACAGAGCCATAGACTCACCACCACCACACAGAGACCCATAGACTCACCACCACACAGAGACCCACAGACTCACCACCACCACACAGAGACCCACAGACTCACCACCACCACACAGAGACCCACAGACTCACCACCACCACACAGAGACCCACAGACTCACCACCACACAGCACTTGCCCCTACAGCCTGCTAGAGGCTACACGGGGGACCTTTGTCTGTGTCTCTGTGTGTGCGTGAGGCAGCAATGGAGCTTCACGAGTTCCGAATGGATGTTCCCCTGCTGCAGAAGAACAGCCACCAGCTGGCGGTGAGGCGCTGCTGATGATGATGATGCTGATGATGATGATGCTGCTGCTGCTGATGATGATGATGCTGATGATGATGAAGATGACACTGCTGATGCTGATGATGATGACACTGCTGCTGATGATGGCACTGCTGATGATGATGATGACACTGCTGCTGATGATGGCACTGCTGCTGATGATGGCACTGCTGCTGATGATGATGATGACACTGCTGATGCTGATGATGATGACACTGCTGCTGATGATGATGATGACACTGCTGATGATGATGGCACTGCTGCTGATGATGGCACTGCTGATGATGCTGATGATGATGACACTGCTGGTACTGCTGATGATGATGACGCTGCTGCTGATGATGATGATGACACTGCTGGTACTGCTGATGATGATAATGACACTGCTGCTGATGATGATGACACTGCTGATGATGATGATGACACTGCTAATGATGATGATGACACTGCTGATGATGATGACACTGCTGATGATGATGATGACACTGCTGCTGATGATGATGACACTGCTAATGATGATGATGACACTGCTGGTACTGCTGATGATGACTATGACACTGCTGCTGATGATGATGACACTGCTAATGATGATGATGACACTGCTGATGATGATGATGACACTGCTGCTGATGATGATGACACTGCTGGTACTGCTGCTGCTGATGATGATGACACAGCTGCTGCTGATGATGATGATGATTACACTGCTGGTACTGCTGCTGATGATGATGACGCTGCTGGTACTGCTGCTGCTGATGCCACTACTGGTACTGCTGCTGATGATGATGACACTGCTGATGATGACGCTGCTGGTACTGCTGATGATGATGATGACACTGATGATGACGATGACACTGCTGCTGCTGATGATGATGACACTGCTGATGATGGTGATGACACTGCTGATGACGATGACACTGCTGGTACTGATGATGATGATGACACTGCTGCTGATGATGACGACACTGCTGATGATGATGATGACACTGCTGGTACTGCTGCTGATGATGACTATGACACTGCTGCTGATGATGTCTATGACACTGCTGATGATGATGACACTGCTGATGATGATGATGACGCTGCTGATGATGATGATGACGCTGCTGATGATGATGACACTGATGATGATGATGACACTGATGATGACACTGCTGGTACTGCTGCTGATGATGATGATGACACTGCTGATGATGATGATGACACTGATGATGATGATGACGATGACCCTGCTGGTACTGCTGCTGATGATGACTATGACACTGCTGATGATGATGATGACGCTGCTGATGATGATGATGACGCTGCTGATGATGATGATGACGCTGCTGCTGATGATGATGACGCTGCTGATGATGATGATGACCCTGATGATGATGATGACACTGATGATGACGATGACACTGCTGCTGCTGATGATGATGACACTGCTGATGATGGTGATGACACTGCTGATGACGATGACACTGCTGGTACTGATGATGATGATGACACTGCTGCTGATGATGACGACACTGCTGATGATGATGATGACACTGCTGGTACTGCTGCTGATGATGACTATGACACTGCTGCTGATGATGTCTATGACACTGCTGATGATGATGACACTGCTGATGATGATGATGACGCTGCTGATGATGATGATGACGCTGCTGATGATGATGACACTGATGATGATGATGACACTGATGATGACACTGCTGGTACTGCTGCTGATGATGATGATGACACTGCTGATGATGATGATGACACTGATGATGATGATGACGATGACCCTGCTGGTACTGCTGCTGATGATGACTATGACACTGCTGATGATGATGATGACGCTGCTGATGATGATGATGACGCTGCTGATGATGATGATGACGCTGCTGCTGATGATGATGACGCTGCTGATGATGATGATGACCCTGATGATGATGATGACACTGATGATGATGATGACACTGATGATGACACTGCTGGTACTGCTGCTGATGATGATGATGACACTGCTGATGATGATGATGATGACGACACTGCTGATGATGATGATGACACTGATGATGATGATGACGATGACCCTGCTGGTACTGCTGCTGATGATGACTATGACACCGCTGATGATGATGACTATGACACTGCTGATGATGATGATGACACTGCTAATGATGATGATGATGACACTGCTGCTGATGATGATGACGCTGCTGCTGATGATGATGACCCTGATGATGATGATGACACTGATGATGACACTGATGATGACACTGCTGGTACTGCTGCTGATGATGATGCTGACACTGCTGCTGCTGATGATGATGACACTGCTGATGATGATGCTGACACTGCTGATGCTGCTGCTGATGATGACACTGCTGATGATGATGCTGACACTGCTGATGATGACGATGACACTGCTGATGCTGATGCTGACACTGCTGATGATGATGACACTGATGATGATGATGACACTGATGATGATGATGGTGACACTGCTGCTGCTGATGATGATGATGATACTGCTGATGATGATGACACTGATGATGATGACACTGCTGCTGATGATGATGACACTGCTGGTACTGCTGCTGATGATAACACTGCTGATTCTGCTGCTGCTGATGCTACTGCTGATGCTGCTGCTGATGCTACTGCTGATGCTACTGCTGCTGCTGATGCTACTGCTGATGCTGCTGCAGCTGAAGCTGAAGCAACTGGAGGAGCGAGCTCACCTGGAGGCTGGGGAGAGGTTCCTGCTGAGCAGCAGCCTGCAGCTCAGAGAGGTGCACCTAGCCTGGCACGGGAGCACACCCTGTCACTCACACACACACACTGTCACTCACACACACACACTGTCACACACACACACTGTCACACACACACACTCTGTCACTCACACACACTGTCACACTCACTGTCACACTCACACACACACACTGTCACACACACACACTGTTACACACACACTGTCACACACACACACTGTCACACACACACACACACTGTCACACACACTCACTGTCACACACACGCTGTCACTCACACACACACACTGTCACACACACACTGTCACACACACACTGTCACACACACACTGTCACACTCACACACACACACACACTGTCACACACACTGTCACACTCACACACACACACTGTCACACACACTCACTGTCACACACACGCTGTCACTCACACACACACACTGTCACACACACACACTGTCACACACACACACTGTCACACTCACACACACTGTCACACACACACACTGTCACACTCACACACGCTGTCACACACACACACACTGTCACACACACACTGTCACACACACACTGTCACACTCACACACACATACACTGTCACACACACTGTCACACTCACACACACACACACTGTCACACACACACACTGTTACACACACACTGTCACACACACAGTCACACACACATAGTGTTACACACACACACACTGTCAAACACACACACTGTCACACACACATAGTGTCACACACACACACTGTCACACACACACTGTCACACACACACACTGTCACACACACACACTGTCACACTCACACACAAACACTGTCACACACACACACTCTGTCACTCACACACACTGTCACACACACTGTCACACTCACACACAGTCACACACACATAGTGTCACACACACACACTGTCACACACACACTGTCACACACACACTGTCACACACACTGTCACACTCACACACGCTGTCACACACACACAACAACAACAACAACCGCCATTCACCACTAAGTGGCGGTGACGTCACCACGACGCTTGTGCCAGGCTATGTGCACCCTGAGGCCACGTGAAGTGTCGAACGCCCGCTGGCAGGAGGTCACGGGGCAGACCCAGCAGGTGCCACGGGTCGACTGACTGAGATGACTGGCTGATGCACCACCTGTGCCCCCTACTGTGCCATCCTGCTGTGCTTTAGCCACCCGGCGCTCCGCTCGCTGTTGTGAGCGTCGCTCCTCCGCCCTCCGTTGTTGTTGGAGGGCGACTGCCTCCAACTGCCCAGTAGCATCCTTCACGAGCCTCCTCCACAGAGGCCGATCTTGACTCCGCTGGTACCAGTCATCGGCAAGTCCACTCAGCTCCACGTCCTCCTGTACCACATCACTCCATCTCTTCTCTAGCCCGTGCCGCGCCCGCTTAGCCCCCTCGATCCGGCCAAACAAAAGCTGTTTCGGCATGCGGTGGCTGGGCATGCGGGCTACATGACCCAGCCATCGCAGCCTTGCCTGCCGGAGGAGCTCACCGATGGGACCCTGCCCAGATCTTTCAAGGATTTGTGAGCTCCTCACACAATCCAGTCTGGTTAAACCCAGGATGGATCGTAGGCAGGTCAGCCTAAATGTTTCTAACCGGCGAAGATGTTCCATTAGGGGGGTCCACGTTTCGCAAGCGTAGAGAAGGGAGGGAATGACCGTGGCCGAGAAGACCTGAAGCTTAGTGCGGAGCGACAGACCAGGTAGCTTCCACACAGCGTTACGCAACCGATGAAAAGATATTGCCGCTCGACTGATTCGGAGTGAGACCTCTGCTGTTAAACTGGAGCCAGTCATAAGCACACTGCCCAGGTATGGGAAACTCTCCACTCTCTCCACAACTGCCCCATCACCGATTGGGAGTTGTGGGGGTGGAGTGTCCGATGGTACAAAATACCCAGGCAGGTGCTTAGTTTTGGTGGGGCTGATGGTAAGGCCCCACCTCTTAGTGGCACGCTCCAGTCTCAGCAGCAGCGTCTGCAACTCCTCCTCTGACTGAGCAGCTATTACCAAGTCATCAGCATACATAACGTGGTTGAGCAATAGGGAGCCATCCCTTGACCGCACCCGGGCATCGATTAGCCTCCCATTATATCTGTACCATATGGAGATTCCCCCGGTACAGCTATTGAAGGCTTCACGAACTACGTGGTCAAAATAGATGTTAAATAATGTGGGAGCCAGAGGACATCCCTGTCGCACCCCAAGGTGTACAGGGAATGGCTCTGACTCCCGGCCACGTAGTTTTACCCGGGCCCGCTCACCATCATGAAGGTCCTTAATGATCGTGAGCAGACACACACACACACTGTCACACACACACTGTCACACTCACACACACTGTTACACACACACACTGTCACACTCACACACGCTGTCACACACACACACTGTCACACTCACACACACTGTTACACACACACAGTCACACACACACACACACTGTCACACACACACACACTGTCACACACACACATAGTGTCACACACACACATTGTTACACACACACATTGTCACACACACTGTCACACACACTCACTGTCACACACACACACGCTGTCACTCACACACACACGCTGTCACACACACACACACTGTCACACACACACTGTCACACTCACACACACACACACTGTCACACACACTGTCACACTCACAAACACACACACTGTCACACACACACACTGTTACACACACACTGTCACACACACAGTCACACACACATAGTGTTACACACACACACACTGTCACACACACACACTGTCACACACACATAGTGTCACACACACACACTGTCACACACACACTGTCACACACACACACTGTCACACACACACACTGTCACACTCACACACAAACACTGTCACACACACACACTCTGTCACTCACACACACTGTCACACACACTGTCACACTCACACACAGTCACACACACATAGTGTCACACACACACACTGTCACACACACACTGTCACACACACACTGTCACACACACTGTCACACTCACACACGCTGTCACACACACACAACAACAACAACAACCGCCATTCACCACTAAGTGGCGGTGACGTCACCACGACGCTTGTGCCAGGCTATGTGCACCCTGAGGCCACGTGAAGTGTCGAACGCCCGCTGGCAGGAGGTCACGGGGCAGACCCAGGTGCCACGGGTCGACTGACTGAGATGACTGGCTGATGCACCACCTGTGCCCCCTACTGTGCCATCCTGCTGTGCTTTAGCCACCCGGCGCTCCGCTCGCTGTTGTGAGCGTCGCTCCTCCGCCCTCCGTTGTTGTTGGAGGGCGACTGCCTCCAACTGCCCAGTAGCATCCTTCACGAGCCTCCTCCACAGAGGCCGATCTTGACTCCGCTGGTACCAGTCATCGGCAAGTCCACTCAGCTCCACGTCCTCCTGTACCACATCACTCCATCTCTTCTCTAGCCCGTGCCGCGCCCGCTTAGCCCCCTCGATCCGGCCAAACAAAAGCTGTTTCGGCATGCGGTGGCTGGGCATGCGGGCTACATGACCCAGCCATCGCAGCCTTGCCTGCCGGAGGAGCTCACCGATGGGACCCTGCCCAGATCTTTCAAGGATTTGTGAGCTCCTCACACAATCCAGTCTGGTTAAACCCAGGATGGATCGTAGGCAGGTCAGCCTAAATGTTTCTAACCGGCGAAGATGTTCCATTAGGGGGGTCCACGTTTCGCAAGCGTAGAGAAGGGAGGGAATGACCGTGGCCGAGAAGACCTGAAGCTTAGTGCGGAGCGACAGACCAGGTAGCTTCCACACAGCGTTACGCAACCGATGAAAAGATATTGCCGCTCGACTGATTCGGAGTGAGACCTCTGCTGTTAAACTGGAGCCAGTCATAAGCACACTGCCCAGGTATGGGAAACTCTCCACTCTCTCCACAACTGCCCCATCACCGATTGGGAGTTGTGGGGGTGGAGTGTCCGATGGTACAAAATACCCAGGCAGGTGCTTAGTTTTGGTGGGGCTGATGGTAAGGCCCCACCTCTTAGTGGCACGCTCCAGTCTCAGCAGCAGCGTCTGCAACTCCTCCTCTGACTGAGCAGCTATTACCAAGTCATCAGCATACATAACGTGGTTGAGCAATAGGGAGCCATCCCTTGACCGCACCCGGGCATCGATTAGCCTCCCATTATATCTGTACCATATGGAGATTCCCCCGGTACAGCTATTGAAGGCTTCACGAACTACGTGGTCAAAATAGATGTTAAATAATGTGGGAGCCAGAGGACATCCCTGTCGCACCCCAAGGTGTACAGGGAATGGCTCTGACTCCCGGCCACGTAGTTTTACCCGGGCCCGCTCACCATCATGAAGGTCCTTAATGATCGTGAGCAGACACACACACACACTGTCACACACACACTGTCACACTCACACACACTGTTACACACACACACTGTCACACTCACACACGCTGTCACACACACACACTGTCACACTCACACACACTGTTACACACACACAGTCACACACACACACACACTGTCACACACACACACACTGTCACACACACACATAGTGTCACACACACACATTGTTACACACACACATTGTCACACACACTGTCACACACACTCACTGTCACACACACACACGCTGTCACTCACACACACACGCTGTCACACACACACACACTGTCACACACACACTGTCACACACACACTGTCACACTCACACACACACACACTGTCACACACACTGTCACACTCACAAACACACACACTGTCACACACACACACACTGTTACACACACACTGTCACACACACAGTCACACACACATAGTGTTACACACACACACACTGTCACACACACACACTGTCACACACACATAGTGTCACACACACACACTGTCACACACACACTGTCACACACACACACACTGTCACACACACTGTCACACTCACACACAAACACTGTCACACACACACACTCTGTCACTCACACACACTGTCACACACACTGTCACACTCACACACAGTCACACACACATAGTGTCACACACACACACACTGTCACACACACACTGTCACACACACACTGTCACACACACTGTCACACTCACACACGCTGTCACACACACACACACACACTGTCACACACACACTGTCACACTCACACACACTGTCACACTCACACACACTGTTACACACACACAGTCACACACACACTGTCACACACACACATGGTGTCACACACACACACTGTTACACACACACACACTGTCACACACACACTGTCACACACACACACACACTGTCACACACACACATTGTCACACACACTGTCACACACACTCACTGTCACACACACACACGCTGTCACTCACACACACACACTGTTACACACACACACACACTGTCACACTCACACACGCTGTCACACACACACACACACTGTCACACACACACTGTCACACACACACATAGTGTCACACACACACTGTTACACACACACACACTGTCACACACACACTGTCACACACACACACTGTCACACACACACATTGTTACACACACTGTCACACACACTCACTGTCACACACACACACGCTGTCACTCACACACACACACTGTTACACACACACACACTGTCACACTCACACACGCTGTCACACACACACACTGTCACACACTGTCACACACACTGTCTCACACACACACTGTCACACACACACACTGTCACACACACTGTCACACTCACACACACACACACTGTCACACACACACACTGTTACACACACACTGTCACACACACACACAGTCACACACACATAGTGTCACACACACACACTGTCACACACACACTGTCACACACACACTGTCACACACACTGTCACACTCACACACGCTGTCACACACACACACACACTGTCACACACACACTGTCACACTCACACACTGTTACACACACACACTGTCACACTCACACACGCTGTCACACACACACTGTCACACACACTGTCACACACACACTGTCACACTCACACACACTGTTACACACACACAGTCACACACACACACACTGTCACACACACACACACACTGTCACACACACACATAGTGTCACACACACACACTGTTACACACACACACACTGTCACACACACACTGTCACACACTGTCACACACACACATTGTCACACACACTGTCACACACACTCACTGTCACACACACACACGCTGTCACTCACACACACACACTGTTACACACACACACACTGTCACACTCACACACGCTGTCACACACACTGTCACACACACACACACTGTCACATACACACACTGTCACACACACACACAGTCACACACACACACTGTCACACACTGTCACACACACTGTCACACTCACACACACACTGTCACACACACACACTGTCACACTCACACACACATACACTGTCACACACACACACACACTGTCACACACACACACACTGCCACACACACACACGCTGTCACACACACACTGTTACACACACACACTGTCACACTCACACACACGCTGTCACACACACACTGTCACACACACACACACACTGTCACACACACACTCTCACACACACACACTATCACACACACACACACTAACACACACACACACTAACACACACACACTAACACACACACTAACACACACACACTGTTACACACACACTATCACACACACAAACTAACACACACTAACACACACACACACACACACTAACACACACACACTAACACACACACACTAACACACACTAACACACACACCAACACACACACACTAACACACACACACTAACACACACACACACACTGTTACACACACACTAACACACACTAACACTAACACACACACTAACACACACACTAACACACACACACTGTTACACACACACTAACACACACTAACACTAACACACACCCTAACACACACACACTAACACACACACACTGTTACACACACACTAACACACACTAACACTAACACACACACTAACACACACACACTAACACACACACACTAACACACACACACTAACACACACACTAACACACACACACACTAACACACACACACTAACACACACACTAACACGAACACTAACACACACACACTAACACACACACACTAGCACACACACTAACACACACACACACACTAACACACACACACTAACACACACACACTAACACACACACTAACACACACACACTAACACACACACTAACACACACACTAACACACATACTAACACACACACTAACACACACACACTAACACACACACACTAACACACACACTAACACACACACTAACACACACACACTAACACACACACACTAACACACACACTAACACACACACTAACACACACACTAACACACACACACACTAACATACACACTAACACACACACACTAACACACACACTAACACACACACTAACACACACACACTAACACACACACACAC
This sequence comes from Petromyzon marinus, assembly GCF_048934315.1. NCBI lineage: Eukaryota > Metazoa > Chordata > Hyperoartia > Petromyzontiformes > Petromyzontidae > Petromyzon > Petromyzon marinus. Next base: position 2,168,985 of record NC_133748.1, on the reverse strand, counting down.
TAACTCACACACTAACACACACACACACTAACACACACATACTAACTCACACACTAACACACACACACACACTAACACACACACTAACACACACACTAACACACACACACTAACACACACTAACACACACACTAACACACACACACTAACACACACACACTGTCACACACACTAACACACACACACTAACACACACACCAACACACACACACTAACACACACACACTAACACACACACTAACACACACACACACTGTTACACACACACTAACACACACTAACACACACACTAACACACACACACTAACACACACACACTGTTACACACACACTAACACACACTAACACTAACACACACACTAACACACACACACTAACACACACACACTGTTACACACACACTAACACACACACTAACACACACACTAACACACACACACTAACACACACACTAACACACACACTAACACACACACTAACACACACACTAACACGAACACTAACACGAACACTAACACACACACGCTAACACACACACTAACACACACACACTAACACACACACTAACACACACACTAACACACACACACACTAACACACACACACTAACACACACACTAACACACACACACTAACACACACACACTGTTACACACACACTAACACACACACTAACACACACACTAACACACACACACTAACACACACACACTAACACACACACACTAACACACACACACTAACACACACACTAACACACACACACACTAACACACACACTAACACACACACACTAACACACACACACACTAACACACACACACACACACACTAACACACACACACTAACACACACACTAACACTAACACACACACTAACACACACACACTAACTCACACACTAACACACACACACTAACACACACATACTAACTCACACATTAACACACACACACACTAACACACACACTAACACTAACACACACACTAACACACACACTAACACACACTAACACACACACTAACACACACACACTAACACACACACACTGTCACACACACTAACACACACACTAACACACACACACACTAACACACACACACTAACACACACATTCTAACTCACACACTAACACACACACTAACACACACACACTAACACACACACACTGTCACACACACTAACACACACACTAACACACACACTAACACACACACTAACACACACACTAACACACACACTAACACACACACACTAACACACACACACTAACACGAACACTAACACACACACACTAACACACACACACTGTCACACACACTAACACACACATACTATCTCACACACTAACACACACACACTAACACACACACACTAACACACACACACTGTCACACACACTAACACACACACTAACACACACACTAACACACACACTAACACTAACACACACTAACACACACAGACTAACACACACTAACACACACACACTGTTACACACACACTAACACACACACACACTATCACACACACACACTGTCACACACACACACTCTCACACACACACACTAACACACACACTAACACACACTCACTGTTACACACACAGACTAACACACACACTGTCACACACACACTCTCACACACACACACTAACACACACACACTAACACACACTCACTGTTACACACACACACTCTCACACACACACACTCTCACATACACACACACACTCTCACATACACACACACACTCTAACACACACACTAACACACACACACACTATCACACACACACACTGTCACACACACACACTCTCACACACACACACTCTCACACACACACACTAACACACACACACTAACACACACTCACTGTTACACACACACACTAACACACACACACACTGTCACACACACACACACTAACACACACACACTAACACGAACACTAACACACACACACACTAACACACACACTAACACACACATACTATCTCACACACTAACACACACACACTAACACACACACACTAACACACACACACTGTCACACACACTAACACACACACTAACACACACACTAACACTAACACACACTAACACACACAGACTAACACACACTAACACACACACACTGTTACACACACACTAACACACACACTAACACTAACACACACACTAACACACTAACACACACACACTAACACACACACTAACACTCACACACACACTGTCACACACACACACACTGTCACACACACACACTCTCACACACACACACTAACACTAACACACACACTAACACACACACACTGTTACACACACACTAACACACACACTAACACACACACACTAACACACACACTAACACACACACTAACACACACACTACCACACACACTAACACACACTAACACACACACTAACACACACACACTAACACACACACACACTGTCACACACACACTAACACACACACACTAACACACACACTAACACACACTGTTACAACAACAACAACAACAACCGCCATTCGCCACTAAGTGGCGGTGACGTCACCACGACGCTTGTGCCAGGCTATGTGCACCCTGAGGCCACGTGAAGTGTCGAACGCCCGCTGGCAGGAGGTCACGGGGCAGACCCAGGTGCCACGGGTCGACTGACTGAGATGACTGGCTGATGCACCACCTGTGCCCCCTACTGTGCCAACCTGCTGTGCTTTAGCCACCCGGCGCTCCGCTCGCTGTTGTGAGCGTCGCTCCTCCGCCCTCCGTTGTTGTTGGAGGGCGACTGCCTCCAACTGCCCAGTAGCATCCTTCACGAGCCTCCTCCACAGAGGCCGATCTTGACACCGCTGGTACCAGTCATCGGCAAGTCCACTCAGCTCCACGTCCTCCTGTACCACATCACTCCATCTCTTCTCTAGCCCGTGCCGCGCCCGCTTAGCCCCCTCAATCCGGCCAAACAAAAGCTGTTTCGGCATGCGGTGGCTGGGCATGCGGGCTACATGACCCAGCCATCGCAGCCTTGCCTGCCGGAGGAGCTCACCGATGGGACCCTGCCCAGATCTTTCAAGGATTTGTGAGCTCCTCACACAATCCAGTCTGGTTAAACCCAGGATGGATCGTAGGCAGGTCAGCCTAAATGTTTCTAACCGGCGAAGATGTTCCATTAGGGGGGTCCACGTTTCGCAAGCGTAGAGAAGGGAGGGAATGACCGTGGCCGAGAAGACCTGAAGCTTAGTGCGGAGCGACAGACCAGGTAGCTTCCACACAGCGTTACGCAACCGATGAAAAGATATTGCCGCTCGACTGATTCGGAGTGAGACCTCTGCTGTTAAACTGGAGCCAGTCATAAGCACACTGCCCAGGTATGGGAAACTCTCCACTCTCTCCACAACTGCCCCATCACCGATTGGGAGTTGTGGGGGTGGAGTGTCCGATGGTACAAAATACCCAGGCAGGTGCTTAGTTTTGGTGGGGCTGATGGTAAGGCCCCACCTCTTAGTGGCACGCTCCAGTCTCAGCAGCAGCGTCTCCAACTCCTCCTCTGACTGAGCAGCTATTACCAAGTCATCAGCATACATAACGTGGTTGAGCAATAGGGAGCCATCCCTTGACCGCACCCGGGCATCGATTAGCCTCCCATTATATCTGTACCATATGGAGATTCCCCCGGTACAGCTATTGAAGGCTTCACGAACTACGTGGTCAAAATAGATGTTAAATAATGTGGGAGCCAGAGGACATCCCTGTCGCACCCCAAGGTGTACAGGGAATGGCTCTGACTCCCGGCCACGTAGTTTTACCCGGGCCCGCTCACCATCATGAAGGTCCTTAATGATCGTGAGCAGAGGGTCAGGTACTCCAAAAGCACGAAGAACGACCCAGAGCCCAGGCCTACTGATGGTATCATAGGCCTTGACCAGGTCAATAAAGCAGAGATGTAGGTCTTGTTGGAATTCCCTACACCTCTGCTGTAGCAGACGGACAGAAAATATGGCATCTGTGCAGGACCGCCCTTTCCTGAAACCGCATTGGGGCTCCGCAAGCCTCTCCTCAGCGTGCCTGGCAAGGCGATGCTGAATAATCCTTGCCAGGACCTTTCCCGGCACACTGAGGAGTGAGATGCCCCTGTAGTTGTTACAGTCTGTGCGGTCCCCCTTCTTAAAAAAGGGGGACCACCAGGGCATCCTTCCAATCCTGCGGAACCCGTCCAGTGGTCCAGACTGTTGTTATGATGTCATATAGGGCAGTCTGTGCACAAACGCCACCCTCCCTCAGCATTTCGCTTGGGAGATCATCTCTGCCCGCTGCCTTTCCTGGTCTCAGACTCCGGATCGCCTTCAATACTTCCTCAGCAGATGGCACCTCAGCCAGCCACTCACAGGGGGTGACTTCATCCAATATTTGAGGCACCGCAGCCTCAGCAGGGTCATCCTCACTTTGTGCCACGATGTTTTCCTGGCTGTGGGATTTTCCCTCCCCCAGGACCTCACAGAAATGCTCAGCAAATCTGCGAACCTGTTCCTGGGGGTCGGAAATTGGATCACCGTTTTTTCCCCTAATGATGGTAATAGGTGTGGCGCTGCAGGTTACTTTTTTGATGGAGTTAAATAGCGATTTGTGATCACGGGCCACTGAGGCAGACTCCATCTCCTCAGCAACCCGCGACCACCACCCATCCTTGCAGCGCCTCACGGCTCTCCGAACCTCCGAGCGAAGGCTGCGGTAAGCCTCCTCATTCTCTGACGTGGGATTCTGTAGCCGATGACAGTGGGCCTGTCGCTTTTTCTCAACCATCCTGAACAACTCCTCTGTCATCCAGGGTGTCTGGGGAGGTCTGGACCGCGTACCCAAAGCAGCCATTGCAGCTGCATGAGTCACAGTCCTAAACCTCGCCCATTTACCCTCGACATCAGGAGGAGTCGGGGACGATGCCAATCCCAGCCGCAAGCGATGATGAAATTCTCGCTTGCAACTTTCATCAGATAACTGAGACCAGGCCACTTTAGGTTGGAATGGGGTCCTGGGTGTACACCCACCACCGGAGTGGAAGAATGGCAGGCGCATCTTACAGATGACTAGTCGATGGTCAGAGGGCAGATCAGCTCCACGGTAGGTCCTGGTGTCAAGGACATGGGCTCGCATTCGCTGGTCCGTCACTATGTAGTCCAGCAGATGTTCTTGCTTGGACCCGGCATGCATCCATGATGTTGTGTGGATGCGCCGATGCCGGAACAGCGTGTTGGTAATTACAAGCCCATGGGCTGCACAAAAATCTAGCAGCCTCCTACCGTTGTTATTGAGCTGATCTGGCCCATGCCCTCCAATCACTCCAGACCAGGTGCCAGTATCATGACCAACTCGGGCATTGAAGTCACCCAACATGATGACTCTATCCCGAGGGGCCACTTTAGCCAGCACCTGTGACAGGAGGTCATAGAAGGCATCTGACTCATCGGCTTTGCCTGCATCCCTCCACGGATGTTCATCTTCGGTGGGGGCATAAGTAACCACGACCACCATTCCTCGCCTCCGGTTGATGGGAAGGCGAGCCCAAAGTAGCCTGGGGCTTACAGCTTCCCACACCTCACCGCCACGCTCCCACGCCCCCTTCATTCTTTTGTTCAAAAGAAGACCCACACCCTGTTGTTTGGCAGTCTGCTGCCCCGAGTAGAGGACTGTCCACCCCTCATGGTGGCAGGAGCCAGAGCCGGTCCACCGGACCTCCTGAATGCCGCATAGATCCAGGCGGTACCGGTCCAGCTCCCGACAGAGGAGTGGCAGCCTCTCCTCTGCAGTGAGCGTTCGAACATTCCACGTGGCCACCCGTAGTGGCTTTTCGTTGTTTCTGGAGTAGCCCCGAGGGTAGGTATTCAATCTCCTGGCTCCGCCAATTGGGGTTTGGCCAGGAGACGTCATAGACGCCTGGCCCCCCGGGGCCTCCGGCACAAGCTTAGTTGTTACATATTTCACTTTAATTCGTGGTTTTGTGGTAATTAATTGAAGGTGGAGGGGTTACCAGCCCCTCGCACCCGTCCAGAGCCCCCGTTTAGCCCCTGTGGTGGACACATATGCCATGAGGGGAGGAGCCAATCAAAATTGGAACTGCCCCCACAGCACTGTCCACGACAGAGTTGCCCGTCCGGCACCGCGAGGAGGTAGGGGGTTGTTTTGCCGGACTAACACTGTTACACACACACTAACACACACACACACTAACACACACACTAACACACACACACTAACACTAACACACACACACTAACACACACACACTAACACACACACACTAACACTAACACACACACTAACACACACACTAACACACACACACTAACACACACACACTAACACACACACTAACACACACACTAACACACACACTAACACACACACACTGTCACACACACACTAACACACACACTAACACACACACACTAACACGAACACTAACACACACACACTAACACACACTAACACACACACACTAACACACACACTAACACACACACACTAACACACACACACTAACACACACACACTAACACACACACACTAACACACACACTAACACACACACTAACACACACACTAACACACACACACTAACACACACACACTAACACACACACACTAACACACACACACTAACACACACACACACTAACACACACACACACTAACACACACTAACACACACACTAACACACACACACTAACACACACACTAACACACACACACTCTCACACACACACACTCTCACATACACACACACACTCTAACACACACACTAACACACACACACTATCACACACACACACTGTCACACACACACACTCTCACACACACACACTAACACACACACTAACACACACTCACTGTTACACACACAGACTAACACACACACTGTCACACACACACTCTCACACACACACACTAACACACACACACTAACACACACTCACTGTTACACACACACACTCTCACACACACACACTCTCACATACACACACACACTCTCACATACACACACACACTCTAACACACACACTAACACACACACACACTATCACACACACACACTGTCACACACACACACTCTCACACACACACACTAACACACACACACTAACACACACTCACTGTTACACACACACACTAACACACACACACACTGTCACACACACACACACTAACACACACACACTAACACGAACACTAACACACACACACACTAACACACACACTAACACACACATACTATCTCACACACTAACACACACACACTAACACACACACACTAACACACACACACTGTCACACACACTAACACACACACTAACACACACACTAACACACACACTAACACTAACACACACTAACACACACAGACTAACACACACTAACACACACACACTGTTACACACACACTAACACACACACTAACACTAACACACACACTAACACACACACTAACACACACATACTATCTCACACACTAACACACACACACTAACACACACACACTAACACACACACACTGTCACACACACTAACACACACACTAACACACACACTAACACTAACACACACTAACACACACAGACTAACACACACTAACACACACACTAACACTCACACACACACTGTCACACACACACACACTGTCACACACACACACTCTCACACACACACACTAACACTAACACACACACTAACACATGCACACACTAACACACACTGTCACACACACACACTATCACACACACACACTATCACACACACACACTAACACACACACTAACACACACACACTGTTACACACACACTAACACACACACTAACACACACACACTAACACACACACTAACACACACACTACCACACACACTAACACACACTAACACACACACTAACACACACACACTAACACACACACACTGTCACACACACACTAACACACACACACTAACACACACACTAACACACACTGTTACACACACACTAACACACACACACACTAACACACACACTAACACACACACACACTAACACACACACACTAACACACACACACTAACACACACACACTAACACTAACACACACACTAACACACACACTAACACACACACACACTAACACACACACACTAACACACACACTAACACACTAACACACACACTAACACACACACACTAACACACACACACTGTCACACACACACTAACACACACACTAACACACACACACTAACACGAACACTAACACACACACACTAACACACACACACTAACACACACTAACACACACACACTAACACACACACTAACACACACACACTAACACACACACACTAACACACACACACTAACACACACACTAACACACACACTAACACACACACTAACACACACACTAACACACACACTAACACACACACACTAACACGAACACTAACACACACACACTAACACACACACACTAACACACACACACACTAACACACACACACTAACACACACTAACACACACACTAACACACACACACTAACACACACACTAACACACACACACTCTCACACACACACACTCTCACATACACACACACTCTAACACACACACTAACACACACACACACTATCACACACACACACTGTCACACACACACACTCTCACACACACACACTAACACACACACACTAACACACACTCACTGTTACACACACAGACTAACACACACACTGTCACACACACACTCTCACACACACACTAACACACACACACTAACACACACTCACTGTTACACACACACACTCTCACACACACACACACTCTCACATACACACACACACTCTCACATACACACACACACTCTAACACACACACTAACACACACACACACTATCACACACACACACTGTCACACACACACACTCTCACACACACACACTAACACACACACACTAACACACACTCACTGTTACACACACACACTAACACACACACACACTGTCACACACACACACACTAACACACACACACTAACACGAACACTAACACACACACACACTAACACACACACTAACACACACACTAACACTAACACACACACACTAACACACACACACACTAACACACACACACTAACACACACACTAACACACACACACTGTCACACACACTCTAACACACACTCACTGTTACACACACACACTCACACACACACACTGTCACACACACACACCCTCACACACACACACTAACACACACACACTAACACACACACACTGTTACACACACTAACACACACACACTAACACACACACACTGTCACACACACACACTCTCACACACACACACACTAACACACACACACACTAACACACACACACTGTTACACACACACACTAACACACACACACTAACACACACACACTGTCACACACACACACTCTCACACACACACACTAACACACACACACTAACACACACACACTGTTACACACACACACTAACACACACACACTAACACACACACACTGTCACACACACTAACACTAACACACACACTAACACACACACACTAACACACACACACTAACACACACACACTGTCACACACACACACTCTCACACACACACACTAACACACACACACTAACACACACACACTGTTACACACACACACTAACACACACACACTGTCACACACCCTGTCCCACCCACCCACAGGTGCTGTTCTCCAAGCTCAGGCTTCACGAATGCAGCAGCAGCAGCAGCAACAGGGTCCAGCTGCAGCGCACGGCCATCACACAGCAGCACTCCACCTCGGAGGCCGTGGTGAGGCTCACTCAGTGGCTCACTCAGTGGCTCACTCAGTGGCTCACTCAGTGGCTCACTCAGTGGCTCACTCAGAGACTCACTTAGAGACTCCCTCACTCATACACGCACTGACTCATACACTCACTCACTCATACACTCACTCATACACTCACTCATACACTCACTCACTCATACACTCAGTCACTCACTCATGCACTCACATACTCACTCACTCACACACTCACTCACTTATACACTCACTCATACACTCACTCATACACTCACTCACTCATACACTCACTCACTCATACAATCACTCATACACTCAATCATACACTCATACACTCACTCATACACTCACTCATACACTCAATCATACACTCACTCATACACTCACTCATACACTCACTCACTCATACACTCACTCATACACTCACTCACTCATACACTCACTCACTCATACACTCACTCACTCATACACTCACTCACTCATACACTCACTCATACACTCAGTCACTCACTCATGCACTCACATACTCACTTATACACTCACTCACTCACACACTCACTCACTTATACACTCACTCATATACTCATACATACACACTCACTCATACATACACTCACTCATACACTCACTCAGACACTCACTCACTCATACACTCACTCACTCATACACTCACTCACTCATACACTCACTCACTCATACACTCACTCACTCACTCATACACTCACTCACACATACACTCACTCACTCATACACTCACTCACTCATACACTCACTCACTCACTCATACACTCACTCACTCACTCACCCACGGACTCCCATTGTTGTTGCTGCAGCTGATGGAGCTTCAGGACCTCCACCCCTTGCCACGTACGGTGCTCCAATACAGACAGGTGAGCTAGCAGTGGATAGAGCACTCATCCAGCAGTAGATAGAACACTCATCCAGCAGTAGATAGAACACTCATCCAGCAGTAGATAGAGCACTCATCCAGCAGTAGATAGAGCACTCATCCAGCAGTAGATAGAACACTCATCCAGCAGTAGATAGAGCACTCATCCAGCAGTAGATAGAGCACTCATCCAGCAGTAGATAGAGCACTCATCCAGCAGTAGATAGAGCACTCATCCAGCAGTAGATAGAGCACTCATCCAGCAGTAGATAGAGCACTCATCCAGCAGTAGATAGAACACTCATCCAGCAGTAGATAGAGCACTCATCCAGCAGTAGATAGAACACTCATCCAGCAGTAGATAGAACACTCATCCAGCAGTAGATAGAACACTCATCCAGCAGTAGATAGAACACTCATCCAGCAGTAGATAGAACACTCATCCAGCAATAGATAGAACACTCATCCAGCAGTAGATAGAACACTCATCCAGCAGTAGATAGAACACTCATCCAGCAGTAGATAGAGCACTCATCCAGCAGTAGATAGAGCACTCATCCAGCAGTAGATAGAGCACTCATCCAGCAGTAGATAGAGCACTCATCCAGCAGTAGATAGAGCACTCATCCAGCAGTAGATAGAACACTCATCCAGCAGTAGATAGAACACTCATCCAGCAGTAGATAGAACACTCATCCAGCAGTAGATAGAGCACTCATCCAGCAGTAGATAGAACACTCATCCAGCAGTAGATAGAGCACTCATCCAGGAGTAGATAGAGCACTCATCCAGCAGTAGATAGAGCACTCATCCAGCAGTAGATAGAGCACTCATCCAGCAGTAGATAGAGCACTCATCCAGCAGTAGATAGAACACTCATCCAGCAGTAGATAGAACACTCATCCAGCAGTAGATAGAACACTCATCCAGCAGTAGATAGAACACTCATCCAGCAGTAGATAGAGCACTCATCCAGCAGTAGATAGAGCACTCATCCAGCAGTAGATAGAGCACTCATCCAGCAGTAGATAGAGCACTCATCCAGCAGTAGATAGAACACTCATCCAGCAGTAGATAGAACACTCATCCAGCAGTAGATAGAGCACTCATCCAGCAGTAGATAGAACACTCATCCAGCAGTAGATAGAGCACTCATCCAGCAGTGGATAGAACACTCATCCAGCAGTAGATAGAGCACTCATCCAGCAGTAGATAGAGCACTCATCCAGCAGTAGATAGAACACTCATCCAGCAGTAGATAGAACACTCATCCAGCAGTAGATAGAGCACTCATCCAGCAGTAGATAGAGCACTCATCCAGCAGTAGATAGAGCACTCATCCAGCAGTAGATAGAGCACTCATCCAGCAGTAGATAGAGCACTCATCCAGCAGTAGATAGAACACTCATCCAGCAGTAGATAGAACACTCATCCAGCAGTAGATAGAGCACTCATCCAGCAGTAGATAGAACACTCATCCAGCAGTAGATAGAACACTCATCCAGCAGTAGATAGAACACTCATCCAGCAGTAGATAGAGCACTCATCCAGCTGTAGATAGAGCACTCATCCAGCAGTAGATAGAACACTCATCCAGCAGTAGATAGAGCACTCATCCAGCAGTAGATAGAGCACTCATCCAGCAGTAGATAGAACACTCATCCAGCAGTAGATAGAACACTCATCCAGCAGTAGATAGAGCACTCATCCAGCAGTAGATAGAACACTCATCCAGCAGTAGATAGAACACTCATCCAGCAGTAGATAGAACACTCATCCAGCAGTAGATAGGGCACTCATCCAGCAGTAGATAGAACACTCATCCAGCAGTAGATAGAACACTCATCCAGCAGTAGATAGAGCACTCATCCAGCAGTAGATAGAACACTCATCCAGCAGTAGATAGAGCACTCATCCAGCAGTGGATAGAACACTCATCCAGCAGTAGATAGAGCACTCATCCAGCAGTAGATAGAACACTCATCCAGCAGTAGATAGAGCACTCATCCAGCAGTGGATAGAACACTCATCCAGCAGTAGATAGAACACTCATCCAGCAGTAGATAGAACACTCATCCAGCAGTAGATAGAGCACTCATCCAGCAGTAGATAGAACACTCATCCAGCAGTAGATAGAGCACTCATCCAGCAGTAGATAGAACACTCATCCAGCAGTAGATAGAACACTCATCCAGCAGTAGATAGAGCACTCATCCAGCAGTAGATAGAGCACTCATTCAGCAGTAGATACAACACTCATCCAGCAGTAGATAGAGCACTCATCCAGCAGTAGATAGAGCACTCATCCAGCTGTAGATAGAGCTCTCATCCAGCAGTAGATAGAGCACTCATCCAGCAGTAGATAGAGCACTCATCCAGCAGTAGATAGAGCACTCATCCAGCAGTAGATAGAACACTCATCCAGCAGTAGATAGAGCACTCATCCAGCAGTAGATAGAGCACTCATCCAGCAGTAGATAGAGCACTCATCCAGCAGTAGATAGAACACTCATCCAGCAGTAGATAGAGCACTCATCCAGCAGTAGATAGAGCACTCATCCAGCAGTAGATAGAACACTCATCCAGCAGTAGATAGAGCACTCATCCAGCAGTAGATAGAACACTCATCCAGCAGTAGATAGAACACTCATCCAGCAGTAGATAGAGCACTCATCCAGCAGTAGATAGAACACTCATCCAGCAGTAGATAGAGCACTCATCCAGCAGTAGATAGAACACTCATCCAGCAGTAGATAGAGCACTCATCCAGCAGTAGATAGAACACTCATCCAGCAGTAGATAGAACACTCATCCAGCAGTAGATAGAACACTCATCCAGCAGTAGATAGAACACTCATCCAGCAGTAGATAGAACACTCATCCAGCAGTAGATAGAGCACTCATCCAGCAGTAGATAGAACACTCATCCAGCAGTAGATAGAACACTCATCCAGCAGTAGATAGAGCACTCATCCAGCAGTAGATAGAACACTCATCCAGCAGTAGATAGAACACTCATCCAGCAGTAGATAGAGCACTCATCCAGCAGTAGATAGAGCACTCATCCAGCAGTAGATAGAACACTCATCCAGCAGTAGATAGAACACTCATCCAGCAGTAGATATAACACTCATCCAGCAGTAGATAGAACACTCATCCAGCAGTAGATAGAACACTCATCCAGCAGTAGATAGAACACTCATCCAGCAGTAGATAGAACACTCATCCAGCAGTAGATAGAGCACTCATCCAGCAGTAGATAGAGCACTCATCCAGCAGTAGATAGAGCACTCATCCAGCAGTAGATAGAACACTCATCCAGCAGTAGATAGAGCACTCATCCAGCAGTAGATATAACACTCATCCAGCAGTAGATAGAACACTCATCCAGCAGTAGATAGAACACTCATCCAGCAGTAGATAGAGCACTCATCCAGCAGTAGATAGAGCACTCATCCAGCAGTAGATAGAACACTCATCCAGCAGTAGATAGAACACTCAACCAGCAGTAGATAGAGCACTCATCCAGCAGTAGATAGAGCACTCATCCAGCAGTAGATAGAACACTCATCTAGCAGTAGATAGAGCACTCATCCAGCAGTAGATAGAACACTCATCCAGCAGTAGATAGAGCACTCATCCAGCAGTAGATAGAACACTCATCCAGCAGTAGATAGAGCACTCATCCAGTAGTAGATAGAGCACTCATCCAGCAGTAGATAGAACACTCATCCAGCAGTAGATAGAGCACTCATCCAGCAGTAGATAGAACACTCATCCAGCAGTAGATAGAGCACTCATCCAGCAGTAGATAGAACATTCATCCAGCAGTAGATAGAGCACTCATCCAGCAGTAGATAGAGCACTCATCCAGCAGTAGATAGAGCACTCATCCAGCAGTAGATAGAACACTCATCCAGCAGTAGATAGAGCACTCATCCAGCAGTAGATAGAGCACTCATCCAGCAGTAGATAGAACACTCATCCAGCAGTAGATAGAGCACTCATCCAGCAGTAGATAGAACACTCATCCAGCAGTAGATAGAACACTCATCCAGCAGTAGATAGAGCACTCATCCAGCAGTAGATAGAACACTCATCCAGCAGTAGATAGAGCACTCATCCAGCAGTAGATAGAACACTCATCCAGCAGTAGATAGAGCACTCATCCAGCAGTAGATAGAACACTCATCCAGCAGTAGATAGAACACTCATCCAGCAGTAGATAGAACACTCATCCAGCAGTAGATAGAACACTCATCCAGCAGTAGATAGAACACTCATCCAGCAGTAGATAGAGCACTCATCCAGCAGTAGATAGAACACTCATCCAGCAGTAGATAGAACACTCATCCAGCAGTAGATAGAGCACTCATCCAGCAGTAGATAGAACACTCATCCAGCAGTAGATAGAACACTCATCCAGCAGTAGATAGAGCACTCATCCAGCAGTAGATAGAGCACTCATCCAGCAGTAGATAGAACACTCATCCAGCAGTAGATAGAACACTCATCCAGCAGTAGATATAACACTCATCCAGCAGTAGATAGAACACTCATCCAGCAGTAGATAGAACACTCATCCAGCAGTAGATAGAACACTCATCCAGCAGTAGATAGAACACTCATCCAGCAGTAGATAGAACACTCATCCAGCAGTAGATAGAACACTCATCCAGCAGTAGATAGAACACTCATCCAGCAGTAGATATAACACTCATCCAGCAGTAGATAGAACACTCATCCAGCAGTAGATAGAGCACTCATCCAGCAGTAGATAGAGCACTCATCCAGCAGTAGATAGAGCACTCATCCAGCAGTAGATAGAGCACTCATCCAGCAGTAGATAGAGCACTCATCCAGCAGTAGATAGAGCACTCATCCAGCAGTAGATAGAGCACTCATCCAGCAGTAGATAGAACACTCATCCAGCAGTAGATAGAACACTCAACCAGCAGTAGATAGAGCACTCATCCAGCAGTAGATAGAGCACTCATCCAGCAGTAGATAGAACACTCATCTAGCAGTAGATAGAGCACTCATCCAGCAGTAGATAGAACACTCATCCAGCAGTAGATAGAGCACTCATCCAGCAGTAGATAGAACACTCATCCAGCAGTAGATAGAGCACTCATCCAGTAGTAGATAGAGCACTCATCCAGCAGTAGATAGAACACTCATCCAGCAGTAGATAGAGCACTCATCCAGCAGTAGATAGAACACTCATCCAGCAGTAGATAGAGCACTCATCCAGCAGTAGATAGAACATTCATCCAGCAGTAGATAGAGCACTCATCCAGCAGTAGATAGAACACTCATCCAGCAGTAGATAGAACACTCATCCAGCAGTAGATAGAACACTCATCCAGCAGTAGATAGAGCACTCATCCAGCAGTAGATAGAACACTCATCCAGCAATAGATAGAGCACTCATCCAGCAGTAGATAGAGCACTCATCCAGCAGTAGATAGAGCACTCATCCAGCAGTAGATAGAGCACTCATCCAGCAGTAGATAGAACACTCATCCAGCAGTAGATAGAGCACTCATCCAGCAGTGGATAGAACACTCATCCATGATGATGGCGATGATGGCGATGGTGATGATGATGGTGATGATGATGGTGATGTTGATGATGGTGATGATGGTGATGATGGTGATGATGATGGTGATCATGGTGATGGTGATGATGATGATGGTGATGATGATGGTGATTATGGTGATGATGGTGGTGGTGATGGTGATGTTGTTGATGATGGTAATGATGGTGATGTTGATGATGGTGATGATGGTGATGATGGTGATGATGATGGTGATGATGGTGATGGTGATGATGGTGATGGTGATGGCAATGATGATGGTGATGATGGTGATGGTGATGATGGTGATGTTGATGGTGATGGTGTTGATGATGATGGTGATGATGGTGATGATGGTGGTGGTGATGATGGTGGTGGTGATGATGATGGCGATGGTGATGTTGATGATGTTGATGATGGTGATGTTGATGATGGTGATGATGGTGATGTTGATGATGGTGATGATGGTGATGATGGTGATGCCGGTGGTGATGATGGTGTTGTTGATGATGGTGATGTTGATGATGGTAATGATGGTGATGGTGATGATGGTGATGTTGATGATGTTCATGATGATGATGGTGATGTTGATGATGGTGATGATGGTGATGTTGATGATGGTGATGTTGATGATGTTGATGACGGTGATGATAGTGATGTTGATGATGGTGATGATGGCGATGGTGATGATGATGATGGTCATGATGATGGTGTTGTTGATGATGATGGTGATGGTGGTGATGATGGTGATGGTGATGATGGTGATGATGGTGATGGTGATGATGGCGGTGATGATGTTGATGATGATGGTGATGATGGTGATGATGATGGTGATGATGGTGATGATGATGGTGATGATGATGGTGGTGATGATGATGGTGATGATGGTGATGGTGGTGATGGTGATGATGATGGTGGTGATGGTGTGATGATGGTGGTGATGGTGGTGGTGTAGGTGATGGTGGTGGTGTAGGTGATGGTGGGGATGGTGATGATGATGGTGGTGGTGATGGTGACGATGTTGATGATGGTAGTGATAATGGTGATGTTGATGATGTTGATGGTGATGATGGCGATGGTGATGATGATGTTGATGGTGGTGATGGTGATGATGATGGTGAGGTTGATGGTGATGATGGCGATGGTGATGTTGATGATGGTGATGGTGATGATGGTGATGGTGATGATGGTGATGATGGTGATGATGGTGATGTTGGTGATGTTGATGATGTTGATGATGATGGTGGTGATGATGTTGATGATGGTGATGTTGATGACGGTGATGATGATGGTGTTGATGGTGATGATGGTGATGTTGATGATGGTGATGTTGATGATGTTGATGATTGTGATGATGGTGATGTTGATGACGGTGATGATGGTGGTGTTGATGGTGATGATGGTGATGTTGATGATGGTGATGATGGTGATGATGATGATGATGGTGATGATGGTGATGGTGATGATGGTGGTGTTGATGGTGATGATGGTGATGATGGTGATGTTGATGATGGTGATGTTGATGACGGTGATGATGATGGTGATGATGATAGGTGGTGATGATGGTGGTGATGATGTTGATGATGGTGATGATGGTGATGATATTGATGGTGATGATGGTGATGTTGTTGATGGTGATGGTGATGATGGTGATGATGATGGCGATGGTGATGATGGTGATGGTGATGATGGTGATGATGGTGATGGTGATGATGTTGATGATGATGATGGTGATGATGTTGATGATGGTGATGATGGTGATGTTGATAATGGTGATGGTGATGTTGATGATGATGGTGTTGATGGTGATGTTGATGATGGTGATGTTGATCATGATGATGTTGATCATGATGATGGTGGTGATGGTGATGATGTTGATGGTGATGATGGTGATGTTAATGATGATGATGATGGTGGTGATGATGGATAGATGATGGTGATGTTGATGATGTTGATGATGTTGATGATGGTGATGATGTTGATGGTGATGTTGATGGTGATGTTGATGATGTTGATGATGGTGATGATGGTGATGATGATGATGACGGTGATGATGATGATGATGGTGATGATGATGATGACGGTGATGATGATGGTGATGTTGATGATGGTGATGTGCCTCACTGCAGGTCCACAAGATGAAGTCCACATACTTGGATGGACTCCTCAACTTTGTACGGAACGTACGTGCCAGGCTAGGTGCACCACGAGGTCACGTGACAGTCCCAGGTGCCGTAGGTCGACTGCTGTGCCAGGCTAGGTGCACCACGAGGTGGTCACGTGACAGTCCCAGGTGGCGTAGGTCGACTGCTGTGCCAGGCTAGGTGCACCACGAGGTCACGTGACAGCCCCAGGTGCCAGGTTAGGTGCACCACGAGGTCACGTGACAGCCCCAGGTGCCAGGCTAGGTGCACCACGAGGTCACGTGACAGCCCCAGGTGCCAGGCTAGGTGCACCACGAGGTCACGAGGGGTACGGGAGGGTGTTGAGGTGATGAGGTCACCTCTCGGTTTCGCCTCCTCCCTTGATGGGGAATCATCAGCAGTGCTCGTGGCTCTGTCGCCCCCCACCCCCCACCCTCACCACCACCGTCACCACCACCACCACCATCACCACCACCATCACCACCATCACCACCACCACCACCGTCACCACCAACACCGTCACCACCACCACCACCGTCACCACCATCACCACCACCATCACCACCATCACCACCACCACCACCGTCACCACCAACACCGTCACCACCACCACCACCGTCACCACCATCACCACCATCACCACCACCATCACCACCACCATCCCCATCACCACCACCATCACCACCGCCACCGTCACCACCGTCACCACCCCACAACCACCACCATCACCACCACCATCACCACCATCACCACCACCATCACCACCACCATCACCACCACCACCACCATCACCACCACCACCGTCACCACCACCACCACCGTCACCACCCCACAGGGCCGTCTCACCACCAGCTGGGAACAGACAGCGGCCGTGAGCGGCCGTCTGGCTTGCAAGAAGCCGGTGAGTGGTGGAGACAGAGAACAATAGAAAGGCAGACAGAGAACAATAGAAAGGGAGACAGAGAACAATAGAAAGGGAGACAGAGAACAATAGAAAGGGAGACAGAGAACAATAGAAAGGGAGACAGAGAACAATAGAATGGGAGACAGAGAACAATAGAAATGGAGACAGAGAACAATAGAAAGGGAGACAGAGAACAATAGAAAGGGAGACAGAGAACAATAGAAAGGGAGACAGAGAACAATAGAAAGGGAGACAGAGAACAATAGAATGGGAGACAGAGAACAATAGAAAGGGAGACAGAGAACAATAGAAAGGGAGACAGAGAACAATAGAAAGGGAGACAGAGAACAATAGAAAGGGAGACAGAGAACAATAGAAAGGGAGACAGAGAACAATAGAATGGGAGACAGAGAACAATAGAAAGGGAGACAGAGAACAATAGAAAGGGAGACAGAGAACAATAGAAAGGGAGACAGAGAACAATAGAAAGGGAGACAGAGAACAATAGAAAGGGAGACAGAGAACAATAGAAAGGGAGACAGAGAACAATAGAATGGGAGACAGAGAACAATAGAAAGGGAGACAGACAGAGAACAATAGAAAGGGAGACAGACAGAGAACAATAGAAAGGGAGACAGACAGAGAACAATAGAAAGGGAGACAGAGAACAATAGAAAGGGAGACAGAGAACAATAGAAAGGGAGACAGAGAACAATAGAAAGGGAGACAGAGAACAATAGAAAGGGAGACAGAGAACAATAGAAAGGGAGACAGAGAACAATAGAAAGGGAGACAGAGAACAATAGAAAGGGAGACAGAGAACAATAGAAAGGGAGACAGACAGAGAACAATAGAAAAGGAGACAGAGAACAATAGAAAGGGAGACAGAGAACAATAGAAAGGGAGACAGAACAATAGAAAGGGAGACAGAGAACAATAGAAAGGGAGACAGAACAATGGAAAGGGAGACAGAGAACAATAGAAAGGGAGACAGAGAACAATAGAAAGGGAGACAGAACAATAGAAAGGGAGACAGAGAACAATAGAAAGGGAGACAGAACAATAGAAAGGGAGACAGACAGAGAACAATAGAAAGGGAGACAGAGAACACTAGAAAGGGATACAGAGAACAATAGAAAGGGAGACAGACAGAGAACAATAGAAAGGGAGACAGAGAACAATAGAAAGGAAGACAGAACAATAGAAAGGGAGACAGACAGAGAGCAATAGAAAGGGAGACAGAGAACAATGGAAAGGGAGACAGAGAACAATAGAAAGGGAGACAGACAGAGAACAATAGAAAGGGAGACAGAGAACAATAGAAAGGGAGACAGAACAATAGAAAGGGAGACAGACAGAGAACAATAGAAAGGGAGACAGACAGAGAGCAATAGAAAGGGAGACAGAGAACAATGGAAAGGGAGACAGAGAACAATAGAAAGGGAGACAGAGAACAATGGAAAGGGAGACAGAGAACAATAGAAAGGGAGACAGAGAACAATAGAAAGGGAGACAGAGAACAATAGAAAGGGAGACAGAGAACAATAGAAAGGGAGACAGAGAACAATAGAAAGGGAGACAGACAGAGAACAATAGAAAGGGAGACAGACAGAGAACATTAGAATGGGAGACAGACAGAGAACAATAGAAAAGGAGACAGAGAACAATAGAATGGGAGACAGACAGAGAACAATAGAAATTCAGACAGACAGATAACAATAGAAAGGAAGACAGACAGAGAACAATGGAAATGGAGACAGACAGAGAACAATAGAAATTCAGACAGACAGAACAATAGAAAGGGAGACAGACAGAGAACAATAGAAAGGGAGACAGACAGAGAACAATAGAAAGGGAGACAGAGAACAATAGAAAGGGAGACAGACAGAACAATAGAAAGGGAGACAGACAGAGAACAATAGAAAGGGAGACAGACAGAGAACAATAGAAAGGCAGACAGAGAACAATATAAAAGGGAGACAGAGAACAATAGAAAGGGAGACAGAGAACAATAGAAAGGGAGACAGAGAACAATAGAAAGGGAGACAGAGAACAATAGAAAGGGAGACAGAGAACAATAGAAAGGGAGACAGAGAACAATAGAAAGGGAGACAGAGAACAATAGAAAGGGAGACAGAGAACAATAGAAAGGGAGACAGAGAACAATAGAAAGGGAGACAGAGAACAATAGAAAGGGAGACAGAGAACAATAGAAAGGGAGACAGAGAACAATAGAAAGGGAGACAGAGAACAATAGAAAGGGAGACAGACAGAGAACAATAGAAAGGGAGACAGAGAACAATAGAAGGGAGACAGAGAACAATAGAAAGGGAGACAGAGAACAATAGAAAGGGAGACAGAGAACAATAGAAAGGGACACAGACAGAAACAATAGAAAGGGAGACAGAGAACAATAGAAAGGGAGACAGAGAACAATAGAAAGGGAGACAGAGAACAATAGAAAGGGAGACAGACAGAGAACAATAGAAAGGGAGACAGACAGAGAACAATAGAAAGGGAGACAGACAGAACAATAGAAAGGGAGACAGAGAACAATAGAAGGGGAGACAGGCAGAGAACAATAGAAAGGGAGACAGAGAACAATGGAAAGGGAGACAGAACAATAGAAAGGGAGACAGACAGAGAACAATGGAAAGGGAGACAGAGAACAATGGAAAGGGAGACAGACAGAGAACAATAGAAATTCAGACAGACAGATAACAATAGAAAGGGAGACAGAGAACAATAGAAAGGGAGACAGAGAACAATAGAAAGGGAGACAGACAGAGAACAATAGAAAGGGAGACAGAGAACAATAGAAAGGGAGACAGAGAACAATAGAAAGGGAGACAGACAGAGAACAATAGAAAGGGAGACAGACAGAGAACAATAGAAAGGGAGACAGACAGAACAATAGAAAGGGAGACAGAGAACAATAGAAAGGGAGACAGAGAACAATGGAAAGGGAGACAGAACAATAGAAAGGGAGACAGACAGAGAACAATGGAAAGGGAGACAGAGAACAATGGAAAGGGAGACAGACAGAGAACAATAGAAATTCAGACAGACAGATAACAATAGAAAGGGAGACAGAGAACAATAGAAAGGGATACAGACAGAGAACAATTGAAATTCAGACAGACAGAGAACAATAGAAAGGCAGACAGAGAACAATAGAAAGGGAGACAGACAGAGAACAATAGAAAGGGAGACAGACAGAGAACAATAGAAAGGGAGACAGACAGAGAACAATAGAAAGGGAGACAGAGAACAATAGAAGGGGAGACAGGCAGAGAACAATAGAAAGGGAGACAGAGAACAATGGAAAGGGAGACAGAACAATAGAAAGGGAGACAGACAGAGAACAATGGAAAGGGAGACAGAGAACAATGGAAAGGGAGACAGACAGAGAACAATAGAAATTCAGACAGACAGATAACAATAGAAAGGGAGACAGAGAACAATAGAAAGGGATACAGACAGAGAACAATTGAAATTCAGACAGACAGATAACAATAGAAAGGCAGACAGACAGAACAATAGAAAGGGAGGTGGAGAACAATAGTAATGGAATACAGTGTTTCTCTGTCTCTGTGTGTCTCTGTGTGTCTCTCTGTGTGTCTCTCTATCTCTCTGTGTGTCTCTCTGTGTGTCTCTCTGTGTGTCTCTCTGTGTGTCTCTGTGTGTGTCTCTGCGTGTGTCTCTGCGTGTCTCTGTGTGTGTCTCTCTATCTCTCTGTGTGTCTCTCTATCTCTCTGTGTGTATCTCTGTGTGTCTCTCTGTGTGTCTCTGCGTGTCTCTGCGTGTCTCTGTCTCTGTGTGTCTCTCTTTATCTCTGTGTGTCTCTCTCTGTGTGTGTCTCTGTGTATCTCTGTGTGTCTCTGTGTGTGTCTCTCTGTGTCTCTCTGTGTGACTCTGTGTCTCTGTGTGTGTCTCTCTATCTCTCTGTGTGTCTCTCTGTGTGTGTCTCTGTGTGTCTCTGTGTGTATCTCTGTGTGTGTCTCTCTGTGTCTCTCTGTGTGTCTCTCTGTGTGTCTCTCTGTGTGTCTCTGTGTGTCTCTGTGTGTGTCTCTGTGTGTCTCTGTGTGTGTCTATCTCTCTGTGTGTCTCTCTGTGTGTGTCTCTCTATCTCTCTGTGTGTATCTCTGTGTGTGTCTCTCTGTGTATCTGTGTATCTGTGTGTGTCTCTCTTTCTCTCTGTGCGTGTCGCTCTGTGTGTATCTTTGTGTGTCTCTGTGTCTCTCTTTCTCTCTGTGTGTATCTGTGTGTGTCTCTCTATCTCTCTGTGTGTCTCTGTGTGTCTCTGTGTGTGTCTCTCTATCTCCCTGTGTGTATCTCTGTGTATCTCTGTGTCTCTGTGTGTGTATCTCTGTGTGTATCTGTGTGTGTCTCTCTATCTCTCTGTGTGTGTATCTCTGTGTGTATCTCTGTGTATCTGTGTGTCTCTGTGTGTGTCTCTCTTTCTCTCTGTGCGTGTCGCTCTGTGTGTATCTGTGTGTGTCTCTGTATCTGTGTGTCTCTCTATGTGTGTCTCTCTGTGTATCTCTGTGTGTCTCTGTGTCTGTGTCTCTATCTCTGTGTGTCTATCTCTGTGTGTCTCTCTGTGTGTGTCTCTATCTCTGTGTGTCTCTCTGTGTGTGTCTCTATCTCTGTGTGTCTCTCTGTGTGTATCTGTGTGTGTCTCTGTCTCTGTGTATCTCTGTGTCTCTCTATCTCTCTGTGTGTATCTCTGTGTGTGTCTTTGTGTATCTCTGTGTGTCTCTGTGTGAGTGTCTCTATCTCTGTGTCTCTCTGTGTGTGTCTCTATCTCTGTGTGTCTCTCTGTGTGTCTCTGTGTGTATCTGTGTGTGTCTCTGTCTCTGTGTATCTCTGTGTCTCTTTATCTCTCTGTGTGTATCTCTGTGTGTGTTTTTGTGTATCTCTGTGTGTCTCTGTGTGAGTGTCTCTATCTCTCTGTGTGTATCTCTGTGTGTGTCTTTGTGTATCTCTGTGTGTCTCTGTGTGTGTGTCTCTATCTCTGTGTGTCTCTCTGTGTGTCTCTGTGTGTATCTGTGTGTGTCTCTGTGTGTGTGTCTCTATCTCTGTGTGTCTCTCTGTGTGTCTCTGTGTGTATCTGTGTGTGTCTCTGTCTCTGTGTATCTCTGTGTCTCTCTATCTCTCTGTGTGTATCTCTGTGTGTGTCTTTGTGTATCTCTGTGTGTCTCTGTGTCTCTGTGTGTCTCTGTGTGTGTCTCTCTGTGTCTCTCTGTGTGACTCTGTGTGTCTCTGTGTGTGTCTCTCTATCTCTCTGTGTGTCTCTCTGTGTGTGTCTCTGTGTGTCTCTGTGTGTATCTCTGTGTGTGTCTCTCTGTGTCTCTCTGTGTGTCTCTCTGTGTGTCTCTCTGTGTGTCTCTGTGTGTCTCTGTGTGTGTCTCTGTGTGTCTCTGTGTGTGTCTATCTCTCTGTGTGTCTCTCTGTGTGTGTCTCTCTATCTCTCTGTGTGTATCTCTGTGTGTGTCTCTCTGTGTATCTGTGTATCTGTGTGTGTCTCTCTTTCTCTCTGTGCGTGTCGCTCTGTGTGTATCTTTGTGTGTCTCTGTGTCTCTCTTTCTCTCTGTGTGTATCTGTGTGTGTCTCTCTATCTCTCTGTGTGTCTCTGTGTGTCTCTGTGTGTGTCTCTCTATCTCCCTGTGTGTATCTCTGTGTATCTCTGTGTCTCTGTGTGTGTATCTCTGTGTGTATCTGTGTGTGTCTCTCTATCTCTCTGTGTGTGTATCTCTGTGTGTATCTCTGTGTATCTGTGTGTCTCTGTGTGTGTCTCTCTTTCTCTCTGTGCGTGTCGCTCTGTGTGTATCTGTGTGTGTCTCTGTATCTGTGTGTCTCTCTATGTGTGTCTCTCTGTGTATCTCTGTGTGTCTCTGTGTCTGTGTCTCTATCTCTGTGTGTCTATCTCTGTGTGTCTCTCTGTGTGTGTCTCTATCTCTGTGTGTCTCTCTGTGTGTGTCTCTATCTCTGTGTGTCTCTCTGTGTGTATCTGTGTGTGTCTCTGTCTCTGTGTATCTCTGTGTCTCTCTATCTCTCTGTGTGTATCTCTGTGTGTGTCTTTGTGTATCTCTGTGTGTCTCTGTGTGAGTGTCTCTATCTCTGTGTCTCTCTGTGTGTGTCTCTATCTCTGTGTGTCTCTCTGTGTGTCTCTGTGTGTATCTGTGTGTGTCTCTGTCTCTGTGTATCTCTGTGTCTCTTTATCTCTCTGTGTGTATCTCTGTGTGTGTTTTTGTGTATCTCTGTGTGTCTCTGTGTGAGTGTCTCTATCTCTCTGTGTGTATCTCTGTGTGTGTCTTTGTGTATCTCTGTGTGTCTCTGTGTGTGTGTCTCTATCTCTGTGTGTCTCTCTGTGTGTCTCTGTGTGTATCTGTGTGTGTCTCTGTGTGTGTGTCTCTATCTCTGTGTGTCTCTCTGTGTGTCTCTGTGTGTATCTGTGTGTGTCTCTGTCTCTGTGTATCTCTGTGTCTCTCTATCTCTCTGTGTGTATCTCTGTGTGTGTCTTTGTGTATCTCTGTGTGTCTCTGTGTCTCTGTGTGTCTCTGTGTGTCTCTCTCTGTGTATCTCTGTGTGTGTCTCTCTTTCTCTCTGTGTCTCTGTGTGTATCTGTGTGTCTCTGTGTGTCTCTCTCTTTCTCTCTGTGCGTGTCGCTCTGTGTGTATCTCTGTGTATCTCTGTGTCTCTGTCTCTCTGTGTCTCTCTGTGTGTCTCTCTATCTCTGTGTCTATGTGTGTCTCTGTCTCTCTGTGTCTCTCTGTGTGTCTCTGTGTCTCTGTGTATCTCTGTGTCTCTCTGTGTCTCTCTGTGTATCTCTGTGTCTCTGTGTGTGTCTCTCTATCTCTGTGTCTCTCTGTCTATCTGTGTGTCTCTGTGTCTCTCTGTCTATCTGTGTATCTCTGTGTCTCTCTGTGTCTCTGTGTGTGTCTCTCTATCTCTGTCTCTGTGTGTCTCTGTCTCTCTGTGTCTCTCTGTGTCTCTGTGTGTCTCTGTCTATCTGTGTGTCTCTGTGTGTCTTTGCAGAACATGCAGGCAATTCCCAAGCAGCCCTTCGTCATCAGTGACCTCAGTGACCCCTTCATCATCGGTGACGAGCGTGTCAGTGTGTGTGTGTCAGTGTGTGTGTGTCAGTGTGTGTGTGTCAGTGTGTGTGTCTGTTAGTGTGTGTCAGTGTGTGTCTGTGTCTGTTAGTGTGTGTCAGTGTGTGTGTGTCTATCAGTGTGTGTGTGAGTGTGTGTGTGTCAGTGTGTGTGTGCCAGTGTGTGTGTGCCAGTGTGTGTGTGTGTTAGTGTGTGTCAGTGTGTATGTGTCAGTGTGTGTGTGTCAGAGTGTGTGTCAGTGTGTGTGTGTGTGTGTCTATCAGTGTGTGTGTCAGTGTGTGTCAGTGTGTGTCTATCAGTGTGTGTGTCAGTGTGTGTGTGTGTCAGTGTGTGTGTGTGTGTCAGTGTGTGTGTGTCAGTGTGTGTGTGTGTCAGTGTGTGTGTGTCAGTGTGTGTGTGTCAGCGTGTGTGTGCCAGTGTGTGTGTGTGTGTGTCAGTGTGTGTGTGTCAGTGTGTGTGTGTCAGCGTGTGTGTGCCAGTGTGTGTGTCAGTGTGTGTGTGTGTGTGTCAGTGTGTGTGTGTGTCAGTGTGTGTGTGTCAGTGTGTGTGTGTCAGCGTTGTGTCATTCTTGAGTCAGTGTCAATGGTTTTGCTGATTTGCAGGGAAGGTGACTGACCAAATCACGATGCTGGCCCGGGCTCCGTTCAAATCAGCAGACGGATTCTCCTTTCTCTCTGCAGGTGAGAGAGTGCGTGCGTGTGTGTACTTGTGTGTGTGTACTTGTGTGTGTGTACGTGTGTGTACGTGTGTGTGTGTGTGTACATGCGTGTGTGTACGTGTGTGTGTGTGTATGTGTGTACGTGTGTGTGTGTACGTGTGTACTTGTGTGTGTACGTGTGTGTGTGTACGTGTGTACTTGTGTGTGTACGTGTGTGTGTGTACGTGTGTGTGTACGTGTGTGTGTACGTGTGTGTACGTGTGTGTGTATGTGTGTACGTGTGTGTGTGTGTACTTGTGTGTGTGTACGTGTGTGTGTGTACGTGTGTGTACATGTGTGTGTGTACGTGTGTGTGTGTGTACATGTGTGTGTACGTGTGTGTGTGTATGTGTGTACGTGTGTGTGTGTACTTGTGTGTGTGTACGTGTGTGTGTGTACGTGTGTGTGTACGTGTGTGTAC
Source organism: Petromyzon marinus (assembly GCF_048934315.1). Classification (NCBI taxonomy): domain Eukaryota; kingdom Metazoa; phylum Chordata; class Hyperoartia; order Petromyzontiformes; family Petromyzontidae; genus Petromyzon; species Petromyzon marinus. The sequence continues at coordinate 2,141,392 of NC_133748.1, read as the reverse complement.
GTGTGTGTACATGTGTGTGTGTACGTGTGTGTGTGTGTACATGTGTGTGTACGTGTGTGTGTGTACGTGTGTGTGTGTACGTGTGTGTGTGTACGTGTGTGTGTGTACGTGTGTGTGTACGTGTGTGTACTTGTGTGTGTGTACGTGTGTGTGTACTTGTGTGTGTGTACGTGTGTGTGTGTACTTGTGTGTGTGTACTTGTGTGTACTTGTGTGTACGTGTGTACGTGTGTGTACGTGTGTGTACGTGTGTACTTGTGTGTGTGTACGTGTGTACATGTGTGTGTACGTGTGTGTGTATGTACGTGTGTGTGTATGTACGTGTGTGTGTATGTACGTGTGTGTGCACGTGTGTGTGTGTACGTGTGTGTGTGTACGTGTGTGTGTGTGTACGTGTGTGTGCACGTGTGTGTGTGTGTACGTGTGTGTGTGTACGTGTGTGTGTGTGTACGTGTGTGTACGTGTGTGTGTGTGTACGTGTGTGTGTACGTGTGTGTGTACGTGTGTGTGTGTGTGTGTACGTGTGTGGGTGTACGTGTGTGTGTGTACGTGTGTACGTACGTGTGTGTACGTGTGTGTGTACGTGTGTACTTGTGTGTGTACGTGTGTGTACTTGTGTGTGTGTGTACGTGTGTGTACGTGTGTGTGTGTATGTGTGTACGTGCGTGTGTGTATGTGTGTACGTGTGTGTGTGTATGTGTGTACGTGTGTACGTGTGTGTGTACGTACGTGTGTGTACGTGTGTGTGTACGTGTGTACTTGTGTGTGTGTGTGCGTGTGTGCGTGTGTACGTGTGTGTACGTGTGTGTGTACGTGTGTGTGTACGTGTGTGTGCGTGTGTGTACGTGTGTGTACGTGTGTGTGTGTACGTGTGTTTACGTGTGTGTGCGTGTGTACATGTGTGTGTACGTGTGTGTGCACGTGTGTGTGTGTACATGTGTACGTGTGTGTGTGTACGTGTGTGTGTACGTGTGTGTGTGTGTACGTGTGTGTACGTGTGTGTGTACGTACGTGCGTGTGTACGTGCGTGTGTACGTGTGTGTGTGTGTACGTGTGTACGTGTGTGTGTGTACGTGTGTGTGTACGTATGTGTGTACGTGTGTGTACGTGTGTGTGTACGTGTGTGTGTGTACGTGTGTGTGTGTGTACGTGTGTGTGTACGTGTGTGTGTGTACGTGTGTGTGTGTACTTGTGTGTGTGTGTACGTGTGTGTACTTGTGTGTACGTGTGTGTGTGTGTACGTGTGTGTGTGTACGTGTGTGTGTATTTGTGTGTGTGTACGTGTGTGATTGTAGGTGTGTACGTGTGTGTGTATTTGTGTGTGTGTACGTGTGTGATTGTAGGTGTGTACGTGTGTGTGTATTTGTGTGTGTGTACGTGTGTGATTGTAGGTGTGTACGTGTGTGTGTGTACGTGTGTGTGTACGTGTGTGTGTGTGTACTTGTGTGTGTACGTGTGTGTGTGTACGTGTGCACGTGTTTGTGTACGTGTACGTACTTGTGTGTACGTGTGTGTGTGTACGTGTGTGTGTGTACGTGTGTGTGTACGTGTGTGTGTACGTGTGTGTGCGTGTGTGTACGTGTGTGTACGTGTGTGTGTGTACGTGTGTTCACGTGTGTGTGTGTACGTGTGTACGTGTGTGTGTGTACGTGTGTGGGTACGTGTGTGTACGTGTGTGTACGTGTGTGTGTACGTACGCGCGTGTGTACGTGCGTGTGTACGTGCGTGTGTGTGTACTTGTGTGTGTGTACGTGTGTGTGTACGTGTGTGTGTACGTGTGTGTGTGTGTGTACGTGTGTACGTGTGTGTGTACGTGTGTGTACGTGTGTGTGTGTGTGTGTACGTGTGTGTGTGTACGTGTGTGTGTGTGTACGTGTGTACGTGTGTACGTGTGTACGTGTGTGTGTGTACGTGTGTGTGTGTACGTGTGTGTGTACGTGTGTGTGTACGTGTGTGTGTACATGTGTGTGTGTGTGTACGTGTTTACGTGTGTGTGTGTGTACGTGTGTACGTGTGCGTGTGTGTACGTGTGTGTGTACGTGTGTGTACGTGTGTGTGTACGTGTGTGTGTGTACGTGTGTGTGTATTTGTGTGTGTGTACCTGTGTGATTGTAGGTGTGTACGTGTGTGTGTGTGTACGTGTGTGTGTACGTGTGTGTGTGTGTACTTGTGTGTGTACGTGTGTGTGTGTGTGTGTACGTGTGTACTTGTGTGTGTGTACTTGTGTGTGTGTACGTGTGTGTGTACGTGTGTGTGTACGTGTGTGTGTGTACATGTGTATTTGTGTGTGTGTACGTGTGTACGTGTGTGTACGTGTGTGTGTACGTGTGTGTGTGTACGTGTGTACTTGTGTGTGTGTACGTGTGTGTGTACGTGTGTGTGTACGTGTGTGTGTGTACGTGTGTGTGTGTACGTGTGTGTGTGTACGTGTGTGTGTACGTGTGCGTGTGTACGTGTGTGTGTGTGTACGTGTGTGTGTGTGTACGTGTGTGTGTACGTGTGTGTACGTGTGTGTGTGTGTACGTGCGTGTGTGTACGTGCGTGTGTGTACTTGTGTGTGTGTGTACGTGTGTGTACTTGTGTGTACTTGTGTGTACATGCGTGTGTGTACGTGTGTGTACGTGTGTGTGTGTACGTGTGTGTGTACGTGTGTGTGTGTGTGTACGTGTGTACTTGTGTGTGTGTACGTGTGTACTTGTGTGTGTGTGCGTGTGTGTACGTGCATGTGTGTACGTGTGTGTATGTGTGTACTTGTTTACTTGTGTGTGTGTATGTGTGTACGTGTGTGTGTGTACGTGTGTGTACGTACGTGTGTGTACGTGTGTGTGTACGTGTGTACTTGTGTGTGTACGTGTGTGTACTTGTGTGTACGTGTGTGTGTATGTGTGTACGTGTGTGTACGTGTGTACTTGTGTGTGTGTGTACGTGTGTGTGCATGTTTGTGTGTACGTGTGCACGTGTGTTTGTACGTGTACGTACTTGTGTGTACGTGTGTGTGTGAGGCGTGTGTGTGTGTGTGTACGTGTGTGTACGTGTGTGTGTACGTGTGTGTGTACGTGTGTGCACGTGTGTACGTGTGTGTGTATATGTGTGTGTACGTGTGTGTACGTGTGTACGTGTGTGTACGTGTGTACGTGTGTGTACGTGTGTGTGTGTACGTGTGTGTGTGTACGTGTGTGTGTGTACTTGTATGTGTACGTGTGTGTGTATGTACGTGTGTACGTGTGTGTGCACGTGTGTGTGTACGTGTGTACGTGTGTGTGTACGTGTGTACGTGTGTGTGTACGTGTGTGTGTACGTGTGCACGTGTGTGTTTACGTGTACGTACTTGTGTATACGTGTGTGTGTGTGTACGTGTGTGTGTGTACGTGTGTACTTGTGTGTGTGTACGTGTGTACGTGTGTGTGTACGTGTGTGTGTGCGTGTGTGTGCGTGTGTGTGCGTGTCTGTACATGTGTATTTGTGTGTGTGTACTTGTGTGTACGTGTGTGTACGTGTGTACGTGTGTGTGTACGTGTGTGTCCGTGTGTGTGCGTGTGTGTACGTGTGTGTGTACGTGTGTGTGTGTACGTGTGTTTACGTGTGTGTGTACGTGTGTGTGTGCGTGTGTGTACGTGTGTACGTGTGTGTGTACGTGTGTACGTGTGTGTGTACGTGTGTGTGTGTATGGGGAGCGGTGGTGCAGCGGTTAGCGCTACGCTGCGCTACGAACCCGGCGACCCGGTTTCGATTCCCGCTCACGGCCAACACCACCACCAGCAGCGGCAGCGATTATCTGAACCGGTCCTGGGCGTCCCCTAGGTCGACTCAGCCTCAAATGAGTACCTGGTACAGCGGCGTAGTGAACATCGCCGGGAGTGGCGGTGTTGGCCACCCACCCCCTGGTGTGCCGTGCCGGCCTTCAGTGGCGCGTGTGGAGGAGAGGCTGCCACTCCTCTGTCGGGAGCTGGACCGGTGCCGTCCACACCGCGAGATTCACCACGTGACTCACCCAGTGACTCAGCCCGTGACTCACCACGTGACTCACCCAGTGACTCACCACGTGTCTCACCCCGTGACTAACCACGTGACTCACCACGTGACTCACCCCGTGACTCACCCCGCGGCTCACCACGTGGCTCACCACGTGACTCACCACGTGTCTCACCCCGTGACTAACCACGTGACTCACCACGTGACTCATCCCGTGATTCACCCAGTGTCTCACCACGTGACTCACCCCGTGATTCACCCAGTGACTCACCACGTGACTCACCCCGTGATTCACCCAGTGACTCACCACGTGTCTCACCCCGTGACTAACCACGTGACTCACCACGTGACTCATCCCGTGACTCACCCAGTGTCTCACCACGTGACTCACCACGTGACTCACCACGTGACTCACCCCACGACTCACCACGTGGCTCACCCCGTGGCTCACCACGTGACTCACCCAGTGACTCACCACGTGACTCACCACGTGCCTCACCACGTGACTCACCCCGTGACTCACCCCGTGACTCACCCCGTGTCTCACCACGTGACTCACCACGTGACTCACCCAGTGTCTCACCACGTGACTCACCACGTGTCTCACCACGTGGCTCACCACGTGACTCACCCAGTGTCTCACCACGTGGCTCACCACGTGGCTCACCACGTGACTCACCACGTGACTCACCACGTGACTCACCACGTGACCCACCCCCACCGTAGACTTCTCCCAGGTGGAGCTGCGTCTCCTGGCTCACCACGTGACTCACCACGTGGCTCACCACGTGACTCACCACGTGGCTCACCCAGTGACTCACCACGTGGCTCACCACGTGATTCACCACGTGATTCACCACGTGACTCACCACGTGACTCACCACGTGTCTCACCACGTGTCTCACCACGTGTCTCACCACGCGCCTCACCCCGTGTCTCACCCAGTGTCTCACCACGTGACTCACCACGTGACTCACCACGTGGCTCACCACATGACTCACCCCGTGACTCACCACGTGACTCACCACATGACTCACCACGTGACTCACCACGTGACTCACCCAGTGTCTCACCCAGTGTCTCAACACGTGACTCACCCAGTGTCTCACCACGTGACTCACCACGTGTCTCACCCAGTGTCTCACCACGTGACTCACCCAGTGTCTCACCACGTGACTCACCACGTGACTCACCCAGTGTCTCACCACGTGACTCACCACGTGTCTCACCCAGTGTCTCACCACGTGACTCACCCAGTGTCTCACCACGTGACTCACCCAGTGTCTCACCACGTGACTAACCACGTGACTCACCCCGTGATTCACCCAGTGACTCACCACGTGTCTCACCCCGTGACTAACCACGTGACTCACCCCGTGATTCACCCAGTGACTCACCACGTGACTCACCCCGTGATTCACCCAGTGACTCACCACGTGTCTCACCCCGTGACTAACCACGTGACTCACCACGTGACTCATCCCGTGACTCACCCAGTGTCTCACCACGTGACTCAGCCCGTGACTCACCCAGTGTCTCACCACGTGACTCACCACGTGACTCACCCAGTGTCTCACCACGTGACTCACCCAGTGACTCACCACGTGTCTCACCACGTGTCTCACCACGTGACTCACCACGTGACTCACCACGTGACTCACCCAGTGACTCACCACGTGTCTCACCACGTGTCTCACCACGTGTCTCACCACGTGACTCACCACGTGTCTCACCCCGTGGCTCACCACGTGACTCACCCAGTGACTCACCACGTGTCTCACCACGTGTCTCACCACGTGTCTCACCACGTGACTCACCACGTGTCTCACCACGTGTCTCACCACGTGTCTCACCACGTGTCTCACCACGTGTCTCACCACGTGACTCACCACGTGACTCACCACGTGGCTCACCACGTGGCTCACCACGTAACTCACCACGTGACTCACCACGTGACTCACCACGTGACCCACCCCCACCGTAGACTTCTCCCAGGTGGAGCTGCGTCTCCTGGCTCACCACGTGTCTCACCACGTGACTCACCACGTGACTCACCACGTGACTCACCACGTGACTCACCACGTGACTCACCACGTGTCTCACCACGTGACTCACCCAGTGTCTCACCACGTGTCTCACCACGTGACTCACCACGTGTCTCACCACGTGACTCACCACGTGACTCACCACGTGTCTCACCACGTGTCTCACCACGTGGCTCACCACGTGTCTCACCACGTGTCTCACCACGTGACTCACCACATGACTCACCACGTGACTCACCCAGTGACTCACCACGTGACTCACCACGTGACCCACCCCCACCGTAGACTTCTCCCAGGTGGAGCTGCGTCTTTTGGCTCACCACGTGTCTCACCACGTGACTCACCACGTGACTCACCACGTGACTCACCACGTGACTCACCACGTGACCCACCCCCACCGTAGACTTCTCCCAGGTGGAGCTGCGTCTCCTGGCTCACCACGTGTCTCACCACGTGACTCACCACGTGACTCACCACGTGACTCACCACGTGACTCACCACGTGACTCACCACGTGTCTCACCACGTGACTCACCCAGTGTCTCACCACGTGTCTCACCACGTGACTCACCACGTGTCTCACCACGTGACTCACCACGTGACTCACCACGTGTCTCACCACGTGTCTCACCACGTGGCTCACCACGTGTCTCACCACGTGTCTCACCACGTGACTCACCACATGACTCACCACGTGACTCACCCAGTGACTCACCACGTGACTCACCACGTGACCCACCCCCACCGTAGACTTCTCCCAGGTGGAGCTGCGTCTTTTGGCTCACCACGTGTCTCACCACGTGACTCACCACGTGACTCACCACGTGACTCACCACGTGACTCACCACGTGACCCACCCCCACCGTAGACTTCTCCCAGGTGGAGCTGCGTCTCCTGGCTCACCACGTGTCTCACCACGTGACTCACCACGTGACTCACCACGTGACTCACCACGTGACTCACCACGTGACTCACCACGTGTCTCACCACGTGACTCACCCAGTGTCTCACCACGTGTCTCACCACGTGACTCACCACGTGTCTCACCACGTGACTCACCACGTGACTCACCACGTGTCTCACCACGTGTCTCACCACGTGGCTCACCACGTGTCTCACCACGTGTCTCACCACGTGACTCACCACATGACTCACCACGTGACTCACCCAGTGACTCACCACGTGACTCACCACGTGACCCACCCCCACCGTAGACTTCTCCCAGGTGGAGCTGCGTCTTTTGGCTCACCACGTGTCTCACCACGTGACTCACCACGTGACTCACCACGTGACTCACCACGTGACTCACCACGTGACCCACCCCCACCGTAGACTTCTCCCAGGTGGAGCTGCGTCTTTTGGCTCACCTCTCCGGGGACGCCGAGCTGCTGCGACTCCTCAGTGAGCCGGGCCCCGACGTCTTCCTCACCCTCACCGCACAGTGGTGAGGGTGAGGGTGGTGAGGGTGGTGAGGGTGAGGGTGGTGGTGAGGGTGGTGGTGGTGAGGGTGGTGGTGGTGGTGAGGGTGGTGGTGAGGGTGGTGAGGGTGGTGGTGGTGGTGAGGGTGGTGAGGATGGTGGTGGTGGTAGTGAGGGTGAGGGTGGTGGTGGTGAGGGTGGTGGTAGTGAGGGTGGTGGTGGTGGTGAGGGTGGTGGTGGTGGTGAGGGTGGTGGTGGTGGTGAGGGTGGTGGTGGTGGTGAGGGTGGTGTTGGTGGTGAGGGTGGTGGTGAGGGTGGTGGTGAGGGTGGTGGTGAGGGTGGTGGTGAGGGTGGTGGTGGTGGTGGTGGTGAGGGTGGTGGTGGTGGTGGTGGTGAGGGTGGTGGTGGTGGTGCTGAGGGTGGTGGTGGTGGTGGTGGTGAGGGTGGTGGTGGTGGTGCTGAGGGTGAGGGTGGTGGTGATGATGGTGATGATGATGATGGTGATGATGGTGGTGATGGTGATGATGGTGGTGATGATGGTGATGATGATGATGTTGATGGTGGTGATGATGTTGATGGTGGTGATGGTGATGATGGTGGTGGTGATGTTGGTGGTGGTGATGATGTTGATGATGATGATGATGGTGGTGATGATGATGATGGTGGTGGTGATGATGATGATGATGTTGATGATGTTGATGGTAATGATGGTGGTGATGATGATGGTGGTGGTGGTGATGATGGTGGTGGTGATGATGGTGATGATGGTGATGGTGGTGGTGATGATGATGGTGGTGATGATGTTGATGATGGTGATGGTGGTGGTGGTGGTGCAGGCTGGGTAAGGAGGTGGACGAGGTGACTGAGGAGGAGCGCGAGATGGGAAAGCGAACAGTCTACTCCATCATCTACGGAGTCGGTGAGATCCTCACCACCACCTCCTCACCACCTCCTCACCACCACCTCCTCACCAACTCCTCACCACCACCTCCTTACCACCTCACCACCACCTCGCCACCACCTCCTCACCACCACCTCACCACCACCTCCTCACCACCACCTCCTCACCACCTCCTCACCACCTCACCACCACCTCCTCACCACCACCTCCTCACCACCTCCTCACCACCTCCTCACCACCACCTCCTTACCACCTCACCACCACTGCCTCCTCACCACCACCACCTCACCACCTCCTCACCACCTCCTCATCACCTCCTCACCACCTCGCCACCACCTCACCACCACCTCCTCACCACCTCCTCACCACCACCTCCTCACCACTGCCTCCTCACTCTCTGAGTGAGCTACTGAGTGTGTCTCTGACTGAGTGAGTCTCTGACTGAGTGTGTCTCTGACTGAGTGAGTCTCTGACTGAGTGAGTCTCTGACTGAGTGACTCTCTGAGTGAGTGAGTCTCTGAGTGAGTCTCTGACTGAGTGAGTCTCTGACTGAGTGACTCTCTGAGTGAGTGAGTCTCTGAGTGAGTCTCTGACTGAGTGAGTCTCTGACTGAGTGAGTCTCTGACTGAGTGACTCTCTGAGTGAGTGAGTCTTTGAGTGAGTCTCTGACTGAGTCTCTGACTGAGTGAGTCTCTGACTGAGTGAGTCTCTGACTGAGTGACTCTCTGAGTGAGTGAGTCTCTGAGTGAGTCTCTGACTGAGTGAGTCTCTGACTGAGTCTCTGACTGAGTGAGTCTCTGAGTGAGTCTCTGACTGAGTCTCTGACTGAGTGAGTCTCTGACTGAGTGTGTCTCTGACTGAGTGAGTCTCTGACTGAGTGAGTCTCTGAGTGAGTCTCTGACTGAGTGAGTCTCTGACTGAGTCTCTGACTGAGTGAGTCTCTGAGTGAGTCTCTGACTGAGTGAGTCTCTGACTGAGTCTCTGACTGAGTGAGTCTCTGACTGAGTGAGTCTCTGACTGAGTCTCTGACTGAGTGAGTCTCTGAGTGAGTCTCTGACTGAGTGAGTCTCTGACTGAGTCTCTGACTGAGTGAGTCTCTGACTGAGTGTGTCTCTGACTGAGTGAGTCTCTGACTGAGTGAGTCTCTGAGTGAGTCTCTGACTGAGTGAGTCTCTGACTGAGTCTCTGACTGAGTGAGTCTCTGAGTGAGTCTCTGACTGAGTGAGTCTCTGACTGAGTGAGTCTTTGAGTGAGTCTCTGACTGAGTCTCTGACTGAGTGAGTCTCTGACTGAGTGAGTCTCTGACTGAGTGAGTCTCTGACTGAGTGAGTCTCTGAGTGAGTCTTTGAGTGAGTCTCTGACTGAGTCTCTGACTGAGTGAGTCTCTGACTGAGTGAGTCTCTGACTGAGTGAGTCTCTGACTGAGTGAGTCTCTGAGTGAGTCTTTGAGTGAGTCTCTGACTGAGTCTCTGACTGAGTGACTCTCTGACTGAGTGAGTCTCTGACTGAGTGACTCTCTGACTGAGTGAGTCTCTGACTGAGTGAGTCTCTGAGTGAGTCTCTGAGTGAGTCTCTGAGTGAGTCTCTGACTGAGTGAGTCTCTGACTGAGTGAGTCTCTGACTGAGTGAGTCTCTGAGTGTGTGAGTCTCTGAGTGACTCTCTGACTGAGTCTCTGAGTGAGCCTCTGAGTGAGTGAGTCTCTGACTGAGTGAGTCTCTGACTGAGTGAGTCTCTGACTGAGTGAGTCTCTGACTGAGTGAGTCTCTGACTGAGTGAGTCTCTGACTGAGTCTCTGACTGAGTGAGTCTCTGACTGAGTGAGTCTCTGACTGAGTCTCTGACTGAGTGAGTCTCTGACTGAGTGAGTCTCTGAGTGAGTCTCTGACTGAGTGAGTCTCTGACTGAGTGAGTCTCTGACTGAGTGAGTCTCTGAGTGAGTCTCTGAGTGAGTCTCTGACTGAGTGAGTCTCTGACTGAGTGAGTCTCTGACTGAGTGAGTCTCTGAGTGAGTCTCTGAGTGAGTCTCTGACTGAGTGAGTCTCTGACTGAGTGAGTCTCTGACTGAGTGAGTCTCTGAGTGAGTCTCTGAGTGAGTCTCTGACTGAGTGACTCTCTGACTGAGTGAGTCTCTGACTGAGTGAGTCTCTGAGTGAGTCTCTGAGTGAGTCTCTGACTGAGTGAGTCTCTGACTGAGTGAGTCTCTGAGTGAGTCTCTGAGTGAGTCTCTGACTGAGTGAGTCTCTGACTGAGTGAGTCTCTGAGTGAGTCTCTGAGTGAGTCTCTGACTGAGTGACTCTCTGACTGAGTGAGTCTCTGACTGAGTGAGTCTCTGAGTGAGTCTCTGAGTGAGTCTCTGACTGAGTGAGTCTCTGACTGAGTGAGTCTCTGAGTGAGTCTCTGAGTGAGTCTCTGACTGAGTCTCTGACTGAGTGACTCTCTGACTGAGTGAGTCTCTGACTGAGTGAGTCTCTGAGTGAGTCTCTGAGTTAGTCTCTGACTGAGTGAGTCTCTGAGTGAGTCTCTGACTGAGTGAGTCTCTGACTGAGTCTCTGACTGAGTGAGTCTCTGACTGAGTGACTCTCTGACTGAGTGAGTCTCTGAGTGAGTCTCTGAGTTAGTCTCTGACTGAGTGAGTCTCTGACTGAGTGAGTCTCTGACTGAGTGAGTCTCTGACTGAGTGAGTCTCTGAGTGAGTCTCTGAGTGAGTCTCTGACTGAGTGACTCTCTGACTGAGTGAGTCTCTGACTGAGTGAGTCTCTGAGTGAGTGAGTCTCTGACTGAGTGAGTCTCTGAGTGAGTCTCTGACTGAGTCTCTGACTGAGTGACTCTCTGACTGAGTGAGTCTCTGACTGAGTGAGTCTCTGAGTGAGTCTCTGAGTTAGTCTCTGACTGAGTGAGTCTCTGACTGAGTCTCTGACTGAGTGAGTCTCTGACTGAGTCTCTGACTGAGTGACTCTCTGACTGAGTGAGTCTCTGACTGAGTGAGTCTCTGAGTGAGTCTCTGAGTGAGTCTCTGACTGAGTGAGTCTCTGACTGAGTGAGTCTCTGACTGAGTGAGTCTCTGACTGAGTGAGTCTCTGAGTGAGTCTCTGACTGAGTGAGTCTCTGACTGAGTCTCTGACTGAGTGAGTCTCTGAGTGAGTCTCTGAGTGAGTCTCTGACTGAGTGAGTCTCTGACTGAGTGAGTCTCTGAGTGAGTCTCTGAGTGAGTCTCTGACTGAGTCTCTGACTGAGTGACTCTCTGACTGAGTGACTCTCTGACTGAGTGAGTCTCTGACTGAGTGAGTCTCTGAGTGAGTCTCTGAGTGAGTCTCTGACTGAGTGAGTCTCTGACTGAGTGAGTCTCTGAGTGAGTCTCTGAGTGAGTCTCTGACTGAGTCTCTGACTGAGTGACTCTCTGACTGAGTGAGTCTCTGACTGAGTGAGTCTCTGAGTGAGTCTCTGAGTTAGTCTCTGACTGAGTGAGTCTCTGAGTGAGTCTCTGACTGAGTGAGTCTCTGACTGAGTCTCTGACTGAGTGAGTCTCTGACTGAGTGACTCTCTGACTGAGTGAGTCTCTGAGTGAGTCTCTGAGTTAGTCTCTGACTGAGTGAGTCTCTGACTGAGTGAGTCTCTGACTGAGTGAGTCTCTGACTGAGTGAGTCTCTGAGTGAGTCTCTGAGTGAGTCTCTGACTGAGTGACTCTCTGACTGAGTGAGTCTCTGACTGAGTGAGTCTCTGAGTGAGTGAGTCTCTGACTGAGTGAGTCTCTGAGTGAGTCTCTGACTGAGTCTCTGACTGAGTGACTCTCTGACTGAGTGAGTCTCTGACTGAGTGAGTCTCTGAGTGAGTCTCTGAGTTAGTCTCTGACTGAGTGAGTCTCTGACTGAGTCTCTGACTGAGTGAGTCTCTGACTGAGTCTCTGACTGAGTGACTCTCTGACTGAGTGAGTCTCTGACTGAGTGAGTCTCTGAGTGAGTCTCTGAGTGAGTCTCTGACTGAGTGAGTCTCTGACTGAGTGAGTCTCTGACTGAGTGAGTCTCTGACTGAGTGAGTCTCTGAGTGAGTCTCTGACTGAGTGAGTCTCTGACTGAGTCTCTGACTGAGTGAGTCTCTGAGTGAGTCTCTGAGTGAGTCTCTGACTGAGTGAGTCTCTGACTGAGTGAGTCTCTGAGTGAGTCTCTGAGTGAGTCTCTGACTGAGTCTCTGACTGAGTGACTCTCTGACTGAGTGAGTCTCTGACTGAGTGAGTCTCTGAGTGAGTCTCTGAGTTAGTCTCTGACTGAGTGAGTCTCTGACTGAGTGAGTCTCTGAGTGAGTCTCTGAGTGAGTCTCTGACTGAGTCTCTGACTGAGTGACTCTCTGACTGAGTGAGTCTCTGACTGAGTGAGTCTCTGAGTGAGTCTCTGAGTTAGTCTCTGACTGAGTGAGTCTCTGACTGAGTCTCTGACTGAGTGAGTCTCTGACTGAGTGAGCCTCTGACTGAGTGAGTCTCTGATTGAGTCTCTGACTGAGTGACTCTCTGACTGAGTCTCTGAGTGAGTCTCTGAGTGAGTGAGTCTCTGAGTGAGTCTCTGATTGAGTCTCTGACTGAGTGAGTCTCTGACTGAGTCTCTGAGTGAGTCTCTGACTGAGTGAGTCTCTGACTGAGTCTCTGACTGAGTGAGTCTCTGACTGAGTGACTCTCTGACTGAGTGAGTCTCTGAGTGAGTGAGTCTCTGAGTGAGTCTCTGACTGAGTCTCTGACTGAGTGACTCTCTGACTGAGTGAGTCTCTGACTGAGTGAGTCTCTGAGTGAGTCTCTGACTGAGTGAATCTCTGAGTGAGTCTCTGATTGAGTCTCTGACTGAGTTAGTCTCTGACTGAGTCTCTGAGTGAGTCTCTGACTGAGTGAGTCTCTGACTGAGTGAGTCTCTGACTGAGTCTCTGACTGAGTGAGTCTCTGACTGAGTGAGTCTCTGAGTGAGTCTCTGACTGAGTGAGTCTCTGACTGAGTGAGTCTCTTACTGAGTGAGTCTCTGACTGAGTGAGTCTCTGACTGAGTGAGTCTCTGAGTGAGTCTCTGAGTGAGTCTCTGACTGAGTGAGTCTCTGAGTGAGTCTCTGACTGAGTGAGTCTCTGACTGAGTGAGTCTCTGAGTGAGTCTCTGAGTGAGTCTCTGAGTGAGTGAGTCTCTGACTGAGTGAGTCTCTGAGTAAGTCTCTGAGTGAGTCTCTGAGTGAGTGAATCTCTGAGTGTGTCTCTGGCTGAGTAAGTCTCTGAGTGAGTCTCTGACTGACTGAGTGAGTCTCTGAGTGAGTCTCTGACTGAGTCTCTGAGTGAGTCTCTGACTGACTGAGTGAATCTCTGAGTGAGTCTCTGACTGAGTGAGTCTCTGAGTGAGTCTCTGACTGAGTGAGTCTCTGAGTGAGTCTCTGAGTAAGTCTCTGAATGAGTCTCTGACTGAGTGAGTCTCTGAGTGAGTCTCTGAGTAAGTCTCTGAGTGAGTCTCTGACTGAGCAGGGAAGGAGAGGCTCTCCAAGACGCTGGGAGCCTCCCCCCGCCACAGCCGCTCGCTGATCTCAGCTTTCCTGCGACGACACCCAGCGATCACCGCCTTCACCCAGCGCGCTGTTACACACTGCCAGCGTCACGGTACCACTCCTCACCAGCTCCTCACCAGCTCCTCACCAGCTCCTCACCAGCTCCTCACCACCACCACCATCATCACCATCATCATCACCACCACCATCGTTACAGTGATCACCGCCTTCACCCAGCGCGCTGTTACATACTGCCAGCGTCATGGTACCACTCCTCACCAGCTCCTCACCAGCTCCTCACCAGCTCCTCACCAGCTCCTCACCACCATCATCACCGCCACCACCATCATCATCACCATCGTTACAGCGATCACCGCCTTCACCCAGCGCGCTGTTACACACTGCCACCGTCCCAGTACCGCTCCTCACCAGCTCCTCACCAGCTCCTCACCAGCTCCTCACCAGCTCCTCACCAGCTCCTCACCAGCATCATCATCACCACCTCCTCACCAGCTCCGCCTCACCATCATGATCATCATTACCTATTCACCATCATCTCCATCACCATCGTCACCTGGTGCTTGTGATGATGATGATGGTGGTTGTGGTGGTGATGATGATGATGGTTGTTGTGATGATGATGATGGTAGTTGTGATGATGATTGTTGTGGTGATGATGATGGTTGTGATGATGATAATGGTGGTAGTGGTGATGATGATGGTTGTTGTGATGGTGATGATGATGATGGTTGTTGTGATGATGATGGTTTTTGGGATGACGATGATGATGATGGTGGTTTTGATAATGATGATGGTCGTGATGATGATGGTTGTTGTGATGGTGATGATGATGATGATGGTTGTTGGGATGATGATGGTTGTTGCGATGATGATGGTTGTTGGGATGATGATGGTTGTTGTGATGATGATGGTTTTTGGGATGACGATGATGATGATGGTGGTTTTGATAATGATGATGGTCGTGATGATGATGGTTGTTGTGATGGTGATGATGATGATGGTTGTTGGGATGATGATGGTTGTTGCGATGATGATGGTTGTTGGGATGATGATGGTTGTGGTGGTGGTGATGATGATGATGATGGTTGGGCTAATGATAATGATTGTTGGGATGATGGTAATGGTTGTTGTGATGATGATGATGATGATGATTGTTGTTATAATCACGGTGGTGATGATGACGATGATGGTTGTTGTGATGACGATGATGATGATGATGATGGCGGGGATGATGATGATGATGATGGTGGCGGTGGTGGTGCAGGATTCGTGATGTCGGTGATGGGACGCAAGCGATGGCTCCCCAACATCTCCTCCCCTGACTTTCGCCTCCGCTCCAACGCCCAGCGGCAAGCCTGCAACTTCATGGTGCAGGGTGAGACACCCAGGCCCTGGTTCAGGTGTCAGGGTTCAAGCCCTGGGTCTGGGTGTCTCAGGGGGTTCACGATGGCCGTGTCAGAGACACTGAGACCCTGGGGTCAGGGTTCAAGCCCTGGGTCTGGGTGTCTCTCTCTCTCAGGGGGTTTCACGATGGCCGTGTCAGAGACACTGAGAGCCTGGGGTCAGGGTTCAAGCCCTGGGTCTGGGTGTCTCTCTCTCAGGGGGTTCACGATGGCCGTGTCAGAGACACTGAGACCCTGGGGTCAGGGTTCAAGCCCTGGGTCTGGGTGTCTCAGGGGGTTCACGATGGCCGTGTCAGAGACACTGAGACCCTGGGGTCAGGGTTCAAGCCCTGGGTCTGGGTGTCTCTCAGGGGGTTCACGATGGCCGTGTCAGAGACACTGAGAGCCTGGTGTCAGGGTTCAAGCCCTGGGTCTGGGTGTCTCAGGGGGTTCACGATGGCCGTGTCAGAGACACTGAGAGCCTGGGGTCAGGGTTCAAGCCCTGGGTCTGGGTGTCTCTCTCAGGGGGTTCACAATGGCCGTGTCAGAGACACTGAGACCCTGGGGTCAGGGTTCAAGCCCTGGGTCTGGGTGTCTCAGGGGGTTCACGATGGCTGTGTCAGAGACACTGAGACCCTGGGGTCAGGGTTCAAGCCCTGGGTCTGGGTGTCTCTCTCAGGGGGGTTCACGATGGCCGTGTCAGAGACACCGAGACCCTGGGGTCAGGGTTCAAGCCCTGGGTCTGGGTGTCTCTCAAGGGGGGGTTCACGATGGCCGTGTCAGAGACACTGAGACCCTGGGGTCAGGGTTCAAGCCCTGGGTCTGGGTGTCTCTCAGGGGGGTTCACGATGGCCGTGTCAGAGACACTGAGACCCTGGGGTCAGGGTTCAAGCCCTGGGTCTGGGTGTCTCTCTCAGGGGGGTTCACGATGGCCGTGTCAGAGACACTGAGACCCTGGGTTCAGGGTTCAAGCCCTGGGTCTGGGTGTCTCTCTCTCTCAGGGGGGTTCACGATGGCCGTGTCAGAGACACTGAGACCCTGGGGTCAGGGTTCAAGCCCTGGGTCTGGGTGTCTCTCTCTCAGGGGGGTTCACGATAGCCGTGTCAGAGACACTGAGAGCCTGGGGTCAGGGTTCAAGCCCTGGGTCTGGGTGTCTCTCTCTCTCAGGGGGTTCACGATGGCCGTGTCAGAGACACTGAGACCCTGGGGTCAGGGTTCAAGCCGTGGGTCTGAGTGTCTCAGGGGGTTCACGATGGCCGTGTCAGAGACACTGAGACCCTGGGGTCAGGGTTCAAGCCCTGGGTCTGGGTGTCTCTCTCTCAGGGGGTTCACGATGGCCGTGTCAGAGACACTGAGACCCTGGGGTCAGGGTTCAAGCCCTGGGTCTGGGTGTCTCAGGGGGTTCACGATGGCCGTGTCACAGACACTGAGACCCTGGGGTCAGGGTTCAAGCCCTGGGTCTGGGTGTCTCTCTCTCTCAGGGGGGTTCACGATGGCCGTGTCAGAGACACTGAGACCCTGGGGTCAGGGTTCAAGCCCTGGGTCTGGGTGTCTCTCAGGGGGTTCACGATGGCCGTGTCAGAGACACTGAGACCCTGGGGTCAGGGTTCAAGCCCTGGGTCTGGGTGTCTCAGGGGGTTCACGATGGCCGTGTCAGAGACACTGAGACCCTGGGGTCAGGGTTCAAGCCCTGGGTCTGGGTGTCTCAGGGGGTTCACGATGGCCGTGTCACAGACACTGAGACCCTGGGGTCAGGGTTCAAGCCCTGGGTCTGGGTGTCTCTCTCTCTCAGGGGGGTTCACGATGGCCGTGTCAGAGACACTGAGACCCTGGGGTCAGGGTTCAAGCCCTGGGTCTGGGTGTCTCTCAGGGGGTTCACGATGGCCGTGTCAGAGACACTGAGACCCTGGGGTCAGGGTTCAAGCCCTGGGTCTGGGTGTCTCAGGGGGTTCACGATGGCCGTGTCAGAGACACCGAGACCCTGGGGTCAGGGTTCAAGCCCTGGGTCTGGGTGTCTCAGGGGGTTCACGATGGCTGTGTCAGAGACACTGAGACCCTGGGGTCAGGGTTCAAGCCCTGGGTCTGGGTGTCTCAGGGGGTTCACGATGGCTGTGTCAGAGACACTGAGACCCTGGGGTCAGGGTTCAAGCCCTGGGTCTGGGTGTCTCTCTCTCTCAAGGGGGTTCACAATGGCCGTGTCAGAGACACTGAGACCCTGGGGTCAGGGTTCAAGCCCTGGGTCTGGGTGTCTCTCTCTCAGGGGGTTCACGATGGCCGTGTCAGAGACACTGAGACCCTGGGGTCAGGGTTCAAGCCCTGGGTCTGGGTGTCTCTCTCTCAGAGGGTTCACGATGGCCGTGTCAGAGACACTGAGACACTGGGGTCAGGGTTCAAGCCCTGGGTCTGGGTGTCTCTCTCTCAAGGGGGTTCACGATGGCCGTGTTAGAGACACTGAGACCCTGGGGTCAGGGTTCAAGCCCTGGGTCTGGGTGTCTCTCTCTCTCAAGGGGGTTCACAATGGCCGTGTCAGAGACACTGAGACCCTGGGGTCAGGGTTCAAGCCCTGGGTCTGGGTGTCTCAGGGGGTTCACGATGGCCGTGTCAGAGACACTGAGAGCCTGGGGTCAGGGTTCAAGCCCTGGGTCTGGGTGTCTCAAGGGGGTTCACGATGGCCGTGTCAGAGACACTGAGACCCTGGGGTCAGGGTTCAAGCCCTGGGTCTGGGTATCTCTCTCTCTCAAGGGGGTTCACGATGGCCGTGTCAGAGACACTGAGACCCTGGGGTCAGGGTTCAAGCCCTGGGTCTGGGTGTCTCTCTCAGGGGGTTCACGATGGCCGTGTCAGAGACACTGAGACCCTGGGGTCAGGGTTCAAGCCCTGGGTCTGGGTGTCTCTCTCAGGGGGTTCACGATGGCCGTGTCAGAGACACTGAGACCCTGGGGTCAGGGTTCAAGCCCTGGGTCTGGGTGTCTCTCTCTCTCAGGGGGTTGACGATGGCCGTGTCAGAGATACTGAGACCCTGGGGTCAGGGTTCAAGCCCTGGGTCTGGGTGTCTCTCTCTCTCAAGGGGGTTCACGATGGCCGTGTCAGAGACACCGAGACCCTGGGGTCAGGGTTCAAGCCCTGGGTCTGGGTGTCTCTCTCTCAGGGGGGTTCACGATGGCCGTGTCAGAGACACTGAGACCCTGGGGTCAGGGTTCAAGCCCTGGGTCTGGGTGTCTCTCTCTCAAGGGGGTTCACAATGGCTGTGTCACAGACACTGAGACCCTGGGGTCAGGGTTCAAGCCCTGGGTCTGGGTGTCTCTCTCTCAGGGGGGTTCACGATGGCCGTGTCAGAGACACTGAGACCCTGGGGTCAGGGTTCAAGCCCTGGGTCTGGGTGTCTCTCTCTCAAGGGGGTTCACAATGGCTGTGTCACAGACACTGAGACCCTGGGGTCAGGGTTCAAGCCCTGGGTCTGGGTGTCTCTCTCTCAGGGGATTCACGATGGCCGTGTCAGAGACACTGAGACCCTGGGGTCAGGGTTCAAGCCGTGGGTCTGAGTGTCTCAGGGGGTTCACGATGGCCGTGTCAGAGACACCGAGACCCTGGGGTCAGGGTTCAAGCCCTAGGTCTGGGTGTCTCTCTCAAGGGGGTTCACGATGGCCGTGTCAGAGACACTGAGACCCTGGGGTCAGGGTTCAAGCCCTGGGTGTCTCTCTCTCTCAGGGGGGTTCACGATGGCCGTGTCAGAGACACTGAGACCCTGGGGTCAGGGTTCAAGCCCTGGGTCTGGGTGTCTCTCTCTCTCAGGGGGTTCACGATGGCCGTGTCAGAGACACTGAGACCCTGGGGTCAGGGTTCAAGCCCTGGGTCTGGGTGTCTCTCTCTCAAGGGGGTTCACGATGGCCGTGTCAGAGACACTGAGACCCTGGGGTCAGGGTTCAAGCCCTGGGTCTGGGTGTCTCTCTCTCAGGGGGTTCACGATGGCCGTGTCAGAGACACCGAGAGCCTGGGGTCAGGGTTCAAGCCCTGGGTCTGGGTGTCTCTCTCTCAAGGGGGTTCACGATGGCCGTGTCAGAGACACTGAGACCCTGGGGTCAGGGTTCAAGCCCTGGGTCTGGGTGTCTCTCTCTCTCAGGGGGGTTCACGATGGCCGTGTCAGAGACACCGAGACCCTGGGGTCAGGGTTCAAGCCCTGGGTCTGGGTGTCTCTCTCTCAAGGGGGTTCACAATGGCTGTGTCACAGACACTGAGACCCTGGGGTCAGGGTTCAAGCCCTGGGTCTGGGTGTCTCTCTCTCAGGGGGTTCACGATGGCCGTGTCAGAGACACTGAGACCCTGGGGTCAGGGTTCAAGCCCTGGGTCTGGGTGTCTCTCTCTCAGGGGGTTCACGATGGCCGTGTCAGAGACATCGAGACCCTGGGGTCAGGGTTCAAGCCCTGGGTCTGGGTGTCTCTCTCTCTCTCAGGGGGTTCACGATGGCCGTGTCAGAGACACTGAGACCCTGGGGTCAGGGTTCAAGCCCTGGGTCTGGGTGTCTCTCTCTCTCTCAGGGGGGTTCACGATGGCCGTGTCAGAGACACTGAGACCCTGGGGTCAGGGTTCAAGCCCTGGGTCTGGGTGTCTCTCTCTCTCAAGGGGGTTCACAATGGCTGTGTCAGAGACACTGAGAGCCTGGGGTCAGGGTTCAAGCCCTGGGTCTGGGTGTCTCTCTCTCTCTCAGGGGGTTCACGATGGCCGTGTCAGAGACACTGAGACCCTGGGGTCAGGGTTCAAGCCCTGGGTCTGGGTGTCTCTCTCTCAAGGGGGTTCACGATGGCCGTGTCAGAGACACTGAGAGCCTGGGGTCAGGGTTCAAGCCCTGGGTCTGGGTGTCTCTCTCTCAAGGGGGTTCACGATGGCCGTGTCAGAGACACTGAGACCCTGGGGTCAGGGTTCAAGCCCTGGGTCTGAGTGTCTCTCTCAGGGGGTTCACAATGGCCGTGTCAGAGACACTGAGACCCTGGGGTCAGGGTTCAAGCCCTGGGTCTGGGTGTCTCTTAGGGGGTTCACGATGGCCGTGTCAGAGACACTGAGACCCTGGGGTCAGGGTTCAAGCCCTGGGTCTGGGTGTCTCTCTCTCAGGGGGGTTCACGATGGCCGTGTGGTGGCGGTGTCTCTGTGTGGTGTTGCCAGGCTCCGCTGCTGATATCTGCAAGATGTCCATGATTCGGATATTCACAGAACTGGGGCAGCGCCCGTCCCTCCGAGCAAAGTGAGTGACGAGTGGGTGAGGGTGTGAGTGAGTGTGTGAGTGAGTGAGTGAGGGTGTGAGGGTGTAAGTGAGTGAGTGTGTGACTGAGTGTGTGTATGAGTGAGTGTATGAGTGAGTGAGTGAGTGTATGAGTGTGTAAGTGACTGTGAGTGTGTGAGTGTATGTGTGAGTGTGTGTGTGAGTGTGTGAGTGAGTGAGTGTGTGTGTGAGTGTGTGAGTGTATGAGTGAGTGTGTGAGTGAGTGTATGAGTGAGTGTGTGTGTGAGTGAGTGAGCATGTGAGCTACACGTGACACCTTTGTCTTTGTGTGCCAGGCTGGTGGCACAGCTGCACGATGAACTCCTCTTTGAGGTCAAGGATGACCAGGTCGAGGTGCTGAGAGGTCAGGCGACATCACCACCACCACCACTCACCACCACCACTCACCACCACCACCACCACTCACCACCACTACCACCACCACCATCACACAGAGACCCATAGACTCACCACCACACAGAGACCCATAGACTCACCACCACATAGAGACCCACAGACTCACCACAACCACCACACAGAGACCCACAGACTCACCACCACCACCACACAGAGACCCACAGACTCACCACAACCACCACACAGAGACCCACAGACTCACCACAACCACCACACAGAGACCCACAGACTCACCACAACCACCACACAGAAACCCACAGACTCACCACCACCACCACACAGAGACCCACAGACTCACCACCACACAGAGCCCCGTAGACTCACCACCACACAGAGACCCACAGACTCACCACCGCTACACAGAGACCCACAGACTCACCACCACCACCACCACCACACAGAGACCCATAGACTCACCACCACACAGAGCCCCGTAGACTCACCACCACACAGAGACCCACAGACTTATCATCACACAGAGACCCACAGACTCACCACCACACAGAGACCCACAGACTCACCACCACCACCACCACACAGAGACCCATAGACTCATCACCACACAGAGACCCATAGACTCACCACCACACAGAGCCCCGTAGACTCATCATCACACAGAGACCCATAGACTCACCACCACACAGAGACCCATAGACTCACCACCACCACACAGAGACCCACAGACTCACCACCACACAGAGACCCATAGACTCACCACCACCACACAGAGACCCGTAGACTCACCATCACACAGAGACCCGTAGACTCACCATCACACAGAGACCCATAGACTCATCACCACCACACAGAGACCCGTAGACTCACCATCACACAGAGACCCATAGACTCACCATCACACAGAGACCCATAGACTCACCACCACACAGAGACCCATAGACTCACCATCACACAGAGACCCATAGACTCATCACCACCACACAGAGACCCGTAGACTCACCATCACACAGAGACCCATAGACTCACCATCACACAGAGACCCATAGACTCACCACCACACAGAGACCCGTAGACTCACCATCACACAGAGACCCATAGACTCATCATCACACAGAGACCCATAGACTCACCACCACACAGAGACCCATAGACTCACCACCACACAGAGAACCGTAGACTCACCACCACACAGAGACCCATAGACTCACCATCACACAGAGACCCATAGACTCACCACCACACAGAGACCCATAGACTCACCACCACACAGAGACCCATAGACTCATCACCACCACACAGAGCCCCATAGACTCACCACCACCACACAGAGACCCATAGACTCACCACCACACAGAGACCCATAGACTCACCACCACACAGAGACCCATAGACTCACCACCACACAGAGACCCATAGACTCACCACCACCACACAGAGACCCGTCGACTCACCATCACACAGAGACCCATAGACTCATCACCACCACACAGAGACCCATAGACTCATCACCACACAGAGACCCATAGACTCACCATCACACAGAGACCCATAGACTCACCACCACCACACAGAGACCCATAGACTCACCATCACACAGAGACCCGTAGACTCACCACCACACAGAGACCCGTAGACTCACCATCACACAGAGACCCATAGACTCACCATCACACAGAGACCCATAGACTCACCATCACACAGAGACCCATAGACTCACCACCACCACACAGAGACCCGTAGACTCACCATCACACAGAGACCCGTAGACTCACCACCACACAGAGACCCGTAGACTCACCACCACACAGAGACCCATAGACTCACCATCACACAGAGACCCATAGACTCACCACCACCACACAGAGACCCATAGACTCATCACCACACAGAGACCCATAGACTCACCACCACACAGAGACCCATAGACTCACCACCACCACACAGAGACGCGTAGACTCACCATCACACAGAGACCCGTAGACTCACCACCACCACACAGAGACCCATAGACTCATCACCACCACACAGAGACCCATAGACTCGCCACCACACAGAGACCCATAGACTCATCACCACCACACAGAGACCCGTAGACTCACCATCACACAGAGACCCATAGACTCATCATCACACAGAGACCCATAGACTCACCATCACACAGAGACCCATAGACTCATCATCACACAGAGACCCATAGACTCACCACCACACAGAGACCCATAGACTCACCACCACACAGAGAACCGTAGACTCACCACCACACAGAGACCCATAGACTCACCATCACACAGAGACCCATAGACTCACCACCACACAGAGACCCATAGACTCACCACCACACAGAGACCCATAGACTCATCACCACCACACAGAGCTCCATAGACTCACCACCACCACACAGAGACCCATAGACTCACCACCACACAGAGACCCATAGACTCACCACCACACAGAGACCCATAGACTCACCACCACACAGAGACCCATAGACTCACCACCACCACACAGAGACCCGTCGACTCACCATCACACAGAGACCCATAGACTCATCACCACCACACAGAGACCCATAGACTCATCACCACACAGAGACCCATAGACTCATCACCACACAGAGACCCATAGACTCACCATCACACAGAGACCCATAGACTCACCACCACCACACAGAGACCCATAGACTCACCATCACACAGAGACCCATAGACTCACCACCACCACACAGAGACCCATAGACTCACCACCACCACACAGAGACCCGTAGACTCACCACCACACAGAGACCCATAGACTCACCACCACCACACAGAGACGCGTAGACTCACCATCACACAGAGACCCGTAGACTCACCACCACCACACAGAGACCCATAGACTCATCACCACCACACAGAGACCCATAGACTCATCACCACCACACAGAGACCCATAGACTCATCATCACACAGAGACCCATAGACTCATCATCACACAGAGACCCATAGACTCACCATCACACAGAGACCCGTAGACTCATCACCACACAGAGACCCATAGACTCACCATCACACAGAGACCCATAGACTCACCACCACCACACAGAGACCCATAGACTCACCATCACACAGAGACCCATAGACTCACCACCACCACACAGAGACCCATAGACTCACCACCACCACACAGAGACCCGTAGACTCACCACCACACAGAGACCCATAGACTCACCACCACCACACAGAGACGCGTAGACTCACCATCACACAGAGACCCGTAGACTCACCACCACCACACAGAGACCCATAGACTCATCACCACCACACAGAGACCCATAGACTCATCACCACCACACAGAGACCCATAGACTCATCATCACACAGAGACCCATAGACTCATCATCACACAGAGACCCATAGACTCACCATCACACAGAGACCCGTAGACTCATCACCACACAGAGACCCATAGACTCACCATCACACAGAGACCCATAGACTCACCACCACCACACAGAGACCCATAGACTCACCATCACACAGAGACCCATAGACTCACCACCACCACACAGAGACCCATAGACTCACCACCACCACACAGAGACCCGTAGACTCACCACCACACAGAGACCCATAGACTCACCACCACCACACAGAGACGCGTAGACTCACCATCACACAGAGACCCGTAGACTCACCACCACCACACAGAGACCCATAGACTCATCACCACCACACAGAGACCCATAGACTCATCACCACCACACAGAGACCCATAGACTCATCATCACACAGAGACCCATAGACTCATCATCACACAGAGACCCATAGACTCACCATCACACAGAGACCCGTAGACTCATCACCACACAGAGACCCATAGACTCACCATCACACAGAGACCCATAGACTCACCACCACCACACAGAGACCCATAGACTCACCATCACACAGAGACCCATAGACTTACCACCACCACACAGAGACCCATAGACTCACCACCACCACACAGAGACCCGTAGACTCACCACCACACAGAGACCCATAGACTCACCACCACCACACAGAGACGCGTAGACTCACCATCACACAGAGACCCGTAGACTCACCACCACCACACAGAGACCCATAGACTCATCACCACCACACAGAGACCCATAGACTCATCACCACCACACAGAGACCCATAGACTCATCATCACACAGAGACCCATAGACTCATCATCACACAGAGACCCATAGACTCACCATCACACAGAGACCCGTAGACTCACCACCACACAGAGACCCGTAGACTCACCATCACACAGAGACCCATAGACTCACCACCACCACACAGAGACCCATAGACTCACCATCACACAGAGACCCATAGACTCACCACCACACAGAGACCCATAGACTCACCACCACCACACAGAGACCCATAGACTCACCATCACACAGAGACCCATAGACTCACCACCACACAGAGACCCATAGACTCACCACCACACAGAGACCGATAGACTCACCACCACACAGAGACCGATAGACTCACCACCACACAGACCCGTAGACTCACCACCACACAGAGACCCACAGACTCACCACCACACAGAGACCCACAGACTCACCACCACACAGAGACCCAAAGACTCACCACCACACAGAGACCCATAGACTCACCACCACACAGAGACCCATAGACTCACCATCACACAGAGACCCATAGACTCACCACCACACAGAGACCCACAGACTCACCACCACACAGAGACCCAAAGACTCACCACCACACAGAGACCCATAGACTCACCACCACACAGAGACCCATAGACTCACCACCACACAGAGACCCATAGACTCACCACCACCACACAGAGACCCGTCGACTCACCATCACACAGAGACCCATAGACTCATCACCACCACACAGAGACCCATAGACTCATCACCACACAGAGACCCATAGACTCACCATCACACAGAGACCCATAGACTCACCACCACCACACAGAGACCCATAGACTCACCATCACACAGAGACCCGTAGACTCACCACCACACAGAGACCCGTAGACTCACCATCACACAGAGACCCATAGACTCACCATCACACAGAGACCCATAGACTCACCATCACACAGAGACCCATAGACTCACCACCACCACACAGAGACCCGTAGACTCACCATCACACAGAGACCCGTAGACTCACCACCACACAGAGACCCGTAGACTCACCACCACACAGAGACCCATAGACTCACCATCACACAGAGACCCATAGACTCACCACCACCACACAGAGACCCATAGACTCATCACCACACAGAGACCCATAGACTCACCACCACACAGAGACCCATAGACTCACCACCACCACACAGAGACGCGTAGACTCACCATCACACAGAGACCCGTAGACTCACCACCACCACACAGAGACCCATAGACTCATCACCACCACACAGAGACCCATAGACTCGCCACCACACAGAGACCCATAGACTCATCACCACCACACAGAGACCCGTAGACTCACCATCACACAGAGACCCATAGACTCATCATCACACAGAGACCCATAGACTCACCATCACACAGAGACCCATAGACTCATCATCACACAGAGACCCATAGACTCACCACCACACAGAGACCCATAGACTCACCACCACCACACAGAGACGCGTAGACTCACCATCACACAGAGACCCGTAGACTCACCACCACCACACAGAGACCCATAGACTCATCACCACCACACAGAGACCCATAGACTCATCACCACCACACAGAGACCCATAGACTCATCATCACACAGAGACCCATAGACTCATCATCACACAGAGACCCATAGACTCACCATCACACAGAGACCCGTAGACTCATCACCACACAGAGACCCATAGACTCACCATCACACAGAGACCCATAGACTCACCACCACCACACAGAGACCCATAGACTCACCATCACACAGAGACCCATAGACTTACCACCACCACACAGAGACCCATAGACTCACCACCACCACACAGAGACCCGTAGACTCACCACCACACAGAGACCCATAGACTCACCACCACCACACAGAGACGCGTAGACTCACCATCACACAGAGACCCGTAGACTCACCACCACCACACAGAGACCCATAGACTCATCACCACCACACAGAGACCCATAGACTCATCACCACCACACAGAGACCCATAGACTCATCATCACACAGAGACCCATAGACTCATCATCACACAGAGACCCATAGACTCACCATCACACAGAGACCCGTAGACTCACCACCACACAGAGACCCGTAGACTCACCATCACACAGAGACCCATAGACTCACCACCACCACACAGAGACCCATAGACTCACCATCACACAGAGACCCATAGACTCACCACCACACAGAGACCCATAGACTCACCACCACCACACAGAGACCCATAGACTCACCATCACACAGAGACCCATAGACTCACCACCACACAGAGACCCATAGACTCACCACCACACAGAGACCGATAGACTCACCACCACACAGAGACCGATAGACTCACCACCACACAGACCCGTAGACTCACCACCACACAGAGACCCACAGACTCACCACCACACAGAGACCCACAGACTCACCACCACACAGAGACCCAAAGACTCACCACCACACAGAGACCCATAGACTCACCACCACACAGAGACCCATAGACTCACCATCACACAGAGACCCATAGACTCACCACCACACAGAGACCCACAGACTCACCACCACACAGAGACCCAAAGACTCACCACCACACAGAGACCCATAGACTCACCACCACACAGAGACCCATAGACTCACCACCACACAGAGACCCATAGACTCACCACCACCACACAGAGACCCGTCGACTCACCATCACACAGAGACCCATAGACTCATCACCACCACACAGAGACCCATAGACTCATCACCACACAGAGACCCATAGACTCACCATCACACAGAGACCCATAGACTCACCACCACCACACAGAGACCCATAGACTCACCATCACACAGAGACCCGTAGACTCACCACCACACAGAGACCCGTAGACTCACCATCACACAGAGACCCATAGACTCACCATCACACAGAGACCCATAGACTCACCATCACACAGAGACCCATAGACTCACCACCACCACACAGAGACCCGTAGACTCACCATCACACAGAGACCCGTAGACTCACCACCACACAGAGACCCGTAGACTCACCACCACACAGAGACCCATAGACTCACCATCACACAGAGACCCATAGACTCACCACCACCACACAGAGACCCATAGACTCATCACCACACAGAGACCCATAGACTCACCACCACACAGAGACCCATAGACTCACCACCACCACACAGAGACGCGTAGACTCACCATCACACAGAGACCCGTAGACTCACCACCACCACACAGAGACCCATAGACTCATCACCACCACACAGAGACCCATAGACTCGCCACCACACAGAGACCCATAGACTCATCACCACCACACAGAGACCCGTAGACTCACCATCACACAGAGACCCATAGACTCATCATCACACAGAGACCCATAGACTCACCATCACACAGAGACCCATAGACTCATCATCACACAGAGACCCATAGACTCACCACCACACAGAGACCCATAGACTCACCACCACACAGAGAACCGTAGACTCACCACCACACAGAGACCCATAGACTCACCATCACACAGAGACCCATAGACTCACCACCACACAGAGACCCATAGACTCACCACCACACAGAGACCCATAGACTCATCACCACCACACAGAGCTCCATAGACTCACCACCACCACACAGAGACCCATAGACTCACCACCACACAGAGACCCATAGACTCACCACCACACAGAGACCCATAGACTCACCACCACACAGAGACCCATAGACTCACCACCACCACACAGAGACCCGTCGACTCACCATCACACAGAGACCCATAGACTCATCACCACCACACAGAGACCCATAGACTCATCACCACACAGAGACCCATAGACTCATCACCACACAGAGACCCATAGACTCACCATCACACAGAGACCCATAGACTCACCACCACCACACAGAGACCCATAGACTCACCATCACACAGAGACCCATAGACTCACCACCACCACACTGAGACCCATAGACTCACCACCACCACACAGAGACCCGTAGACTCACCACCACACAGAGACCCATAGACTCACCACCACCACACAGAGACGCGTAGACTCACCATCACACAGAGACCCGTAGACTCACCACCACCACACAGAGACCCATAGACTCATCACCACCACACAGAGACCCATAGACTCATCACCACCACACAGAGACCCATAGACTCATCATCACACAGAGACCCATAGACTCATCATCACACAGAGACCCATAGACTCACCATCACACAGAGACCCGTAGACTCATCACCACACAGAGACCCATAGACTCACCATCACACAGAGACCCATAGACTCACCACCACCACACAGAGACCCATAGACTCACCATCACACAGAGACCCATAGACTCACCACCACCACACAGAGACCCATAGACTCACCACCACCACACAGAGACCCGTAGACTCACCACCACACAGAGACCCATAGACTCACCACCACCACACAGAGACGCGTAGACTCACCATCACACAGAGACCCGTAGACTCACCACCACCACACAGAGACCCATAGACTCATCACCACCACACAGAGACCCATAGACTCATCACCACCACACAGAGACCCATAGACTCATCATCACACAGAGACCCATAGACTCATCATCACACAGAGACCCATAGACTCACCATCACACAGAGACCCGTAGACTCATCACCACACAGAGACCCATAGACTCACCATCACACAGAGACCCATAGACTCACCACCACCACACAGAGACCCATAGACTCACCATCACACAGAGACCCATAGACTCACCACCACCACACAGAGACCCATAGACTCACCACCACCACACAGAGACCCGTAGACTCACCACCACACAGAGACCCATAGACTCACCACCACCACACAGAGACGCGTAGACTCACCATCACACAGAGACCCGTAGACTCACCACCACCACACAGAGACCCATAGACTCATCACCACCACACAGAGACCCATAGACTCATCACCACCACACAGAGACCCATAGACTCATCATCACACAGAGACCCATAGACTCATCATCACACAGAGACCCATAGACTCACCATCACACAGAGACCCGTAGACTCATCACCACACAGAGACCCATAGACTCACCATCACACAGAGACCCATAGACTCACCACCACCACACAGAGACCCATAGACTCACCATCACACAGAGACCCATAGACTTACCACCACCACACAGAGACCCATAGACTCACCACCACCACACAGAGACCCGTAGACTCACCACCACACAGAGACCCATAGACTCACCACCACCACACAGAGACGCGTAGACTCACCATCACACAGAGACCCGTAGACTCACCACCACCACACAGAGACCCATAGACTCATCACCACCACACAGAGACCCATAGACTCATCACCACCACACAGAGACCCATAGACTCATCATCACACAGAGACCCATAGACTCATCATCACACAGAGACCCATAGACTCACCATCACACAGAGACCCGTAGACTCACCACCACACAGAGACCCGTAGACTCACCATCACACAGAGACCCATAGACTCACCACCACCACACAGAGACCCATAGACTCACCATCACACAGAGACCCATAGACTCACCACCACACAGAGACCCATAGACTCACCACCACCACACAGAGACCCATAGACTCACCATCACACAGAGACCCATAGACTCACCACCACACAGAGACCCATAGACTCACCACCACACAGAGACCGATAGACTCACCACCACACAGAGACCGATAGACTCACCACCACACAGACCCGTAGACTCACCACCACACAGAGACCCACAGACTCACCACCACACAGAGACCCACAGACTCACCACCACACAGAGACCCAAAGACTCACCACCACACAGAGACCCATAGACTCACCACCACACAGAGACCCATAGACTCACCATCACACAGAGACCCATAGACTCACCACCACACAGAGACCCACAGACTCACCACCACACAGAGACCCAAAGACTCACCACCACACAGAGACCCATAGACTCACCACCACACAGAGACCCAAAGACTCACCACCACACAGAGACCCAAAGACTCACCATCACACAGAGACCCATAGACTCACCACCACACAGAGACACATAGACTCACCATCACACAGAGACCCATAGACTCACCATCACACAGAGACCCATAGACTCACCATCACACATACTCTCTCCCACCAACCCACCGCTCTCCCCCTGTGGTGTGAGTCTAGACCTGGTGAAGAGCAACATGGAGTCTCT
>NC_133748.1:2050094-2105094 GCF_048934315.1 Petromyzon marinus | reverse complement strand
GGGTGACAGTGCTGAGTCTATGGGTGACAGTGCTGAGTCTATAGGTGGGAGTGCTGAGTCTATGGGTGACAGGGCTGAGTCTATGGGTGACAGTGCTGAGTCTATGGGTGGCAGTGCTGAGTCTATGACAGTGCTGAGTCTATGGGTGACAGTGCTGAGTCTATGGGTGGCAGTGCTGAGTCTATGGGTGACAGTGCTGGGTCTATGGGTGGCAGTGTTGAGTCTATAGGTGGCAGTGCTGAGTCTATGGGTGGCAGTGACACCCACTCATCCAACCACCCACTCACCCATCCACTCACCCATCCACTTATCCACCCACTCACCCATCCACTTACCTATCCACTCACCCACCCATCCCCTCACCCACCAATTCATCCACCCACCCACTCATTCACCCACCCACTCACTCACCCACTCACCCACCCACCCACTCATTCACCCACCCACTCATTCACCCACCCACTCACTCACCCACTCACCCACCCATTCACCCACCCACTCACCCGCTCACCCACTCACCCACCCACTCACCCACCCACTCACCCACCCACTCACTCACTCACTAACTCACTCACTCACCAACTAACGCACTCGCTCACCCGCTCACCCACTCACCCACCCACTCACTCACTCGCTCACCCACTCACCCACTCACTCACCCACTCACTCACTCACCAACTAACGCACTCACTCACTCACCCACTCCCCCACCCACTCACTCACCCACTCCCCCACCCACTCACTCACCAACTCACTCACCAACTAACGCACTCACTCACCCGCTCACCCACCCACTCCCCCACCCACTCACCCACCCACTCCCCCACTCACCCACCTACTCACCCACCCACTCCCCCACCCACTCAACCACCCACCCACTCACTCCCCCACTCACTCACCCACCCACCCACTCACCCACCCACTCACCCACCCACTCCCCCACCCACCCACCCACTCACCCACCCACTCCCCCACCCACCCACCCACTCACCCACCCACTCCCCCACCCACCCACCCACTCACCCACCCACTCCCCCACCCACCCACCCACTCACCCACCCACTCCCCCACCCACCCACCCACTCACCCACCCACCCACCCACTCACCCACCCACTCCCCAACCCACTCACCCACCCACGCGCTTGTTCTGAACGGCTGCTGTTGTGGTAAGCCTGCTGTTGTAGTTAGCGTGCTGTTGTAGTTAGCGTGCTGTTTTTGTCGTAGTAGTGGTAAGCCTGCTGTAGTAGTGGTAAGCCTGCTGCTGTTGTTGTTAATGCTGCTGTTGTTAATGCTGCTGCTGTTGTAGTGGTAAGCCTGCTGTTGTAGTGGTAAGCCTGCTGTTGTAGTAGCAGTAGGCCTGCTGTTGTTGTTGTAGTGGTAAGCCTGCTGTTGTTTCTGCTGCTGTTGTAGTAGCGGTAGGCCTGCTGTTGTTGTTGTAGTGGTAAGCCTGCTGTTGTTAATGCTGCTGTTGTAGTAGCGGTAGGCCTGCTGTTGTTGTTGTAGCAGTGGTAAACCTGCTGTTGTTGTTGTAGTGGTAAGCCTGTTGTTGTTAATGCTGTTGTTGTTGTAGTGGTAAGCCTGCTGTTGTTGTAGTAGCGGTAGGCCTGCTGTTGTTGTTGTAGTGTTAAGCCTGCTGTTGTTGTAGTGGTAAGCCTGCTGTTGTAGTGGTAAGCCTGCTGTTGTTGTAGTGGTAAGCCTGCTGTAGTAGTGGTAAGCCTGCTGTTGTTAATGCTGCTGTTGTTGTAGTGGTAAGCCTGCTGTTGTTGTTGTAGTGGTAAGCCTGCTGTAGTAGTGGTAAGCCTGCTGTTGTTAATGCTGCTGTTGTAGTAGCGGTAGGCCTGCTGTTGTTGTTGTAGCAGTGGTAAGCCTGCTGTTGTTGTTGTAGTGGTAAGCCTGTTGTTAATGCTGTTGTTGTTGTTGTAGTGGTAAGCCTGCTGTTGTTGTAGTAGCGGTAGGCCTGCTGTTGTTGTTGTAGTGTTAAGCCTGCTGTTGTTGTAGTGGTAAGCCTGCTGTTGTTGTAGTGGTAAGCCTGCTGTTGTTGTTGTAGTGGTAAGCCTGCTGTAGTAGTGGTAAGCCTGCTGTTGTTAATGCTGCTGTTGTTGTAGTGGTAAGCCTGCTGTTGTTGTTGTTGTAGTGGTAAGCCTGCTGTAGTAGTGATAAGCCTGCTGTTGTTAATGCTGCTGTTGTTGTAGTGGTAAGCCTGCTGTAGTAGTGGTAAGCCTGCTGTTGTTAATGCTGCTGCTGTTGTAGTGGTAAGCCTGCTGCTGTTGTTGTAGTGGTAAGCCTGCTGTTGTTTCTGCTGCTGTTGCTGTTGTAGCGGTGTGAATCAGCGACTTTCCCATGAGCCTCTCCCACCGCCTCTCTGCTTGTGCGCTGTGAGGCGGGGGAGGGAGTGGGGGTGTCTGACCATACTTCACCATGCCGGTCGCTCACGTGGGAGGGTGAGTGGGTAGCTGAGTGGGGGGGTGGGTGGGTTGGTGAGTGGGTAGCTGAGTGGGTGGGTGGGTTGGTGAGTGGGTGAGTGGGTAGCTGGGTTGGGGTGGGTGGGTTGGTGAGTGGGTGAGTGGGTAGCTGAGTGGGGGGTGGGTGGGTTGGTGAGTGGGTGAGTGGGTAGCTGGGTGGGGGTGGGTGGGTTGGTGAGTGGGTGAGTGGGTAGCTGAGTGGGGGGTGGGTGGGTTGGTGAGTGGGTGAGTGGGTAGCTGAGTGGGGGGTGGGTGGGTTGGTGAGTGGGTGAGTGGGTAGCTGAGTGGGGGGTGGGTGGGTTGGTGAGTGGGTGAGTGGGTAGCTGAGTGGGGGGTGGGTGGGTTGGTGAGTGGGTGAGTGGGTAGCTGAGTGGGGGGTGGGTGGGTTGGTGAGTGGGTGAGTGGGTAGCTGAGTGGGGGGGTGGGGGTGGGTGGGTTGGGGAGTGGGTAGCTGAGTGGGGGTGGGTGGGTTGGTGAGTGGGTAGCTGAGTGGGTGGGTGGGTTGGTGAGTGGGTAGCTGAGTGGGTAGCTGGGTGGGGGTGGGTGGGTTGGTGAGTGGGTGAGCTGCTCACACCAGATGGCGATGTCACTTTTCCACTCACTCACTCACTCCCCCGCCCACTCACTCACTCACCCGCCCACTCACCCGCCCACTCACTCACCCACCCACTCACTCACCCACCCATCTGCCCACTCACCCACTCACCCACCCACTCACCCACTCACTCACCCACTCACCCACCCACTCACTCACCCACCCACTCACCCACTCACTCACCCACTCCCCCACCCACTCACCCACCCACTCCCCCACCCACTCACCCACTCACTCCCCCACTCACCCACCCACTCCCCCACTCCCCCACCCACTCACCCACCCACCCACTCACCCACCCACCCACTCACCCACCCACTCCCCCACCCACTCACCCACCCACCCACCCACTCACCCACCCACCCACTCACCCACCCACTCTCCCACCCACTCACCCACCCACCCACTCACCCACCCACCCACTCACCCACCCACTCCCCCATCCACTCACCCAGCCACTCACCCACCCACGCGCTTGTTCTGAACGGCTGCTGTTGTGGTAAGCCTGCTGTTGTAGTTAGCCTGCAGTTGTAGTTAGCGTGCTGTTGTAGTTAGCGTGCTGTTTTTGTCGTAGTAGTGGTAAGCCTGCTGTAGTAGTGGTAAGCCTGCTGCTGTTGTTGTTAATGCTGCTGCTGTTGTTAATGCTGCTGCTGTTGTAGTGGTAAGCCTGCTGTTGTAGTAGCAGTAGTCCTGCTGTTGTTGTTGTAGTGGTAAGCCTGCTGTTGTTTCTGCTGCTGTTGTAGTAGCGGTAGGCCTGCTGTTGTTGTTGTTGTAGTGGTAAGCCTGCTGTTGTTAATGCTGCTGTTGTAGTAGCGGTAGGCCTGCTGCTGTTGTTGTAGCAGTGGTAAGCCTGCTGTTGTTAATGCTGTTGTTGTTGTAGTGGTAAGCCTGCTGCTGTTGTTTCTGCTGCTGTTGCTGTAGCGGTGTGAATCAGCGACTTTCCCATGAGCCTCTCCCACCGCCTCTCTGCTTGTGCGCTGTGAGGCGGGGGAGGGAGTGGGGGTGTCTGACCATACTTCACCATGCCGGTCGCTCACGTGGGAGGGTGAGTGGGTAGCTGAGTGGGGGGGTGGGTGGGTTGGTGAGTGGGTGAGTGGGTAGCGGAGTGGGTGGGTGGGTTGGTGAGTGGGTAGCTGAGTGGGGGGGTGGGTTGGTGAGTGGGTAGCTGAGTGGGGGGGTGGGTGGGTTGGTGAGTGGGTGAGCTGCTCACACCAGATGGCGATGTCACTTTCCCACTCACCCACCCACTCACCCACCCACCCACTCACCCACCCACTCACTCACCCGCCCACCCACTCACTCACCCGCCCACCCACTCACTCACCCGCCCACTCACTCACCCACCCACTCACTCACCCACCCACCCGCCCACTCACTCACCCACCCATCTGCCCACTCACCCACCCACTCACTTACCAACCCACTCACTCACCCATCTGCCCACTCACCCACCCACCCACTCACTCACTTACCAACCCACTCACTCACCCACCTGCTCACTCACCCACCCATCCGCTCACTCACCCACCTGCTCACTCACCCACTCCACCGCCCACCCACCCATCCACTCGCACACCCACTCACCCACCTACTCACACACTCACCCACCCACCTACTCACACACTCACCCAGCCACTCACACACCCACTCACCCACCTAATCACACACTCACCCACCTACTCACACACCTACTCACCCACCTACTCACCCACCTAATCACACACTCACCCAGCCACTCACACACAGGTCATATTAACTGTACCGCCTTTATTTATATTTTCCAATCCCTCCCCAAATAATGGTCACGTGATAAAATAGGTATTCACTTTAGACGAAAAAAATCTTAAGCAGCAGCCATCGGTAATTGCGTGAGTGGGTAGGTGAGTGAGTGGGTGGGTGAGAGTGGGTGGGTGAGTGAGTGAGTGAGGTGGTGAGTGAGTGAGTTGGTGAGTGGATGAATGAGTGAGTGAGTTGGTTAGTGGGTGGGTGGGTGGGTTGGTTAGTGGTGGGTGGGTTGGTGGGTGGTGGGTGGGTGAGTGGGTGGGTTAGTGAGTGGGTGGGTTAGTGAGTGGGTGGGTTAGTGAGTGGGTGGGTGGGTTAGTGGGCGGGTTAGTGGGCGGGTGAGTGAGTGAGTGAGCGGGCGGGTGGGGGGTGGGTGAGTGAGCGGGTGAGTGAGTGAGTGAGCGAGTGGGTGAGCGAGTGAGCGAGTGGGTGAGCGAGTGGGTGAGCGAGTGGGTGAGCGAGCATGATGGTTATGGCGGTGATGGGAGTGGTGATGGTGGCAGTGATGATGATGATGGCGGTGGTGGCAGTGATGGTAGTGGTGGTGGCGATGGTGGTGGCAGTGGTGATGATGGTGGCAGTCGTGGTGTTGATGGTGATGATGATGCAGCTGATGATGCTGCTGATGCTGCTACTGGAGCAGCATGGCCAGCACGCGCTTGGGGATGGAGGGGTGCTGATGGGCGGCCTCCAACTCTCGCGAGATCTTCTGCTGCAGCTCCTGGCTCTCCTGAGCCAATTCGTTTTCCATCACCTGCACGGACAAAGATCCCACGTGTAGCCTCTACAGCAGCGCTCTCAGGGGGGAAGTGGCCACACACACTAGCACACTCAATCACTCAGCCACTCACTCAGCCACTCACTCAGCCACTCACTCACTCAGCCACTCACTCACGCAGCCACTCACTCACTCAGCCACTGACTCAGCCACTGACTCAGCCACTGACTCACACACTCACTCATACACTCACTCACTCACTTAGCCACTCGCTCAGCCACTCACGCAGCCGCTCGCTCACGCATACACTCACTCAGCCACTGACTCAGCCACTGACTCAGCCACTGACTCAGCCACTGACTCAGCCACTGACTCAGCCACTGACTCAGCCACTGACTCACACACTCATACACTCACTCAGCTGCTCGCTCATTCACTCACTCAGCCACAGCGCGTGAGACAGGGTGACAGTGCGTGAGACAGGGTGACACAGTACAGGGTGACACAGTACAGGGTGACACAGTGAGACAGGGTGACACAGCACAGGGTGACACAGCGCGTGAGACAGGGTGACACAGGACGTGAGACAGGGTGACACAGTACGTGAGACAGGGTGACACAGTGAGACAGGGTGACACAGTACGTGAGACAGGGTGACACAGTGAGACAGTGAGACAGGGTGACACAGTGAGACAGGGTGACAGTGAGACAGGGTGACAGTGAGACAGGGTGAGACAGGGTGACACAGTGAGACAGGGTGACACAGTGAGACAGGGTGACACAGCACGTGAGACAGGGTGACACAGTACAGGGTGACACAGTGAGACAGGGTGACACAGTGAGATAGGGTGACACAGTGAGACAGGGTGACACAGTGAGACAGGGTGACACAGTGAGACAGGGTGACACAGTGAGACAGGGTGACACAGTGAGACAGGGTGACACAGTGAGACAGGGTGAGACAGTGAGACAGAGTGAGACAGTGAGACAGGGTGACACAGTGAGACAGGGTGACACAGCACGTGAGACAGGGTGACACAGTGAGACAGGGTGACACAGTACAGGGTGACACAGTGAGACAGGGTGACACAGCACGTGAGACAGGGTGACACAGACAGGGTGACACAGTACAGGGTGACACAGTGAGACAGGGTGACACAGTACAGGGTGACACAGTGAGACAGGGTGACACAGTACAGGGTGACACAGTGAGACAGGATGACACAGTGAGACAGGGTGACACAGTACAGGGTGACACAGTACGTCAGACAGGGTGACACAGTGAGACAGGGTGACACAGTGAGACAGGGTGACACAGTGAGACAGGGTGACACAGTACAGGGTGACACAGTGAGACAGGGTGACACAGTGAGACAGGGTGACACAGTGAGACAGGGTGACACAGTGAGACAGGGTGACACAGTACGTCAGACAGGGTGACACAGTGAGACAGGGTGACACAGTGAGACAGGGTGACACAGTACAGGGTGACACAGTGAGACAGGGTGACACAGTACAGGGTGACACAGTGAGACAGGGTGACACAGTACAGGGTGACACAGTGCATGAGACAGGGTGACACAGTACAGGGTGAGACAGTACGTGAGACAGGGTGACACAGTGAGACAGGGTGACACAGTACAGGGTGACACAGTGAGACAGGGTGACACAGGGTGACAGTACGTGAGACAGGGTGACACAGTGTGACAGGGTGACACAGTGTGACAGGGTGACACAGTACAGGGTGACACAGTACAGGGTGACACAGTGAGACAGGGTGACACAGTGAAACAGGGTGACACAGTACAGGGTGACACATTGAGACAGGGTGACACAGTACAGGGTGACACAGTACGTGAGACAGGGTGACACAGTGAGACAGGGTGACACAGTACAGGGTGACACAGCACGTGTGACAGGGTGACACAGCACGTGTGACAGGGTGACACAGTGAGACAGGGTGAGACAGGGTGACACAGTGAGACAGGGTGACACAGCACGTGTGACAGGGTGACACAGTACAGGGTGACACAGTGAGACAGGGTGACACAGTGAGACAGGGTGACACAGGACGTGAGACAGGGTGACACAGCACAGGGTGACACAGTGAGACAGGGTGACACAGCACAGGGTGACACAGTGAGACAGGGTGACACAGTGAGACAGGGTGACACAGCACAGGGTGACACAGTGAGACAGGGTGACACAGTGAGACAGGGTGACACAGTACAGGGTGACACAGTATGTGAGACAGGGTGAGTAGTAGCTGAGTGGTATGTGAGTGGTAGGTGGCTGAGTGGTATGTGTGAGTGGTAGGTATGTGAGTGGTATGGGAGTGGTAGGTAGCTGAGTGGTGTGTGAGTGGTATGTGTGAGTGGTTGGTAGCTGAGTGTTATGTGTGAGTGGTGTAGGTGAGTGGTAGCTGAGTGGTAGGTGAGTGGTATGTGTGAGTGGTAGGTAGGTGAGTGATAGCTGAGTGGTATGTGTGAGTGGTAGGTGAGTGGTATGTGTGAGTGGTAGGTATGTGAGTGGTAGGTGGCTGAGTGGTAGGTGATTGGTATGTGTGAGTGGTTGGTAGCTGAGTGGTATGTGTGAGTGGTAGCTGAGTGGTATGTGTGAGTGGTATGTGTGAGTGGTAGGTAGCTGAGTGGTATGTGTGAGTGGTAGGTAGGTGAGTGGTAGGTGAGTGGTATGTGTGAGTGGTAGCTGAGTGGTATGTGTGAGTGGTAGGTGAGTGGTATGTGTGAGTGGCAGGTAGCTGAGTGGTAGGTATGTGAGTGGTAGGTAGGTGAGTGGTTTGTGTGAGTGGTGGTAGCTGAGTGGTAGGTGGCTGAGTGGTATGTGTGAGTGGTAGGTAGGTGAGTAGTATGTGTGAGTGGTAGCTGAGTGGTAGGTAGGTGAGTGTTAGGTGAGTGGTAGGTAGCTGAGTGGCATGTGTGAGTGGTAGGTATGTGAGTGGTAGGTAGCTGAGTGGTATGTGTGAGTGGTAGCTAGCTGAGTGGTATGTGAGTGGTAGCTGAGTGGTAGGTGAGTGTTAGGTAGCTGAGTGGTGTGTGTGAGTGGTAGCTGAGTGGTAGGTAGCTGAGTGGGTACCTGCTTCATGAATGAGCCACGCTCCCCCACCTCCACCATCAGCTGCTGCTGCTGCTGCTCCAGGCTCTGTACACGGCACGACTCTGACTCTCTCAGCAGCTCGGACTTATCCCTCTGTGGTGGGGGGGGGCAGTGGTGGTGGGGGGCAGTGGTGGGGG
The DNA here is from genome assembly GCF_048934315.1 of Petromyzon marinus. Taxonomy (NCBI): domain Eukaryota; kingdom Metazoa; phylum Chordata; class Hyperoartia; order Petromyzontiformes; family Petromyzontidae; genus Petromyzon; species Petromyzon marinus. Next base: position 2,096,285 of record NC_133748.1, on the reverse strand, counting down.
GCATGAGGAGTGACAGTGTTCTGCTGGTACAGCTACCACCAACCAACCCACCACCACCCTCACCACCAGCACCACTACCCACGTGTAACATCACCACTACCATCACCACCACTACCCACGTGTAACATCACCACTACCATCACCACCACTACCCACGTGTAACATCACCACTACCATCACCACCACTACCCACGTGTAACTGCACCATCACCACTACCCACGTGTAACACCACCATCACCACCACTACCCACGTGTAACATCACCACTACCATCACCACCACTACCCACGTGTAACTGCACCATCACCACTACCCACGTGTAACACCACCATCACCACCACTACCCACGTGTAACTGCACCACCACTATCACCACCACTACCACTACCCACGTGTAACTGCACCACCACCACCACTATCACCATCATCACCACCACTACCCACGTGTAACACCACCATCACCACCACTACCCACGTGTAACACCACCATCACCACCACTACCCACGTGTAACTGCACCACCACCACCACTATCACCACCATCACCACCACTACCCACGTGTAACACCACCATCACCACCACTACCCACGTGTAACTGCCCCACCACTATCACCACCACCACTACCCACGTGTAACATCACCACTACCACTACCCACGTGTAACTGCACCACCACCACCACTATCACCATCATCACCACCACCACCACTACCCACGTGTAACACCACCACCATCACCACCACTATCAACCCCAACCCACGTGTAAAACCACCACCATCACCACTACCACTACCCACGTGTAACATCACCATCACCACCACTACCCACGTGTATCATCACCACCACTACCACCACCATCACCACCACTACCCACGTGTAACACCACCACCACCATCACCACCCACGTGTAACAACACCACCACCACTACCCACGTGTAACTGCACCACCACTATCACCACCATCACCACCACTACCCACGTGTAACTGCACCACCATCACCACCACCACCACTACCCACGTGTATCACCACCACCATCACCACCACCACTACCCACGTGTAACACCACCATCACCACCAACACCACTACCCACGTGTAACACCACCATCATCACCACCACCACTACCCACGTGTATCACCACCACCACCACTATCACCATCACCACCACCACTACCCACGTGTATCACCACCACCACTATCACCACCACCACCACTACCCACGTGTAACATCACCACCACCACTATCACCATCACCACCACTACCCACGTGTAACATCACCACCACTATCACCATCACCACCACCACTATCACCATCACCACCACCACTACCCACGTGTAACATCACCACCACCACCACTATCACCACCATCACCACCACTACCCACGTGTAACATCACCACTATCACCACCACTATCACCACCACTATCACCACCACTATCACCACCACCACCACCACTATCACCACCATCACCACCCACGTGTATCACCACCACCACTATCACCACCACCACTACCACTACCCACGTGTAACTGCATCAGCTCCGCCATGCTCTGCTCGTTCTGCTGCAGCAGTGCCTCGAGTTGGGCCTCTTGCTGGCGCTGGAAGTCCTCGCGCTCAGACCGCTGGCGATCCTTCTCCGCCTGGATAAACTGGCGGGCACAGTGAGACACACAGTGAGACACACACAGTGAGACACACAGACATAGACACACAGAGACACACAGTGAGACACACAGTGAGACACACACAGTGAGACACACACAGTGAGACACACATAGACACACAGTGAGACACACACAGTGAGAACACACAGTGAGACACATAGATAGACACACAGTGAGACACACACAGTGAGACACATAGACACACACAGTGAGACACATAGATAGACACACAGTGAGACACATAGATAGACACACAGTGAGACACACACAGACACACATAGACACACAGTGAGACACACAGTGAGACACAGTGAGACACACACACAGTGAGACACATACACAGTGAGACACAGTGAGACACACACAGTGACACACACACAGTGAGACACACAGTGAGACACACACAGTGAGACACATACATAGTGAGACACAGTGAGACACAGTGAGACACACACACAGTGACACACACACAGTGAGACACACAGTGAGACACACACAGTGAGACACAGTGAGACACACACAGTGAAACACACAGACACACATAGACACACAGTGAGACACATAGATAGACACAGTGAGACACACACAGACACACATAGACACACATAGACACACAGTCTGACACACAGTGAGACACACACAGTGAGACACACAGAGACACACACACAGTGAGACACATAGATAGACACACAGTGAGACACACACACAGATAGACACACAGTGAGACACACACACAGTGAGACACACAGAGACACACACACAGATAGACACATAGTGAGACACACAGAGACACACACACAGTGAGACACACACAGTGAGACACATAGATAGACACACAGTGAGACACACACACAGACACACATAGACACACAGTGAGACACACAGTGGGACACAGTGAGACACACACACAGACACACATAGACACACACAGACACACAGTGAGACACACACACACTGTGAGACACACACACTGTGAGACACACACACAGTGAGACACACACAGTGAGACACACACACACAGACACACAGACACACAGTGAGACACACACAGTGAGACACACAGTGAGACACACACAGTGACACACAGTGAGACACACAGTGAGACACAGTGAGACACACAGTGAGACACAGTGAGACACACAGTGAGACACAGTGAGACACACACACAGACACACATAGACAGACACACAGTGAGACACACACACAGTGAGACACACACAGTGAGACACACACACAGACACACAGACACACAGTGAGACACACACAGTGAGACACACACACAGTGACACACAGTGAGACACACACAGTGAGACACACAGTGAGACACAGTGAGACACACAGTGAGACACACACACAGTGACACACAGTGAGACACATACAGTAAGACACACACAGTGAGACACACAGAGACACACAGTGAGACACACGGATAGACACACACAGATAGACACACACAGATAGACACACAGTGAGACACACAGATAGACATATAGACACATTCACACAGTGAGACGCACAGTGAGACACAGTGAGACAGTGAGACACACACACAGTGACACACAGTGAGACACATACAGTGAGACACACACAGTGAGACACACAGATAGACACACACACAGATAGACACACAGTGAGACACACAGATAGACATATAGACACACACACAGTGACACACAGTGAGACACACAGTGACACACAGTGAGACACAGTGAGACACACACAGATAGACACACAGATAGACATATAGACACACAGTGAGACACAGACACACACATATACACACAGATAGACATATAGACACACACACAGACACACACATACAGTGACACACACATACAGATAGACACACAGATAGACACACACACAGATAAACACACACAGTGACACACACAGATAGACACACACACAGATAGACACACACACACAGTGACACACACACAGATACACACATAGACACACACAGTGACAGACACACACACAGTGACACAGACACACACAGACACACAGACACACACACAGACACACACACAGTCACACACATACACACACACAGACACAGACACACAGACACACAGACTCAAACACACACACACACAGACACACAGACTCAAACACACACACACAGTGACACACAGACACACAGACTCAAACACACACAGTGACACACACACACACAGACACACAGACTCAAACACACACACACAGTGACACACACACACAGACACACAGACTCAAACACACACACACAGTGACACACACACACACAGACACACAGACTCAAACACACACACAGTGACACACAGACACACAGACTCAAACACACACACACAGTGACACACACACACACAGACACACAGACTCAAACACACACACACACAGTGACACACACACAGACACACAGACTCAAACACACACAGACTCAAACACACACACACAGACACAGACTCAAACACACACACACAGTGACACACACACACACAGACTCAAACACACACACACAGTGACACACACACACACAGACACACAGACTCAAACACACACAGACTCAAACACACACACACACAGACACACAGACTCAAACACACACAGTGACACACACACACAGACACACAGACTCAAACACACACACACACAGTGACACACACACACACAGACACACAAACTCAAACACACACAGACTCAAACACACACACACAGTGACACACACACACACACAGACACACAGACTCAAACACACACACACACAGTGACACACACACACAGACACACAGACTCAAACACACACAGACTCAAACACACACACACAGACACACAGACTCAAACACACACACACAGTGACACACACACAGACACACACACACAGATAGACACACACAGACTCAAACACACACACACAGTGACACACACACACACAGACACACAGACTCAAACACACACACACACAGTGACACACACACACAGACACACAGACTCAAACACACACAGACTCAAACACACACACACACAGTGACACACAGACTCAAACACACACAGACTCAAACACACACACACAGTGACACACACACAGACACACACACACAGATAGACACACACAGACTCAAACACACACAGACTCAAACACACACACACACAGACTCAAACACACACACACAGTGACACACACACACAGACACACAGACTCAAACACACACACACAGTGACACACAGACACACAGACTCAAACACACACAGACTCAAACACACACACACAGACACACAGACTCAAACACACACACAGTGACACACACACACAGACACACAGACTCAAACACACACACACAGTGACACACACACACAGACACACAGACTCAAACACACACAGACTCAAACACACACACACACACAGTGACACACACACAGACACACACACAGATAGACACACACAGACTCAAACACACACACAGTGACACACACACACAGACACACAGACTCAAACACACACACACACAGTGACACACACACACAGACACACAGACTCAAACACACACAGACTCAAACACACACACACACAGTGACACACAGACTCAAACACACACAGACTCAAACACACACACACAGTGACACACACACAGACACACACACACAGATAGACACACACAGACTCAAACACACACAGACTCAAACACACACACACACAGACTCAAACACACACACAGTGACACACACACACAGACACACAGACTCAAACACACACACACACAGTGACACACACACACAGACACACAGACTCAAACACACACAGACTCAAACACACACACACACAGTGACACACAGACTCAAACACACACAGACTCAAACACACACACACAGTGACACACACACAGACACACACACACAGATAGACACACACAGACTCAAACACACACAGACTCAAACACACACACACACAGACTCAAACACACACACACACAGTGACACACACACACAGACACACAGACTCAAACACACACACACAGTGACACACAGACACACAGACTCAAACACACACAGACTCAAACACACACACACAGACACACAGACTCAAACACACACACACAGTGACACACACACACACAGACACACAGACTCAAACACACACAGACTCAAAGACACACACACACAGTGACACACACACAGTGACACACACACAGACACACACACACAGATAGACACACACAGACTCAAACACACACACACAGACACTGACGAGGTGGTGTAGACACTCAAGAGCGAGATTCCTCTTCCCCCCAGTTCACGTCAGCCACCACCACCACCACCACCCTCACCACCACCACCACCACCCTCACCACCACCACCACCCTCACCCTCACCACCACCCTCACCCTCACCACCACCACCACCCTCACCCTCACCCTCACCACCACCCTCACCACCACCCTCACCCTCACCACCACCACCACCCTCACCACCACCACCCTCACCACCCTCACCACCACCCTCACCACCCTCACCACCACCACCACCACCACCACCACCACCCTCACCACCACCACCACCCTCACCACTACCCTCACCACCACCCTCACCCTCACCACCACCCCACCTGCTTGAGCTTCTCCCTGTCGGAGGCGGAGTGGAAAATGGCGGCTGGGCGCATGGCGTCCTTGAAGCGCGTCACGTTCGCCTTGGCGCTCCGTCGCCCGCGCCGGGCGGCAGCCGCTGACAGCGCCCCCTGGCGGGCGCGCTCCTCGTCCACAAGCCTGGCGCTGGCCCGCTGGAGCTGCTCCACCTCCTGTAGGGGTGAGGGTGGTGAGGGTGGTGGTGAGGGTGGTGAGGGTGGTGAGGGTGGTGGTGAGGGTGGTGGTGAGGGTGGTGGTGAGGGTGAGGGTGGTGGTGAGGGCTCCTCGTCCACAAGCCTGGCGCTGGCCCGCTGGAGCTGCTCCACCTCCTGTAGGGGTGAGGGTGGTGAGGGTGGTGGTGAGGGTGGTGAGGGTGGTGAGGGTGGTGGTGAGGGTGGTGGTGAGGGTGGTGGTGAGGGTGAGGGTGGTGGTGAGGGCTCCTCGTCCACAAGCCTGGAGCTGGCCCGCTGGAGCTGCTCCACCTCCTGTAGGGGTGGTGGTGGTGGTGAGGGTGAGGGTGGTGGTGGTGGTGAGGGTGGTGGTGATGGTGAGGGTGGTGGTGGTGGTGAGGGTGGTGGTGGTGGTGAGGGTGGTGGTGAGGGTGAGGGTGGTGAGGAGAGAGAGCTTTGGTCTGGTCCCTCTATCTCTCCCCACCACCACCCACCACCTCCACCACCACCACCCACCACCACCACCACCACCCACCACCACCACCACCACCCACCACCACCACCCCCGTGTCCCCCCACCTTGCTGTGTCTCTTGTCCATGTGCTGCCGAGACAGCAGCAGCTGCTCAGACAGCTGTTGTTTCAGTAGCTGTTTCATCTCTTGATGCTGTCTCACGACCATCTCCAGCACGCTCCTCTCAAACTCTGTTACACACACACACACAGACACACACATACACACACACAGTGACACACACACACACACACAGTCACACACACACACAGACACACACACACAGTCACACAGACACACACAGACACACACACACACAGACAGTCACACAGAGACACACACAGAGACACACAGACACAGTCACACACACACAGACACACACACACAGACACACACAGTCACACACACAGTCACACACACACACACAGTCACACAGAGACACACACACACAGACACACACACACAGTCACACACACAGTCACACAGAGACACACACACACACAGTCACACACACACAGACACCGACTTCACCGTCTTCACCGGCTTCACCGGCTTCACCGACTTCACCGGCGTCACCGACCGTCTTCACCGGCTTCACCGTCTTCACCGGCTTCACCGTCTTCACCGACCGTCTTCACCGGCTTCACCGTCTTCACCGGCTTCACCGTCTTCACCGACCGTCTTCACCGGCTTCACCGTCTTCACCGTCTTCACCGACCGTCTTCACCGACCGTCTTCACCGGCTTCACCGACTTCACCGACTTGACCGGCTTCACCGTCTTCACCGGCTTCACCGGCTTCACCGTCTTCACCAACCGTCTTCACCGGCTTCACCGGATTCACCGTCTTCACCGGATTCACAGACTTCAACGTCGTGGCACTGTCCTTGAATTTGATGTAAATGCTAACCACCCCGAGCCCTCAATAACTCCGATGGTTCGCTGTTGTTGAGTTGTACGCCTTGTGGCGTCTTCTGGTCCAACACCAGTGGAGAGACTAAAGGGGCTCTAAAGAAAAGCCATCTCTGGTGTGGACCAATCAAATTCAAGGACAGTGCCAATATAATTATTATCAGAGTTGTCTTTTTTGTTTGCATTTTGACTGCTAACACGATGCCTTGAATAAAGGTGTCAGTTTTTGTGCCAGTTAAAAGGGTAAAAACCTCATTACTATATCTTGTTTACTGGCAAAGGAGGTCTCATAATGTAAATGCTCACCCCGAGCCCTCAATAAATCTGATAGTGCGCTGTTGTTGAGTTGTACGCCTTTTGGCGTCTTCTGGTCCAACACCAGCGGAGAGACTAAAGGGCTCTAAGAAAAGCTGTCTCTGGTGTGGACCAATCAAATTCAAGGACAGTGCCAATATTATTATCATCAGAGTTGTCTCTTTTTGTTTGCATTTTGACTGCTTGTGTTGCGGTTATTGCAAACACGATGCCTTGAATAAAGGCGTCAGTTTTTGTGCCAGTTAAAAGGGTAAAAACCTCATTACTATATCTTGTTTACTGGCAAAGGAAGTCTCATAATGTAAATGCTCACCCCGAGCCCTCAATAACTCTGATAGTGGCGCTGTTTTTGAGTTGTATGCCTTGTGGCATCTTCTGGTCCAACACCAGCGGAGAGACTAAAGGGCTCTAAAGAAAAGCCGTCTCGGGTGTGGACCAATCAAATTCAAGGACAGTGCCAATATTATCAGAGTTTTGATTTAAAGCTTTCGTGACTGCAGTAATTCATATTCTTAGTTTTTTCGGTAAAGTCACGTTGAAGAGAAACAACAAAATAACAAAATATATATAAAACAATAAAAATTCTCACGACGTTTCGACCATAACTCAAACGGTCATCATCAGGTGTGTCGGTTTGCATAAATTTATGCATAAATAAATTTATGCATAAATAAATTTATGCATAAATTTATGCATAAATAAATTTATGCATAAATTTATTTATGCATAAATTTATGCATAAATTTATGCATAAATTTATGCATAAATTTATGCATAAAATTATGCATAAATTTATGCAAACCGACATGCATAAATTTATGCATAAATTTATGCAAACCGACACACCTGATGATGACCGTTTGAGTTATGGTCGAAACGTCGTGAGAATTTTTTATTGTTTTATATATATTTTGTTATTTTGTTGTTTCTCTTCAACGTGACTTTACCGAAAAAACTAAGAATATTATCAGAGTTATTACATTTTTGTCTGCATTTTTGACCGCTTGTGTTGCAGTTATTACAAACACGATGCCTTGAATAAAGGCGTCAGTTTTTGTGCCAGTTAAAAGGGTAAAAACCTCATTAATATATCTTGTTTACTGGCAAAGGAGGTCTCATAATGTAAATGCTAACCACCCCGAGCCCTCAATAACTCTGATAGTGCGCTGTTGTTGAGTTGTAACGCCTTATGGCGTCTTCTGGTCCAACACCAGTGGAGACTAGGCTCTAAGAAAAGCCGTCTCTGGTGTGGACCAATCAAATTCAAGGACAGTGCCAATATTATCAGAGTTGTTACATTTTTGTCTGCATTTTTGACCGCTTGTGTTGCAGTTATTACAAACACGATGCCTTGAATAAAGGCGTCAGTTTTTGTGCCAGTTAAAAGGGTAAAAACCTCATTACTATATCTTGTTTACTGGCAAAGGAGGTCTCATAATGTAAATGCTAACCACCCCGAGCCCTCAATAACTCTGATAGTGTGCTGTTGTTGAGTTGTAACGCCTTGTGGCGTCTTCTGGTTCAACACCAGTGGATGACCTGATGATGATGATTACCGTTTGCGTTATGGCCGAAACGTCGTGAGAATTTTGTTATCGTTTTATATATATTTATTACTTTATTGTTTCCCTTCAACGTGGTGACTTCACCGAAAGAGCTAAGAATAGGTCACCATCATCATCATCACCTGATGATGATGACCGTTTGACGTTATGGTCGAAACGTCGCGAGACTTTTTTTTATCGTCTTTCACACACATATTATTATTTCTATTACTTTATTGTTTCCCTTCAACGTGGTGGCGACTTCACCGAAAGGGCTAAGAATAGGTCACCATCACCTGATGATGATGACCATTTGACGTTATGGTCGAAACGTCGTGAGAATTTTGTATCGCTTTATATATTATTGTTTCCCTTCAACGTGGTGACTTTACCGAAAGAGCTAAGAATAGGTCATCATCATCACCTGATGACGATGATGACCGTTTGATGTTATGGTCGAAACGTCGTGATAATTTTGTATTGTTTCATATATATATTATTACTTTATTGTTTCCCTTCAACGTGGTGACTTTACCGAAGAATAGGTCACCATCATCACCTGATGATGATGACCGTTTGACGTTATGGTCGAAATGTCGAGAGAATTTTGTATTGTTTCATATATATTTGTATTATTTTATTGTTTCCCTTCAACGTGGTGACTTTACCGAAAGAGCTAAGATTAGGTCACCATCATCATCACCTGATGATGGTGACCGTTTGACGTTATGGTCGAAATGTCGCGAGAATTTTTTATCGTTTTATATATATTTATTATTTCCCTTCAACGTGGTGACTTTACCGAAAGAGCTAAGAATAGGTCACCATCATCATCACCTGATGACGATGATAACCGTTTGACCTTATGGTCGAAACGTCGCGAGACTTTTTTTTATCGTCTTTCACACACACATATTATTATTTCTATTACTTTATTGTTTCCCTTCAACGTGGTGGCGACTTCACCGAAAGGGCTAAGAATAGGTCACCATCACCTGATGATGATGACCATTTGACGTTATGGTCGAAACGTCGTGAGAATTTTGTATCGCTTTATATATTATTGTTTCCCTTCAACGTGGTGACTTTACCGAAAGAGCTAAGAATAGGTCATCATCATCACCTGATGACGATGATGACCATTTGACGTTATGGTCGAAACGTCGTGATAATTTTGTATTGTTTCATATATATATTATTACTTTATTGTTTCCCTTCAACGTGGTGACTTTACCGAAGAATAGGTCACCATCATCACCTGATGACGATGATAACCGTTTGACCTTATGGTCGAAACGTCGCGAGAATTTTTTTATCGTCTTTCACACACATATTATTATTTCTATTACTTTATTGTTTCCCTTCAACGTGGTGGCGACTTCACCGAAAGAGCTAAGAATAGGTCACCATCACCTGATGATGATGACCATTTGACGTTATGGTCGAAACGTCGTGAGAATTTTGTATTGTTTCATATATATTTTATTATTTTATTGTTTCCCTTCAACGTGGTGACTTTACCGAAAGAGCTAAGAATAGGTCACCATCATCACCTGATGACGATGACCGTTTGACGTTATGGTCGAAACGTCGCGAGACTTTTTTTTATCGTCTTTCACACACATATTATTATTTCTATTACTTTATTGTTTCCCTTCAACGTGGTGGCGACTTCACCGAAAGGGCTAAGAATAGGTCACCATCACCTGATGATGATGACCATTTGACGTTATGGTCGAAACGTCGTGAGAATTTTGTATCGCTTTATATATTATTGTTTCCCTTCAACGTGGTGACTTTACCGAAAGAGCTAAGAATAGGTCATCATCATCACCTGATGACGATGATGACCGTTTGATGTTATGGTCGAAACGTCGTGATAATTTTGTATTGTTTCATATATATATTATTACTTTATTGTTTCCCTTCAACGTGGTGACTTTACCGAAGAATAGGTCACCATCATCACCTGATGACGATGATAACCGTTTGACGTTATGGTCGAAACGTCGCGAGACTTTTTTTTATCGTCTTTCACACACATATATTATTATTTCTATTACTTTATTGTTTCCCTTCAACGTGGTGGCGACTTCACCGAAAGGGCTTCTCTGTGCTGCGCCTTGCGATGGCGAACGTGGCGACGAGTCATCCGTCACGTGACGATTGCTTTCTCCCGCGCCTCACGTTTCGCCCGGCCGAATTATTATCCGACGAGCACCCAACGGTGGGGATGGGTTTTAAACGCACACACACACACAAAAAAGCGGCAATTTCAAAAGCAAAAACGGACGACGTTTTGGATTCCATCAAGGTGGGGAAAATACAAAAAAGAATTGGAGCGCCTCCAACCTCTTGGCATCTTCAACGCGGTTCACCACAACCCTCACCGTTACTGTGGACGTGGCGGTGGTGGAGGGGGGGTGTGGGACCTCACCCCTGCGGAAGAGCTGCTTGGCCTGCAGACCGTCCGTCTCCATCTGACCCAGGCGCTCCACGTGCGTGGAAATCGCCTGGCGAAGGAGCGCGTCCAGGGTCCCCTTCTGATTCTCCACGAAGACACGCTCCTGCTCGGGGGTCGGACAGGGAGAGAGATAGAGAGAGACACGGGGGGAGAGAGAGACACGGGGGGAGAGAGAGACACGGGGGGAGAGAGAGAGAGAGACACGGGGAGAGAGACACGGGGGGAGAGAGACACGGGGAGAGAGAGAGAGACACAGAGAGAGAGACACGGGGGTCAGAGAGAGACACGGGGAGAGAGAGACACGGGGAGAGAGAGAGACACGATGGTCAGAGAGAGACACGGGGAGAGAGAGAGACACGGGGAGATAGAGAGAGAGAGAGAGACACGGGGGTCAGAGAGAGAGAGAGAGACGGGAGAGAGAGACACGGGGGGAGAGAGAGAGACACGGGGGGAGAGAGAGACACGGGGGGAGAGAGAGACACGAGGGTCAGAGGGAGAGAGACACGGGGGTCAGAGAGAGACACGGGGGGAGAGAGAGAGACACGGGAGAGAGAGAGACACGGGGGTCAGAGAGACACGGGGGTCAGAGAGAGAGAGAGAGGAGAGAGAGACACGGGGGGAGAGAGAGAGACACGGGAGAGAGAGAGACACGGGGGTCAGAGAGAGAGAGAGAGACGGGAGAGAGAGACACGGGGGGAGAGAGAGAGACACGGGAGAGAGAGAGACACGGGGGTCAGAGAGAGAGAGAGACATGGGGAGAGAGACACGGGGAGATAGAGAGAGAGAGACGGGGAGAAAGAGAGACACGGGGAGAGAGAGAGAGACACGGGGAGAGAGACACGGGGAGAGAGAGACACGGGGAGAGAGAGAGAGACACACAGAGAGAGAGACACGGTGAGAGAGAGAGAGACACGGGGAGAGAGAGAGAGACACGGGGAGAGAGACACGGGGAGAGAGACAAGGGGAGAGAGAGAGGCACGGGGGTCAGAGAGAGACACGGGGGTCAGAGAGAGAGACACGGGGGGAGAGAGAGAGACACAGAGAGAGAGACACGGGGAGAGAGAGAGACACGGGGAGAGAGAGAGAGACATGGGGAGAGAGAGAGACACGGGGAGAGAGAGAGACACGGGGAGAGAGAGACACGGGGTCAGAGAGAGACACGGGGTCAGAGAGAGAGAGAGAGACGGGGGTCAGAGAGAGAGACACGGGGGGAGAGAGACACGGGGAGAGAGCCACGGGGGGAGAGAGACACATGGGGAGAGAGAGACACGGGGAGAGAGAGACACGGGGGGAGAGAGAGACACGGGGAGAGAGACACGGGGAGAGAGACACGGGGAGATAGAGACACATGGGGAGAGAGAGACACGGGGAGAGAGAGACACGGGGAGAGAGAGACACGGGGGGAGAGAGAGACACGGGGAGAGAGACACACGGGGGGAGAGAGAGACACGGGGAGAGAGAGACACGGGGAGATAGAGACACATGGGGAGAGAGAGACACGGGGGGAGAGAGACACATGGGGAGAGAGAGACACGGGGAGAGAGAGACACGGGGGGAGAGAGAGACACGGTGAGAGAGAGACACGGGGGGAGAGAGAGAGACACGGGGAGAGAGACACGGGGAGAGAGAGACACGGGGAGAGAGAGAGACACACAGAGAGAGAGAGACACGGTGAGAGAGAGAGAGACACGGGGAGAGAGAGACACGGGGAGAGAGAGAGACACGGGGAGAGAGACACGGGGAGAGAGACAAGGGGAGAGAGAGAGACACGGGGGTCAGAGAGAGACACGGGGGTCAGAGAGAGAGAGACACGGGGGGAGAGAGAGAGACACAGAGAGAGAGACACGGGGAGAGAGAGACACGGGGAGAGAGAGAGACATGGGGAGAGAGAGAGAGACACGAGGAGAGAGACACGGGGAGAGAGAGAGACACGGGGAGAGAGAGACACGGGGTCAGAGAGAGACACGGGGTCAGAGAGAGAGAGAGAGAGACGGGGGTCAGAGAGAGAGACACGGGGGGAGAGAGACACGGGGAGAGAGACACGGGGGGAGAGAGACACATGGGGAGAGAGAGACGGGGGGAGAGAGAGACACGGGGAGAGAGACACGGGGAGATAGAGACACATGGGGGGACAGAGACACATGGGGAGAGAGAGACACGGGGAGAGAGAGACACGGGGGGAGAGAGAGACACGGGGAGAGAGAGAGACACGGGGAGAGAGACACGGGGAGAGAGAGACACGGGGAGATAGAGACACATGGGGAGAGAGACACATGGGGAGAGAGAGACATGGGGAGAGAGAGACACGGGGGGAGAGAGAGACACGGGGAGAGAGAGACACGGGGGGAGAGAGAGACACGGGGAGAGAGACATGGGGAGATAGAGAGAGAGAGAGACGGGGGGCAGAGACACGGGGGGAGAGAGACACGGGGAGAGAGAGACACGGGGGTCAGAGAGAGAGACACGGGGAGAGAGACACGGGGAGAGAGAGAGACACGGGGAGAGAGTGACACGGGGAGAGAGAGACACATGGGGAGAGAGACACGGGGGGAGAGAGAGACACGGGGAGAGAGAGAGAGAGAGAGAGACACGGGGAGAGAGACACGGGGAGATATAGAGAGAGAGAGACACGGGGAGAGAGAGACACGGGGAGAGAGAGACACGGGAGAGAGAGAGACGGAGGTCAGAGAGAGAGAGAGAGACATGGAGAGAGAGACACGGGGAGAGAGAGAGACACAGAGAGAGAGAGAGACACGGGGAGAGAGAGAGAGAGACACGGGGAGAGAGAGACACGGGGAGAAAGAGAGACATGGGGAGAGAGACACGGGGAGATAGAGAGACACGGGGAGAGAGAGACACGGGGAGAGAGACACGGGGAGAGAGAGAGACACGGGGAGAGAGAGACACCGGGTCAGAGAGAGACACGGGGTCAGAGAGAGAGAGACACGGGGGTCAGAGAGAGAGAGACACGGGGGGAGAGAGAGAGAGAAACACTGGGTCAGAGAGAGACACGGGGTCAGAGAGAGACAGAGAGAGACACGGGGGTCAGAGAGAGAGACACGGGGAGAGAGACACGGGGAGAGAGACACGGGGAGAGAGAGACACACGGGGAGAGAGAGACACATGGGGAGAGAGAGACACGGGGAGAGAGAGACACGGGGGGAGAGAGAGACACGGGGAGAGAGAGACACACGGGGAGAGAGAGACACATGGGGAGAGAGAGACACGGGGAGAGAGAGACACGGGGAGATAGAGAGAGAGAGCGAGACACGGGGGTCAGAGACACGGGGGGAGAGAGACACGGGGGGAGAGAGAGACACGGGGGTCAGAGAGAGAGAGAGACGGGAGAGAGAGACACGGGGGGAGAGAGAGAGACACGGGGGAGAGAGAGAGAGACACGGGGGAGAGAGAGAGACACAGGGGGAGAGAGAGAGACACGGGGAGAGAGAGACACGGGGAGAGAGAGACACATGGGGAGAGAGAGACACATGGGGAGAGAGAGACACGGGGAGAGAGAGACACGGGGGGAGAGAGAGACACGGGGGTCAGAGAGAGAGAGACACGGGGAGAGAGACACGGGGAGAGAGAGACACGGGGAGAGAGACACAGAGAGAGAGAGAGACACGGGGAGAGAGAGAGACACGGGGAGAGAGACATGGGGAGAGAGACACGGGGAGAGAGAGAGACACGGGGAGAGAGAGACACGGGGTCAGAGAGAGACACGGGGTCAAAGAGAGAGAGAGAGAGACGGGGGTCAGAGAGAGAGACACGGGGAGAGAGACACGGGGGGAGAGAGACACATGGGCAGAGAGAGACACGGGGAGAGAGAGAGACACGGGGAGAGAGAGAGACATGGGGAGAGAGACACGGGGAGAGAGCGACACGGGGAGAGAGAGACACGGGGAGAGAGAGACACGGGGAGAGAGAGACACGGGGAGAGAGAGAGACATGGGGAGAGAGAGAGACACGGGGAGAGAGAGAGACATGGGGAGAGAGAGACACGGGGAGAGAGACACGGGGAGAGAGAGAGAGAGAGACACGGGGGGAGAGACACGGGATGTGTTGTAGTTTTAAGACTGCCTCAAGCGCTTTATAGATCATCAGATTACTTCCTGAACTACATCAATACACATTGTGATTATCGGTTATCGATTCCTGCGTGTTCAACCTCGGTGCTGTGACCCTTCACGTGCCCACACCCACCTGGGCCGCTTGCTTCTGATCGAGCTCCTCCATCACCTTCTTCTGCAAAATTTTCCGCTCCTCCTTCAAAGTTATCCTCTGGATATCGGCCTTCTTCTGCAGGGGGGTGGGGGATGGTCGACGAGGTGGGGGGTGGTGGTGGGGGGGTGGTGGTGGGGGGGTGGTGGGGGGGTGGTGGTGGGGAGTGGGGAGTGGTTATAGTTGGTCAGCCAGCATCCACCAGATCCTGAGTGTCTACACCCTGAGTCTCTGTGAGTCTCTGTGAGTCTCTGTGAGTCTCTACACCCTGAGTCTCTGTGAGTCTCTGTGAGTCTCTACACCCTGAGTCTCTGTGAGTCTCTGTGAGTCTCTACACCCCGAGTCTCTACACCCTGAGTCTCTGTGAGTCTCTACACCCTGAGTCTCTGTGAGTCTCTACACACTGAGTCTCTACACCCCGAGTCTCTACACCCTGAGTCTCTGTGAGTCTCTGTGAGTCTCTGCACCCTGAGTCTCTAGACCCTGAGTCTCTGTGAGTCTCTGTGAGTCTCTGTGAGTCTCTACACCCTGAGTCTCTGTGAGTCTCCAGACCCTGAGTCTCTACACCCTGAGTCTCTGTGAGTCTCTGTGAGTCTCTACCCCCTGAGTCTCTGTGAGTCTCTGTGAGTCTCTGTGAGTCTCTACGCCCTGAGTCTCTGTGAGTCTCTGTGAGTCTCTGCACACTGAGTCTCTGTGAGTCTCTGTGAGTCTCTACACCCTGCGTCTCTGTGAGTCTCTGTGAGTCTCCCTGAGTCTCTGCGAGTCTCTGTGAGTCTCTACACCCTGAGTCTCTGTGAGTCTCTACACCCTGAGTCTCTGTGAGTCTCTATGAGTCTCTGTGAGTCTCTGTGAGTCTCTGTGAGTCTCTGTGAGTCTCTAGACCCTGAGTCTCTGTGAGTCTCTGTGAGTCTCTACACCCCGAGTCTCTGTGAGTCTCTGTGAGTCTCTAGACCCTGAGTCTCTACACACTGAGTCTCTACACACTGAGTCTCTACACCCTGAGTCTCCCTGAGTGTCTGTGAGTCTCTGTGAGTCTCTGTGAGTCTCTACACCCCGAGTCTCTACACCCTGAGTCTCTACACCCTGAGTCTCTACACCCCGAGTCTCTGTGAGTCTCTGTGAGTCTCCACACCCTGAATCTCTGTGAGTCTCTGTGAGTCTCTGTGAGTCTCTACACCCTGAGTCTCTACACCCTGAGTCTCTACACCCCGAGTCTCTGTGAGTCTCTGTGAGTCTCCACACCCTGAATCTCTGTGAGTCTCTGTGAGTCTCTGTGAGTCTTTGTGAGTCTCTGTGAGTCTCTGTGAGTCTCTAGACCCTGAGTCTCTGTGAGTCTCTGTGAGTCTCTGTGAGTCTCTACACCCTGAGTCTCTGTGAGTCTCTGTGAGTCTCTGTGAGTCTCCCTGAGTCTCCCTGAGTCTCTGTGAGTCTCTGTGAGTCTCTACACCCTGAGTCTCTGTGAGTCTCTGTGAGTCTCTGTGAGTCTCCCTGAGTCTCTGTGAGTCTCTGTGAGTCTCTACACCCTGAGTCTCTGTGAGTCTCTGTGAGTCTCTAGACCCTGAGTCTCTGTGAGTCTCTGTGAGTCTCTGTGAGTCTCTGTGAGTCTCCCACTCACCTGTTTCCTCTCCATCGCCTGCTTCTCCTTGAACCCAGCCAGCTGCTTCTCCTGCTCGTCCTGAGTCTCTGTGAGTCTCTGTGAGTCTCTGTGAGTCTCTACACCCTGAGTCTCTGTGAGTCTCTGTGAGTCTCTACACCCCGAGTCTCTGTGAGTCTCTGTGAGTCTCTGTGAGTCTCTAGACCCTGAGTCTCTACACACTGAGTCTCTATGAGTCTCTGTGAGTCTCTACACCCTGAGGCTCTACACCCTGAGTCTCTGTGAGTCTCTGTGAGTCTCTAGACCCTGAGTCTCTGTGAGTCTCTGTGAGTCTCTGTGAGTCTTTGTGAGTCTCTGTGAGTCTCTGTGAGTCTCTAGACCCTGAGTCTCTGTGAGTCTCTGTGAGTCTCTGTGAGTCTTTGTGAGTCTCTGTGAGTCTCTGTGAGTCTCTAGACCCTGAGTCTCTGTGAGTCTCTGTGAGTCTCTGTGAGTCACTGTGAGTCTCTGTGAGTCTCTGTGAGTCTCTGCACCCTGAGTCTCTAGACCCTGAGTCTCTGTGAGTCTCTGTGAGTCTCTACACCCTGAGTCTCTGTGAGTCTCTGTGAGTCTCTGTGAGTCTCTAGACCCTGAGTCTCTACACACTGAGTCTCTACACCCTGAGTCTCCCTGAGTCTCTGTGAGTCTCTGTGAGTCTCTACCCCCTGAGTCTCTGTGAGTCTCTGTGAGTCTCTGTGAGTCTCTACACCCTGAGTCTCTGTGAGTCTCTGTGAGTCTCTACACCCTGCGTCTCTGTGAGTCTCTGTGAGTCTCCCTGAGTCTCTGTGAGTCTCTGTGAGTCTCTGTGAGTCTCTACACCCTGAGTCTCTACACCCTGAGTCTCTACACCCTGAGTCTCTGTGAGTCACTGTGAGTCACTACACCCTGAGTCTCTGTGAGTCTCTGTGAGTCTCTGTGAGTCTCTACACCCCGAGTCTCTGTGAGTCTCTGTGAGTCTCTGTGAGTCTCTACACACTGAGTCTCTACACACTGAGTCTCCCTGAGTCTCTGTGAGTCTCTGTGAGTCTCTGTGAGTCTCTACACCCCGAGTCTCTGTGAGTCTCTGTGAGTCTCTGTGAGTCTCTACACCCTGAGTCTCTACACCCCGAGTCTCTACACCCCGAGTCTCTACACCCTGAGTCTCTGTGAGTCTCTGTTAGTCTCCACACCCTGAATCTCTGTGAGTCTCTGTGAGTCTCTGTGAGTCTTTGTGAGTCTCTGTGAGTCTCTGTGAGTCTCTAGACCCTGAGTCTCCGTGAGTCTCTGTGAGTCTCTGTGAGTCTCTACACCCTGAGTCTCTAGACCCTGAGTCTCTGTGAGTCTCTGTGAGTCTCTGTGAGTCTCTACACCCTGTGTCTCTGTGAGTCTCTGTGAGTCTCTACACCCTGAGTCTCTACACCCTGAGTCTCTGTGTGGCTCTACACCCTGAGTCTCCCTGAGTCTCTGTGAGTCTCTACACCCTGAGTCTCTGTGAGTCTCTGTGAGTCTCTACACCCTGAGTCTCTGTGAGTCTCTGTGAGTCTCTACACCCTGAGTCTCTGTTAGTCTCTGTGAGTCTCTGTGAGTCTCTACACCCTGAGTCTCTGTGAGTCTCTGCGAGTCTCTGTGAGTCTCTGTGAGTCTCTACAACCTGAGTCTCTGTGAGTCTCTGTGAGTCTCTGTGAGTCTCTGCGAGTCTCTGCGAGTCTCTGTGAGTCTCCCTGAGTCTCTACACCCTGAGTCTCCCTGAGTCTCTGTGAGTCTCTACACCCTGAGTCTCTGTGAGTCTCTACACCCTGAGTCTCCGTGAGTCTCTGTGAGTCTCTGCGAGTCTCTGTGAGTCTCTGTGAGTCTCTGTGAGTCTCCCTGAGTCTCTACACCCTGAGTCTCCCTGAGTCTCTGTGAGTCTCTACACCCTGAGTCTCTGTGAGTCTCTGTGAGTCTCTGTGAGTCTCTTTGAGTCTCCCACTCACCTGTTTCCTCTCCATCGCCTGCTTCTCCTTGAACCCAGCCAGCTGCTTCTCCTGCTCACCCTGAGTCTCTGTGAGTCTCTGTGAGTCTCTACACCCTGAGTCTCTGTGATTCTCTGTGAGTCTCTGTGATTCTCTACACCCTGAGTCTCTGTGAGTGTCTGTGAGTCTCTGTGAGTCTCTGAGTCTCTGTGAGTCTCTGTGAGTCTCTGTGAGTGTCTGTGAGTTTCCCTGAGTCTCTGTGAGTCTCTGTGAGTCTCTGTGAGTCTCTGAGTCTCTCTGAGTCTCTGTGAGTCTCTGTGAGTGTCTGTGAGTTTCCCTGAGTCTCCCTGAGTCTCTGTGAGTCTCTGTGAGTCTCTGTGAGTCTCTGAGTCTCTCTGAGTCTCTGTGAGTCTCGCTGAGTCTCTGTGAGTCTCCCTGAGTCTCTGTGAGTCTCTGTGAGTCTCCCACTCACCTGTTTCCTCTCCATCGCCTGCTTCTCCTTGAACCCAGCCAGCTGCTTCTCCTGCTCGTCCTGAGTCTCTGTGAGTCTCTGTGAGTCTCTGTGAGTCTCTGTGAGTCTCTGTGAGTCTCTACACCCTGAGTCTCTACACCCTGAGTCTCTACACCCTGAGTCTCTGTGAGTCACTGTGAGTCACTACACCCTGAGTCTCTATGAGTCTCTGTGAGTCTCTACACCCCGAGTCTCTGTGAGTCTCTGTGAGTCTCTGTGAGTCTCTACACACTGAGTCTCTACACACTGAGTCTCTACACCCTGAGTCTCCCTGAGTCTCTGTGAGTCTCTGTGAGTCTCTGTGAGTCTCTACACCCCGAGTCTCTGTGAGTCTCTGTGAGTCTCTGTGAGTCTCTACACCCCGAGTCTCTACACCCCGAGTCTCTACACCCTGAGTCTCTGTGAGTCTCTGTTAGTCTCCACACCCTGAATCTCTGTGAGTCTCTGTGAGTCTCTGTGAGTCTTTGTGAGTCTCTGTGAGTCTCTGTGAGTCTCTAGACCCTGAGTCTCTGTGAGTCTCTGTGAGTCTCTGTGAGTCTCTACACCCTGAGTCTCTAGACCCTGAGTCTCTGTGAGTCTCTGTGAGTCTCTGTGAGTCTCTACACCCTGTGTCTCTGTGAGTCTCTGTGAGTCTCTACACCCTGAGTCTCTACACCCTGAGTCTCTGTGAGTCTCTACACCCTGAGTCTCCCTGAGTCTCTGTGAGTCTCTACACCCTGAGTCTCTGTGAGTCTCTGTGAGTCTCTAGACCCTGAGTCTCTGTGAGTCTCTGTGAGTCTCTGTGAGTCTCTACACCCTGAGTCTCTAGACCCTGAGTCTCTGTGAGTCTCTGTGAGTCTCTGTGAGTCTCTACACCCTGAGTCTCTGTGAGTCTCTGTGAGTCTCTACACCCTGAGTCTCTGTGAGTCTCTGTGAGTCTCTGTGAGTCTCTACACCCTGAGTCTCTGTGAGTCTCTGTGAGTCTCTGCGAGTCTCTGTGAGTCTCTACACCCTGAGTCTCTGTGAGTCTCTGTGAGTCTCTGTGAGTCTCTGCGAGTCTCTGTGAGTCTCTGTGAGTCTCCCTGAGTCTCTACACCCTGAGTCTCCCTGAGTCTCTGTGAGTCTCTACACCCTGAGTCTCTGTGAGTCTCTGTGAGTCTCTACCCCCTGAGTCTCTGTGAGTCTCTGTGAGTCTCTGTGAGTCTCTACGCCCTGAGTCTCTGTGAGTCTCTGTGAGTCTCTGCACACTGAGTCTCTGTGAGTCTCTGTGAGTCTCTACACCCTGCGTCTCTGTGAGTCTCTGTGAGTCTCCCTGAGTCTCTGCGAGTCTCTGTGAGTCTCTACACCCTGAGTCTCTGTGAGTCTCTGTGAGTCTCTGTGAGTCTCTGTGAGTCTCCCACTCACTTGCTTCCTCTCCATCGCCTGCTTCTCCTTGAACCCAGCCAGCTGCTTCTCCTGCTCGTCCTGAGTCTCTGTGAGTCTCTGTGAGTCTCTGTGAGTCTCTGTGAGTCTCTGTGAGTCTCTACACCCTGAGTCTCTAGACCCTGAGTCTCTGTGAGTCTCTGTGAGTCTCTACACCCCGAGTCTCTGTGAGTCTCTGTGAGTCTCTGTGAGTCTCTAGACCCTGAGTCTCTACACACTGAGTCTCTACACACTGAGTCTCTACACCCTGAGTCTCCCTGAGTCTCTGTGAGTCTCTGTGAGTCTCTGTGAGTCTCTACACCCCGAGTCTCTACACCCTGAGTCTCTACACCCTGAGTCTCTACACCCCGAGTCTCTGTGAGTCTCTGTGAGTCTCCACACCCTGAATCTCTGTGAGTCTCTGTGAGTCTCTGTGAGTCTCTACACCCTGAGTCTCTACACCCTGAGTCTCTACACCCCGAGTCTCTGTGAGTCTCTGTGAGTCTCCACACCCTGAATCTCTGTGAGTCTCTGTGAGTCTCTGTGAGTCTTTGTGAGTCTCTGTGAGTCTCTGTGAGTCTCTAGACCCTGAGTCTCTGTGAGTCTCTGTGAGTCTCTGTGAGTCTCTACACCCTGAGTCTCTGTGAGTCTCTGTGAGTCTCTGTGAGTCTCCCTGAGTCTCTGTGAGTCTCTGTGAGTCTCTACACCCTGAGTCTCTGTGAGTCTCTGTGAGTCTCTGTGAGTCTCCCTGAGTCTCTGTGAGTCTCCCTGAGTCTCTGTGAGTCTCTGTGAGTCTCTACACCCTGAGTCTCTGTGAGTCTCTGTGAGTCTCTAGACCCTGAGTCTCTGTGAGTTTCTGTGAGTCTCTGTGAGTCTCTACACCCTGAGTCTCTGTGAGTCTCTGCGAGTCTCTGTGAGTCTCTGTGAGTCTCTACAACCTGAGTCTCTGTGAGTCTCTGTGAGTCTCTGTGAGTCTCTGTGAGTCTCTGCGAGTCTCTGCGAGTCTCTGTGAGTCTCCCTGAGTCTCTACACCCTGAGTCTCCCTGAGTCTCTGTGAGTCTCTACACCCTGAGTCTCTGTGAGTCTCTACACCCTGAGTCTCCGTGAGTCTCTGTGAGTCTCTGCGAGTCTCTGTGAGTCTCTGTGAGTCTCTGTGAGTCTCCCTGAGTCTCTACACCCTGAGTCTCCCTGAGTCTCTGTGAGTCTCTACACCCTGAGTCTCCCTGAGTCTCTGTGAGTCTCTACACCCTGAGTCTCTGTGAGTCTCTGTGAGTCTCTGTGAGTCTCTTTGAGTCTCCCACTCACCTGTTTCCTCTCCATCGCCTGCTTCTCCTTGAACCCAGCCAGCTGCTTCTCCTGCTCACCTGAGTCTCTGTGAGTCTCTGTGAGTCTCTGTGAGTCTCTACACCCTGAGTCTCTGTGAGTGTCTGTGAGTCTCTGTGAGTCTCTGAGTCTCTGTGAGTCTCTGAGTCTCTCTGAGTCTCTGTGAGTCTCGCTGAGTCTCTGTGAGTCTCTGTGAGTCTCTGTGAGTCTCCCACTCACCTGTTTCCTCTCCATCGCCTGCTTCTCCTTGAACCCAGCCAGCTGCTTCTCCTGCTCACCCTGAGTCTCTGTGAGTCTCTGTGAGTCTCTGTGAGTCTCTGTGAGTCTCTACACCCTGAGTCTCTGTGAGTCTCTGTGAGTCTCTGTGAGTCTCCCTGAGTCTCTGTGAGTCTCTGTGAGTCTCCCTGAGTCTCTGTGAGTCTCTGTGAGTCTCCCTGAGTCTCCCTGAGTCTCTGTGAGTCTCTGTGAGTCTCCCTGAGTCTCTGTGAGTCTCTGTGAGTCTCTGTGAGTCTCTGTGAGTCTCCCACTCACCTGTTTCCTCTCCATCGCCTGCTTCTCCTTGAACCCAGCCAGCTGCTTCTCCTGCTCGCCCTGAGTCTCTGTGAGTCTCTGTGAGTCTCTGTGAGTCTCTACACCCTGAGTCTCTGTGAGTCTCTGTGAGTCTCTGTGAGTCTCTACACCCTGAGTCTCTGTGAGTCTCTGTGAGTCTCTGTGAGTCTCTACACCCTGAGTCTCTGTGAGTCTCTCTGAGTCTCTACACCCTGAATCTCTGTGAGTCTCTGTGAGTCTCTGTGAGTCTCTACACCCCGAGTCTCTGTGAGTCTCTGTGAGTCTCTACACCCTGAGTCTCTCTGAGTCACTGTGAGTCTCTGCGAGTCTCTGTGAGTCTCTGTGAGTCTCTGTGAGTCTCTACACCCTGAGTCTCTGTGAGTCTCTACACCCTGAGTCTCTGTGAGTCTCTGTGAGTCTCTGTGAGTCTCTACACCCTGAGTCTCTGTGAGTCTCTGTGAGTCTCTCTGAGTCTCTACACCCTGAGTCTCTGTGAGTCTCTGTGAGTCTCTGTGAGTCTCTACACCCTGAGTCTCTGTGAGTCTCTGTGAGTCTCTGTGAGTCTCCCTGAGTCTCTGTGAGTCTCTGTGAGTCTCTGTGAGTCTCGCTGAGTCTCTGTGAGTCTCTGTGAGTCTCTGTGAGTCTCCCACTCACCTGTTTCCTCTCCATCGCCTGCTTCTCCTTGAACCCAGCCAGCTGCTTCTCCTGCTCGCCCTGAGTCTCTGTGAGTCTCTGTGAGTCTCTGTGAGTCTCTACACCCTGAGTCTCTGTGAGTCTCTGTGAGTCTCTGTGAGTCTCTACACCCTGAGTCTCTGTGAGTCTCTGTGAGTCTCTGTGAGTCTCTACACCCTGAGTCTCTGTGAGTCTCTCTGAGTCTCTACACCCTGAATCTCTGTGAGTCTCTGTGAGTCTCTGTGAGTCTCTACACCCCGAGTCTCTGTGAGTCTCTGTGAGTCTCTACACCCTGAGTCTCTCTGAGTCACTGTGAGTCTCTGCGAGTCTCTGTGAGTCTCTGTGAGTCTCTGTGAGTCTCTACACCCTGAGTCTCTGTGAGTCTCTACACCCTGAGTCTCTGTGAGTCTCTGTGAGTCTCTGTGAGTCTCTACACCCTGAGTCTCTGTGAGTCTCTGTGAGTCTCTCTGAGTCTCTACACCCTGAGTCTCTGTGAGTCTCTGTGAGTCTCTGTGAGTCTCTACACCCTGAGTCTCTGTGAGTCTCTGTGAGTCTCTACACCCTGAGTCTCTGTGAGTCTCTGTGAGTCTCTGTGAGTCTCTACACCCTGAGTCTCTGTGAGTCTCTGTGAGTCTCTACACCCTGAGTCTCTGTGAGGCTCTGTGAGTCTCTGCGAGTCTCTGTGAGTCTCTGTGAGTCTCTACACCCTGAGTCTCTGTGAGTCTCTGTGAGTCTCTACACCCTGAGTCTCTGTGAGTCTCTGTGAGTCTCTACACCCTGAGTCTCGCTGAGTCTCTGTGAGTCTCTGTGAGTCTCTACACCCTGAGTCTCTGTGAGTCTCTGTGAGTCTCTGTGAGTCTCCCTGAGTCTCTGTGAGTCTCTGTGAGTCTCTACACCCTGAGTCTCTAAACCCTGAGTCTCTGTGAGTCTCTGTGAGTCTCTGTGAGTCTCTACACCCCGAGTCTCTGTGAGTCTCTGTGAGTCTCAGTGAGTCTCCCTGAGTCTCTGTGAGTCTCTGTGAGTCTCTGTGAGTCTCTACACCCTGAGTCTCTGTGAGTCTCTGTGAGTCTCTGCGAGTCTCTGTGAGTCTCTGTGAGTCTCTACACACTGAGTCTCTGTGAGTCTCTGTGAGTCTCTGTGAGTCTCTACACCCTGAGTCTCTGTGAGTCTCTGTGAGTCTCTGTGAGTCTCTGTGAGTCTCTGTGAGTCTCTACACCCTGAGTCTCTGTGAGTCTCTGTGAGTCTCTGTGAGTCTCTGTGAGTCTCTACACACTGAGTCTCTGTGAGTCTCTGTGAGTCTCTGTGAGTCTCTGTGAGTCTCTACACCTTGAGTCTCTGTGAGTCTCTGTGAGTCTCTACACCCTGAGTCTCTGTGAGTCTCTGTAAGTCTCTGTGAGTCTCTGTGAGTCTCTGTGAGTCTTTACACCCCGAGTTTCTGCGCCCTGAGTCTCTGTGAGTCTCTGTGAGTCTCTAGACCCTGAGTCTCTGTGAGTCTCCCTGAGTCTCTGTGAGTCTCTGTGAGTCTCTGTGAGTCTCTACACCCTGAGTCTCTGTGAGTCTCTACACCCCGAGTCTCTGTGAGTCTCTACACCCTGAGTCTCTGTGAGTCTCTACACCCTGAGTCTCTGTGAGTCTCTACACCCTGAGTCTCTACACCCTGAGACTCTGTGAGTCTCTACACCCTGAGTCTCTACACCCTGAGTCTCTGTGAGTCTCTGTGAGTCTCTGTGAGTCTCTACACCCTGAGTCTCTGTGAGTCTCTGTGAGTCTCTGTGAGTCTCTACACCCTGAGTCTCTACACCCTGAGTCTCTGTGAGTCTCTGTGAGTCTCTGTGAGTCTCTACACACTGAGTCTCTGTGAGTCTCTGTGAGTCTCTGTGAGTCTCTACACCCTGAGTCTCTGTGAGTCTCTGTGAGTCTCTGTGAGTCTCCCTGAGTCTCTGTGAGTCTCTGTGAGTCTCTGTGAGTCTCTAGACCCTGAGTCTCTGTGAGTCTCTACACCCTGAGTCTCTGTGAGTCTCTGTGAGTCTCTGTGAGTCTCTACACCCTGAGTCTCTACACCCTGAGACTCTGTGAGTCTCTACACCCCGAGTCTCTGTGAGTCTCTGTGAGTCTCTGTGAGTCTCCCTGAGTCTCTGTGAGTCTCTGTGAGTCTCCCTGAGTCTCCCTGAGTCTCTGTGAGTCTCTGTGAGTCTCTACACCCTGAGTCTCTCTGAGTCACTGTGAGTCTCTGCGAGTCTCTGTGAGTCTCTGTGAGTCTCTGTGAGTCTCTACACCCTGAGTCTCTGTGAGTCTCTGTGAGTCTCTGTGAGTCTCTACACCCTGAGTCTCTACACCCTGAGACTCTGTGAGTCTCTACACCCCGAGTCTCTGTGAGTCTCTGTGAGTCTCTGTGAGTCTCCCTGAGTCTCTGTGAGTCTCTGTGAGTCTCCCTGAGTCTCCCTGAGTCTCTGTGAGTCTCTGTGAGTCTCTACACCCTGAGTCTCTCTGAGTCACTGTGAGTCTCTGCGAGTCTCTGTGAGTCTCTGTGAGTCTCTGTGAGTCTCTACACCCTGAGTCTCTGTGAGTCTCTACACCCTGAGTCTCTGTGAGTCTCTGTGAGTCTCTGTGAGTCTCTACACCCTGAGTCTCTGTGAGTCTCTGTGAGTCTCTGTGAGTCTCTGTGAGTCTCTACACCCTGAGTCTCTGTGAGTCTCTGTGAGTCTCTGTGAGTCTCTACACCCTGAGTCTCTGTTAGTCTCTCTGAGTCTCTACACCCTGAATCTCTGTGAGTCTCTGTGAGTCTCTGTGAGTCTCTACACCCTGAGTCTCTGTGAGTCTCTGTGAGTCTCTTTGAGTCTCTACACCCTGAGTCTCTGTGAGTCTCTGTGAGTCTCTGTGAGTCTCTACACCCTGAGTCTCTGTGAGTCTCTGTGAGTCTCTACACCCTGAGTCTCTGTGAGTCTCTGTGAGTCTCTGCGAGTCTCTGTGAGTCTCTGTGAGTCTCTACACCCTGAGTCTCTGTGAGTCTCTGTGAGTCTCTACACCCTGAGTCTCGCTGAGTCTCTGTGAGTCTCTGTGAGTCTCTACACCCTGAGTCTCTGTGAGTCTCTGTGAGTCTCTACACCCTGAGTCTCTAAACCCTGAGTCTCTGTGAGTCTCTGTGAATCTCTGTGAGTCTCTGTGAGTCTCTACACCCCGAGTCTCTGTGAGTCTCTGTGAGTCTGTGTGAGTCTCAGTGAGTCTCCCTGAGTCTCTGTGAGTCTCTGTGAGTCTCTGTGAGTCTCTACACCCTGAGTCTCTGTGAGTCTCTGTGAGTCTCTGCGAGTCTCTGTGAGTCTCTGTGAGTCTCTACACACTGAGTCTCTGTGAGTCTCTGTGAGTCTCTGTGAGTCTCTACACCCTGAGTCTCTGTGAGTCTCTGTGAGTCTCTGTGAGTCTCTACACCCTGAGTCTCTGTGAGTCTCTGTGAGTCTCTGTGAGTCTCTGCGAGTCTCTGTGAGTCTCTGTGAGTCTCTACACACTGAGTCTCTGTGAGTCTCTGTGAGTCTCTGTGAGTCTCTACACCCTGAGTCTCTGTGAGTCTCTGTGAGTCTCTGTGAGTCTCTACACCCTGAGTCTCTGTGAGTCTCTGTGAGTCTCTGTGAGTCTTTACACCCCGAGTTTCTACACCCTGAGTATCTGTGAGTCTCTGTGAGTCTCTAGACCCTGAGTCTCTGTGAGTCTCCCTGAGTCTCTGTGAGTCTCTGTGAGTCTCTGTGAGTCTCTACACCCTGAGTCTCTGTGAGTCTCTGTGAGTCTCTGTGAGTCTCTACACCCTGAGTCTCTGTGAGTCTCTGTGAGTCTCTGTAATTCTCTGTGAGTCTCCCTGAGTCTCCCTGAGTCTCTGTGAGTCTCTGTGAGTCTCTGTGAGTCTCTACACCCTGAGTCTCTGTGAGTCTCTGTGAGTCTCTACACCCTGAGTCTCTGTGAGTCTCTGTGAGTCTCTACACCCTGAGTCTTTGTGAGTCTCTGTGAGTCTCTGTGAGTCTCTGTGAGTCTCTGCGAGTCTCTGTGAGTCTCTACACCCTGAGTCTTTGTGAGACTCTGTGAGTCTCTGTGAGTCTCTGTGAGTCTCCCTGAGTCTCCCTGAGTCTCTGTGAGTCTCTGTGAGTCTCCCTGAGTCTCCCTGAGTCTCTGTGAGTCTCTGTGAGTCTCTGTGAGTCTCTGTGAGTCTCCCACTCACCTGTTTCCTCTCCATCGCCTGCTTCTCCTTGAACCCAGCCAGCTGCTTCTCCTGCTCGCCCTGAGTCTCTGTGAGTCTCTGTGAGTCTCTGTGAGTCTCTGTGAGTCTCTACACCCTGAGTCTCTGTGAGTCTCTGTGAGTCTCTACACCCTGAGTCTCCGTGAGTCTCTGTGAGTCTCCCTGAGTCTCTGTGAGTCTCTGTGAGTCTCTACACCCTGAGTCTCCCTGAGTCTCTGTGAGTCTCTACACCCTGAGTCTCCGTGAGTCTCTGTGAGTCTCCCTGAGTCTCTGTGAGTCTCTGTGAGTCTCTACACCCTGAGTCTCCGTGAGTCTCTGTGAGTCTCTGTGAGTCTCTGTGAGTCTCTACACCCTGAGTCTCCCTGAGTCTCCCTGAGTCTCGCTGAGTCTCTGTGAGTCTCTGTGAGTCTCTGTGAGTCTCTGTGAGTCTCTACACCCTGAGTCTCTACACCCTGAGTCTCTGTGAGACTCTGTGAGTCTCTACACCCTGAGTCTCCGTGAGTCTCCCTGAGTCTCGCTTAGTCTCTGTGAGTCTCTGTGAGTCTCTGTGAGTCCCCCACTCACCTGTTTCCTCTCCATCGCCTGCTTCTCCTTGAACCCAGCCAGCTGCTTCTCCTGCTCGTCCTGAGTCTCTGTGAGTCTCTGTGAGTCTCTGTGAGTCTCTGTGAGTCTCCCTGAGTCTCTGTGAGTCTCTGTGAGTCTCTGTGAGTCTCGCTGAGTCTCTGTGAGTCTCTGTGAGTCTCTGTGAGTCTCCCACTCACCTGTTTCCTCTCCATCGCCTGCTTCTCCTTGAACCCAGCCAGCTGCTTCTCCTGCTCGCCCTGAGTCTCTGTGAGTCTCTGTGAGTCTCTACACCCTGAGTCTCTGTGAGTCTCTGTGAGTCTCTGTGAGTCTCTGTGAGTCTCTACACCCTGAGTCTCTGTGAGTGTCTGTGAGTCTCCCTGAGTCTCTGTGAGTCACTGTGAGTCTCTGTGAGTCTCTGCGAGTCTCTGTGAGTCTCTGTGAGTCTCTGTGAGTCTCTGTGAGTCTCTACACCCTGAGTCTCTGTGAGTCTCTGTGAGTCTCTACACCCTGAGTCTCCGTGAGTCTCTGTGAGTCTCCCTGAGTCTCTGTGAGTCTCTGTGAGTCTCTACACCCTGAGTCTCCCTGAGTCTCTGTGAGTCTCTACACCCTGAGTCTCCGTGAGTCTCTGTGAGTCTCCCTGAGTCTCTGTGAGTCTCTGTGAGTCTCTACACCCTGAGTCTCCGTGAGTCTCTGTGAGTCTCTGTGAGTCTCTGTGAGTCTCTACACCCTGAGTCTCCCTGAGTCTCCCTGAGTCTCGCTGAGTCTCTGTGAGTCTCTGTGAGTCTCTGTGAGTCTCTACACCCTGAGTCTCTACACCCTGAGTCTCTGTGAGACTCTGTGAGTCTCTACACCCTGAGTCTCCGTGAGTCTCCCTGAGTCTCGCTGAGTCTCTGTGAGTCTCTGTGAGTCTCTGTGAGTCTCTGTGAGTCTCCCACTCACCTGTTTCCTCTCCATCGCCTGCTTCTCCTTGAACCCAGCCAGCTGCTTCTCCTGCTCGCCCTGAGTCTCTGTGAGTCTCTGTGAGTCTCTGTGAGTCTCCCTGAGTCTCTGTGAGTCTCTGTGAGTCTCTGTGAGTCTCCCTGAGTCTCCCTGAGTCTCTGTGAGTGTCTGTGAGTCTCTGTGAGTCTCTGTGAGTCTCTGTGAGTCTCTGTGAGTCTCCCTGAGTCTCCCTGAGTCTCTGTGAGTGTCTGTGAGTCTCTGTGAGTCTCTGTGAGTCTCTGTGAGTCTCTGTGAGTCTCTGTGAGTCTCCCTGAGTCTCCCTGAGTCTCTGTGAGTCTCTGTGAGTCTCTGTGAGTCTCTGTGAGTCTCTGTGAGTCTCTGTGAGTCTCTGTGAGTCTCTGTGAGTCTCCCACTCACCTGTTTCCTCTCCATCGCCTGCTTCTCCTTGAACCCAGCCAGCTGCTTCTCCTGCTCGTCCTGAGTCTCTGTGAGTCTCTGTGAGTCTCTGTGAGTCTCTGTGAGTCTCCCTGAGTCTCTGTGAGTCTCTGTGAGTCTCTGTGAGTCTCGCTGAGTCTCTGTGAGTCTCTGTGAGTCTCTGTGAGTCTCCCTCTCACCTGTTTCCTCTCCATCGCCTGCTTCTCCTTGAACCCAGCCAGCTGCTTCTCCTGCTCGCCCTGAGTCTCTGTGAGTCTCTGTGAGTCTCTGTGAGTCTCTACACCCTGAGTCTCTGTGAGTCTCTGTGAGTCTCTGTGAGTCTCTACACCCTGAGTCTCTGTGAGTGTCTGTGAGTTTCCCTGAGTCTCTGTGAGTCTCCCTGAGTCTCTGTGAGTCTCTGTGAGTCTCTGTGAGTCTCTGTGAGTGTCTGTGAGTCTCTGTGAGTCTCTGTGAGTCTCTGTGAGTGTCTGTGAGTCTCTGTGAGTCTCTGTGAGTCTCTGTGAGTCTCCCTGAGTCTCTGTGAGTCTCTGTGAGTCTCTGTGAGTCTCTGTGAGTCTCTGTGAGTCTCCCTCTCACCTGTTTCCTCTCCATCGCCTGCTTCTCCTTGAACCCAGCCAGCTGCTTCTCCTGCTCGCCCTGAGTCTCTGTGAGTCTCTGTGAGTCTCTGTGAGTGTCTGTGAGTCTCTGTGAGTCTCTGTGAGTCTCTGTGAGTGTCTGTGAGTCTCTGTGAGTCTCTGTGAGTCTCTGTGAGTCTCCCTGAGTCTCTGTGAGTCTCTGTGAGTCTCCCTGAGTCTCTGTGAGTCTCTGTGAGTCTCCCACTCACTTGCTTCCTCTCCATCGCCTGCTTCTCCTTGAACCCAGCCAGCTGCTTCTCCTGCTCGCCCGCCTGCCGCTTGGACTCCACCACGAGGCAGCTGGCTCCGTCCCGCTCCGCTCGCTCCGTCTTCTGCTTCCAGGTGCGCTCCAGCGTCTCCAACTCGGCCTCGTACTGCTTCTTCTTCGCCTGGGATCACGGTGGTGGTGGTGGCGATGGTGGTGGTGATGGTGGTGGTGGGGGTGATGGTGGTGGTGGTGGTTATGGTGATGGTGGTGGTGGTGGTCGTGGTCGTGGTGGTGGTGGTGGTGGTGATGGTGGTGGTGGAGAGAGATGGTGATAAGGGAAAGAAATTTAAATTGAAAGACTCACCACTCACTCACCCACTCACTCGCTGACTCACCCACTCACCCCCACACCCACTCACTCACCCCCACACCGAATCACTCACCCACTCATACACTCACCCACTCACCCTCCCACTCACCCACCCACTCACCCACTCACCCACCCACCCACCCACTCACCCACTCACCCACCCACCCACACACCCACCCACCCACTCACCCACCCACTCACCCACTCACCCCCCACACCCACCCACCCACCCACCCCCACACCCCCACACTCACTCACCCACTCACCCACCCACCCACTCACCCACCCACCCACCCACTCACCCACTCACCCACCCACTCACCCACCCACCCACTCACTCACCCACCCACCCACTCACCCACCCACCCACTCACCCACCCACCCACTCACCCACCCACCCACTCACCCACCCACTCACTCACCCACCCACCCACCCACTCACTCACCCACCCACCCCCACACCCACCCACCCACTCACCCACCCACCCACCCACTCACCCCCACACTCACCCACCCACTCACCCACCCACCCACCCACCCACTCACCCCCACACTCACCCACCCACTCACCCACCCACACACTCACTCACCCACCCACCCACTCACCCACCCACCCACCCACTCACCCACCCACCCACCCACTCACCCACCCACCCCCACACCCACTCACCCACCCACCCACCCACTCACCACCATCTCCCCTTCGCTCTTCCTCTGAGTGGTCTCTTGCTGAGCCAAGTGACGAGCCAAGAGTTTCCCCAGCTCTCGCTTCTCCTCCTTCTGCAGCCGCTGAAGCTCGCGCATCTCCTGCTGCCTGTGGGCACGCGCACACAGCTACAGGTGCAGCAGCCCCAGGTAGCTCGGCGTGGGTGGTGGTGGTGGTGGTAGGGGAGTGGGGGGAGGGGAGGGAGTGCACCAGCTGTGATGGCTATCCATAGCGGACACTTACACGCGCACTCGCTCACCCACCCATCGGCTCACCCACCCACCCACCAACTCACCCACCCACCAACTCACCCACCAACCCACCCACCTCACGACCTTCATCTGTCGCCCGGTCTGCTCCTCCTCCACCAGGGTGACGGTGGTGACGCTCTTCACCTGCCCACCAACTCACCCACCCACCCACCCACTCACCAACCCACCCACTCACCTACCCACCAACCCACCAACCCACCCACCCACCCACTCACCCACCCACCCACTCACCCACCCACCCACCCACCAACCCACCCACCTCACGACCTTCATCTGTCGCCCGGTCTGCTCCTCCTCCACCAGGGTGACGGTGGTGACGCTCTTCACCTGCCCACCAACTCACCCACCCACCCACCCACCAACCCACCCACTCACCTACCCACCAACCCACCCACCCAACAACCCACCCACCTCACGACCTTCATCTGTCGCCCGGTCTGCTCCTCCTCCACCAGCGTCATGGTGGTGACGCTCTTCACCTACCCACCAACCCACCCACCAACCCACCCACCCACCAACCCACCCACCAACCCACCAACCCACCCACCAACCCACCAACCCACCCACCAACCCACCAACCCACCCACCAACCCACCAACCCACCCACCCACCAACCCACCCACCCACCAACCCACCAACCCACCCACCCACCCACTCACCCACCCACCCACTCACCCACCCACTCACCCACCCACCCACCAACCCACCCACCTCACGACCTTCATCTGTCGCCCGCTCTGCTCCTCCTCCACCAGCGTCACGGTGGTGACGCTCTTCTCCTGCCCACCAACTCACCCACCCACCAACCCACCCACCAACCCACCCACTCACCTACCCAACAACCCACCCACCAACCCACCCACCCACCCACCAACCCACCCACCTCACGACCTTCATCTGTCGCCCGCTCTGCTCCTCCTCCACCAGCGTCACGGTGGTGACGCTCTTCTCCTGCCCACCAACCCACCCACCAACCCACCCACCCACCCACTCACCCACCCACCCACCCACCCACTCACCCACCCACCCACCCATCCACTCACCCACCCACCCACCCACTCACCCACCCACCCACCCACCCACCCACTCACCCACCCACCCACCCACTCACCCACCCACCCACCAAACCACCCACCAACCCACCCACCAACCCACCCACCAACCCAACCACCAACCCACCAACCCACCCACCAACCCACCCACCTCACGACCTTCATCTGTCGCCCGTTCTGCTCCTCCTCCACCAGCGTCACGGTGGTGACGCTCTTTACCTACCCACCAACCCACCCACCCACCAACCCACCCACCCACCCACTCACCCACCCACCCACTCACCCACCCACCCACCCACTCACCCACCCACCCACCCACTCACCCACCCACCCACCCACCCACCCACTCACCCACCCACCCACCCACTCACCCACCCACCCACCCACTCACCCACCCACCCACCCACTCACCCACCCACCCACCCACTCACCCACCCACCCACCAAACCACCCACCAACCCACCCACCAACCCACCCACCAACCCACCCACCAACCCACCCACCAACCCACCCACCCACCAATCCACCCACCTCACGACCTTCATCTGTCGCCCGGTCTGCTCCTCCTCCACCAGCGTCACGGTGGTGACGCTCTTCACCTGCCCACCAACCCACCCACCCACCAACCCACCCACCCAACCACCCACCCACCCACCTCACGACCTTCATCTGTCGCCCGGTGTGCTCCTCCTCCACCAGTGTCACGGTGGTGACGCTCTTCACCTACCCACCAACCCACCCACCCACCCACCAACCCACCCACCAACCCACCCACTCACCTACCCAACAACCCACCCACCAACCCACCCACCCACCCACCAACCCACCCACCTCACGACCTTCATCTGTCGCCCGCTCTGCTCCTCCTCCACCAGCGTCACGGTGGTGACGCTCTTCTCCTGCCCACCAACCCACCCACCAACCCACCCACCCACCCACTCACCCACCCACCCACCCACCCACTCACCCACCCACCCACCCATCCACTCACCCACCCACCCACCCACCCACTCACCCACCCACCCACCCACTCACCCACCCACCCACCCACTCACCCACCCACCCACCAAACCACCCACCAACCCACCCACCAACCCACCCACCAACCCAACCACCAACCCACCAACCCACCCACCAACCCACCCACCTCACGACCTTCATCTGTCGCCCGTTCTGCTCCTCCTCCACCAGCGTCACGGTGGTGACGCTCTTTACCTACCCACCAACCCACCCACCCACCAACCCACCCACCCACCCACTCACCCACCCACCCACTCACCCACCCACCCACCCACTCACCCACCCACCCACCCACCCACTCACCCACCCACCCACCCACTCACCCACCCACCCACCCACTCACCCACCCACCCACCCACTCACCCACCCACCCACCCACTCACCCACCCACCCACCCACTCACCCACCCACCCACCAAACCACCCACCAACCCACCCACCAACCCACCCACCAACCCACCCACCAACCCACCCACCAACCCACCCACCCACCCACCAATCCACCCACCTCACGACCTTCATCTGTCGCCCGGTCTGCTCCTCCTCCACCAGCGTCACGGTGGTGACGCTCTTCACCTGCCCACCAACCCACCCACCCACCAACCCACCCACCCAACCACCCACCCACCCACCTCACGACCTTCATCTGTCGCCCGGTGTGCTCCTCCTCCACCAGTGTCACGGTGGTGACGCTCTTCACCTACCCACCAACCCACCCACCCACCCACCAACCCACCCACCAACCCACCCACTCACCTACCCACCAACCCACCCACCAACCCACCCACTCACCCGACCCACCCACCCACCAACCCACCCACCTCACGACCTTCATCTGTCGCCCGCTCTGCTCCTCCTCCACCAGTGTCACGGTGGTGACGCTCTTCTCCTACCCAC
Organism: Petromyzon marinus; assembly: GCF_048934315.1. Taxonomy (NCBI): domain Eukaryota; kingdom Metazoa; phylum Chordata; class Hyperoartia; order Petromyzontiformes; family Petromyzontidae; genus Petromyzon; species Petromyzon marinus. The sequence goes on along the minus strand of NC_133748.1, from coordinate 2,060,589 downwards.
CAACCCACCCACCCACCAACCCACCCACCCACCAACCCACCCACCCACCAACCCACCCACCCACCAACCCACCCACCAACCCACCCACCAACCCACCCACCCACCCACCAACCCACTCACCCACCAACCCACTCACCCACCAACCCACCAACCCACCCACCCACCCACTCACCCACCCACCCACCCACCAACCCACCCACCTCACGACCTTCATCTGTCGCCCGTTCTGCTCCTCCTCCACCAGTGTCACGGTGGTGACGCTCTTCTCCTGCCCACCAACTCACCCACCCACCCACCCACCCACTCACCCACCCACCCACTCACCCACCCACCCACCAACCCACCCACCTCACGACCTTCATCTGTCGCCCGGTCTGCTCCTCCTCCACCAGTGTCACGGTGGTGACGCTCTTCTCCTGCCCACCAACTCACCCACCCACCCACCAACCCACCCACCAACCCACCCACTCACCTACCCACCAACCCACCCACCAACCCACCCACCCACCCACCAACCCACCCACCAACCCACCCACCTCACGACCTTCATCTGTCGCCCGTTCTGCTCCTCCTCCACCAGTGTCACGGTGGTGACGCTCTTCTCCTGCCCGTCCACCACGTAACGCCGCGTCCGCTTCATCGTCTGCTTCTGGCCCTTGGTGGCCTGCGGGAGAGACAAAGGCGGTCGCCACGGGGGGAGGGGGAGACATCGCTCCAGCATCATCACCATCATCATCACTACCATCATCATCATCACCACCACCATCATCATCATCATCACTACCATCACCACCATCACCACCACCACCACCGTTATCATCACCACCGTCACCACCATCATCACCAACATCACCACTACCATCATCATCACCATCACCACCACCACCATCATCATCATCACTACCATCACCACCATCATTATCACCAGAGCTCAACCACCCCAACTTTATCCACCCACTAACCCACCCACCCACTAACCCACCCACCGACCCACCCACTCATCGACCCACCCACTCACCCAACCACTAACCTACTCACCGACCCACCCACCACCCACTCACTGACCCACCCACCCACCCACCTCGCGGCCACTTCAACCAGCCTCCTCCCTCATGTTTCCGCTGGTTTGCCTTCGCACCCGACCCCAGCGCCGCATGGCCCACAGCTCCTCCCACCTCCTCATCATCACCGAACCGGACTGAACCGGAACCGGAACCCGGAACCGATACCGGAACCGATACCGGAACCGGAACCGATACCGGAACCGATACCGGAACCGATACCGGAACCGGAACCGGAACCGGAGCCGATACCGGAACCGGAACCGATACCGGAACCTATACCGGAACCGATACCGGAACCTATACCGGAACCGATACCGGAACCGATACCGGAACCGGAACCGATACCGGAACTGATACCGGAACCGGAACCGATACCGGAACCGATACCGGAACAGATACCGGAACCGGAACCGATACCGGAACCGGTACCGGAACCGGAACCGATACCGGAACCGATACCGGAACCGATACCGGAACCGATACCGGAACCGGAACATATACCGGAACCGATACCGGAACCGGAACCGGAACCGATACCGGAACCGATACCGGAACCGATACCGGAACCGGAACCGATACCGGAACCGGAACCGATACCGGAACCGGAACCGATACCGGAACCGATACCGGAACCGATACCGGAACCGGAACCGATACCGGAACCGGAACCGATACCGGAACCGGAACCGATACCGGAACCGATACCGGAACCGATACCCCCGCACAACAACCCCCATCAACCAACCCACCGGTCCGGCCTTCGCCGAGGGCGGCGCCGCTCCACCGTCGGGCCGGTCCACCGCCACCGCCGCCCCGCCGCCGGCCGGCGGGCCGCCCTCCCTGGGAGCCGCCGAGCTGCTGCGGCCCAGGCTCAGGCTGCGGGCGCCGGTGGTGGCGGAGGAGGTGGAGGAGGCGGAGGAGGAGGCGGAGGAGGAGGAGGAGGAGGAGGAGTCCGGCCGGGCGAGGTAGTCGGGCTTCAGCTGACGGGGGAGGCTCGCCGAGGACTTGGCGGCCCCTGGCGCCGTGGACGAAGACCGCCTCGAGATGTCGTCCAGGCGCGTCGGTCGGCGGGGGCAGCCCTGGGGAGGGCATGGGGAGGAGGCCCTCGGGCGGCTCCACACGGCCCCGCCGCTGGGTCTGTGGGCGCGCAACGGGGGCGGGGAGGATTGGTTGGGGTGTGTGGGGGAGGCGGTGGGTGGGTGGGTGAGTGGGTGGGGGAGTGGGTGAGTGGGTGGGTGGGTGAGTGAGTGGGTGAGTGGGTGAGTGGGTGGGTAGGTGGGTGGGTGAGTGGGTGAGTGAGTGGGTGGGTGAGTGGGTGAGTGAGTGGGTGGGTGGGTGAGTGGGTGAGTGGGTGGGTGGGTGAGTGAGTGAGTGAGTGGGTGGGTGGGTGGGTGAGTGGGTGAGTGAGTGAGTGGGTGGGTGGGTGAGTGAGTGAGTGAGTGGGTGGGTGGGTGAGTGAGTGAGTGGGTGGGTGGGTGAGTGAGTGGGTGGGTGAGTGGGTGGGTGAGTGAGTGAGTGGGTGGGTGGGTGGGTGAGTGGGTGGATGAGTGAGTGAGTGGGTGGGTGGGTGAGTGAGTGGGTGGGTGAGTGGGTGGGTGAGTGAGTGAGTGGGTGGGTGGGTGGGTGAGTGGGTGAGTGAGTGAGTGGGTGGGTGGGTGAGTGAGTGAGTGAGTGGGTGGGTGGGTGAGTGAGTGAGTGAGTGGGTGAGTGAGTGGGTGTGTGAGTGGGTGAGTGAGTGGGTGAGTGAGTGGGGGAGTGAGTGGGTGGGTGAGTGAGTGAGTGAGTGGGTGAGTGGGTGAGTGAGTGAGTGAGTGGGTGAGTGAGTGGGTGAGTGAGTGGGTGCGTGGGTGGGTGGGTGATTGGGTGGGTGGGTGGGTGAGTGGGTGAGTGAGTGGGTGAGTGAGTGAGTGAGTGGGTGGGTGAGTGAGTGGGTGAGTGAGTGAGTGAGTGGGGGAGTGAGTGGGTGGGTGAGTGAGTGAGTGGGTGAGTGGGTGAGTGAGTGAGTGAGTGGGTGGGTGGGTGATTGGGTGGGTGGGTGGGTGAGTGGGTGAGTGAGTGGGTGTGTGAGTGAGTGAGTGAGTGGGTGAGTGAGTGAGTGAGGGAGTGAGTGGGTGGGTGAGTGAGTGAGTGGGTGAGTGGGTGAGTGAGTGAGTAAGTGGGTGAGTGAGTGGGTGAGTGAGTGGGTGAGTGGGTGGGTGGGCGAGTGGGTGGGTGGGTGGGTGAGTGGGTGAGTGAGTGGGTGAGTGAGTGGGTGAGTGAGTGGGTGAGTGAGCGAGTGAGTGGGTGGGTGAATGGGTGAGTGAGTGAGTGGGGGAGTGAGTGGGTGGGTGAGTGAGTGAGTGAGTGGGTGAGTGGGTGAGTGAGTGAGTGGGTGAGTGGGTGGGTGGGTGATTGGGTGGGTAGGTGGTTGGGGTGGGGGAGGCGGATGAGTGGGGGGCGGACATCGATCAGCGTTCCCGTTGTGTCCGTGCCAGGTGGATATTCCCCCCCCACTCCCGTCGAAGGCTTCGCGAACTGCGCGGTCAAAATGGATGCTTTAAATAATGCGGGAAGGGGCCAGAGGGCGTCCCCATCGCACCCCGAGGCGTGGAGGGAACGGCTCCGACTCCCGGCCACGGAGTTTTAACCCGGGGAGGGGTGGAGGGGCTCCGCTCACCATCATGAAGGAACTCAGCGGTCTAAAATTTCGATTTAAAGCTTTCGTGACTGCAAGGATTCACCTCCTTTGGTTCTTTCGGTAAAGCCACCGCCGCGTAGAATGAGAATCAAATAATAAATTGATAAACTAAAATAACACGCGATTAAATTCTCACGACGTTTCGGCCACAAACACAAGCGGCCTTCATCAGGTGAAGGGGACGAGACTGTCTTGGTAGGACAGCGCTGAGCGTGGCTGTGTTTCGCTCCAGCGCTGTCCTACCAGACAGTCTCGTCCCCTTCACCCGATGAAGGCCGCTTGTGTTGTGGCCGAAACGTCGTGAGAATATTATTGTGTTATTTTATTTTATCAATTTATTATTTTATTCTCATTCTACGCGGCGGTGACTTTACCGAAAGAACCAAAGGACTTAGTGGTCGTGAGCAGAGGGTCAGGGAATCCGAAAGCACGAAGAACAACCCAGAGCCCAGGGCCTACTAATGGTATCATAGGCCCTTGACCAGGTCAATAAAGCAGAGATGTAGGTCTTGCTGGAATTCCCTACAACATCTGCTGTAGCAGACGGACAGAAAATATGGCATCTGTGCAGCATTCATCACGCACACACATACACATGCACACAGACACACACACACCCACACACACCCACACACACACGCACACCCACGCCCACGCACCCACACACCCACACACTCACACGCAGACACCCACACACACACACACACACCCACACACACACCTAAACAACCACACACCCACGCACCCACGCACACACCCACGCACACCCACCTACACACCCACACACCTACACACACCCACGCATGCACACACCCACGCACACACACACACCCACACACACACACCCACACACACACACCCACACACCCACACACCCACACACCCACACACTTCGCATAGACAGGCAGCGGGGGCTCGTCCGGGCGCTTGGCTGCCATCACAGTCATCACCCACCTACGCACATCCACCCACACCACTCACCTACGCACACCCACACGCTCACCCACACGCCCACCCACATGCACACACCCACCCACACACACACACACACCCACACACCCACCCACACACTCACACACCCACCCACACACACTCACACACCCACCCACCCACACGCCCACCCACACGCACACACCTACACACCTACACACACACACCCACGCACACACACCCACACACCCACCCACCCACACGCCCACCCACACACCCACCCACACACACACACACACCCACCCACACACACACCCACCCACACACCCACCCACACCCACCCACCCACACACCCACCCACACCCACCCACCCACACACCCACCCACACACACACACCCACCCACACACCCACCCACACACCCACCCACACACCCACCCACACACCCACCCACACACCCAGCCACACACCCACACCCACCCACCCACACACCCACACCCACCCACCCACACACCCACCCACCCACCCACACGCACACACCTACACACCTACACACCCACGCATACACCCACGCACACACCCACGCACACACCCACGCACACACCCACGCACACACCCACACACCCACCCATCTACACACCTACACACCCACGCACACACTCACACACCCACCCATCTACACACCTACACACCCACGCACACACTCACACACCCACCCACACGCCCACCCACACGCACACACCTACACACCTACACACACACACCCACGCACACACACCCACACACCCACCCACACGCCCACCCACACACCCACCCACCCACCCACGCACACCCACACACCCACACACACACACACCCACCCACCCACACACACACACACCCACCCACACGCCCACCCACCCACACACCCACCCACCCACAAGCACACACACCCACCCACACCCACACACCCACACACCCACCCACACACACACCCACCCACACACCCACCCACACGCCCACCCACACACACACCCACCCACACACCCACCCACACACACCCACCCACACACGCACCTCTCCTTATTGGCAGGCAGCGGGGGCTCGTCCGGGTTCCTGGCCACCATCCCGGTCATCACCACGGCCGCCGGCCCCGTGAGTGATCCGCCGGCTTCGCCACCCGCCTGGCTCCTCATCATCATCATCATCGGCGTGTCGGCTCCATCCGCGGTGGGCGTGGCGTTGGTGGCGGTGGTGGCGGTGGTGGCGATGGTGGTGATGTTGGTGATGTTGGTGATGTTGGGCCGGGGAATCTCCATGGGGCGGTAGTGGGGGCTGTTGGATCGGGGAGTGTCGGGGCCGGATGCCTTGGGGGGGGGGGGGGGGGGGTAGAGGGGGGAGGAGCATTAAGGAGGGGGGAGGGGGTGGGATGGTAAACGTTGGGGGTGGTGTTGGGGGTTGTGTTTGGGTGGGTGAGTGAGTGGGTGAATGAGTGGGTGAATGAGTGGGTGAATGAGTGGGTGAGTGGGTGAAGGGGTAGTTGAGTGGGTTAATGGGTGAGTGAGTGAGTGAGTGGGTGAATGAGTGGGTGAGTGAGTGCGTGAATGGGTGAGTGAGTGAGTGGGTCAGTGGGTGAGTGGGTGAGTGAGTGGGTAAATGAGTGGGTGAGTGGGTGAGTGGGTGAGCGGGTGAGTGAGTGGGTGAATGGGTGAGTGAGTGAGTGAGTGTGTGAGTGAGTGAGTGGGTGAGTGGGTGAGTGAGTGAGTGGGTGAGTGGTTGGGATTCCTCCCTCCTTCCCTCCCTCCACCACCACCACCACCTCCTCCACCACCTCCACCACCACCACCAACTTCTCGCCCTCCCTCCTCTTTCCCACCTCATCATCATCATCATCCTCCTCATCCTCGTCGTCCGGCTGTGGGTCGTCGTCGATGACCTCTGTGGTGACCTCTGCCCTCGCCTCGGCCAGCAGCTCCAGCAGCGGCCGATTGTCGGTGGCGTCCGCAACGAACGGATGCTGTGGGTGTGGCACAGGGGGCGTGGCAAACAGGGGGGCGTGGCACACAAGGGGGCGTGGCACATAGGGGGCGTGGCACATAGGGGGCGTGGCAAAAAGGGCGTGGCACACAGGGGGCGTGGTAAAAATGGGGGCGTGGCACACAGGGGGTGTGGCAAACAGGGGGTGTGGCAAACAGGGGGCGTGGCACACAGAGGGGCGTGGCACACGGGGGGCGTGGCACACTGGGGGCGTGGCACACAAGGGGGCGTGGCACATAGGGGGCGTGGCACACAGGGGGGCGGGGCACACTGGGGGCATGGCATGTGAGACAGAGGTTTCTGAACCTGCAGCAGCTGCTTGGCAGTCCACCTCTGATCGACGTTTTTCTCCAGACACCGGCGCAGAATGTCGTGAAACTCCCCAGACCTGGGGGGGGTGGGTGGTGAGGAGTGAGTGGGTGAGTGAGTGAGTGGGTGAGTGAGTGGGTGAGTGGGTGGGTGAGTGGGTGGGTGAGTGGGTGGGTGAGTGGGTGGGTGAGTGGGTGGGTGAGTAGTTGGGTGAGTGAGTGGGTGGGTGGGTGAGTGAGTGGGTGAGTGGTTGGGTGAGTGAGTGAGTGGGTGAGTGAGTGGGTGGGTGAGTGAGTGGGTGGGTGAGTGGGTGGGTGAGTGAGTGGGTGAGTGAGTGGTGTGAGTGAGTGGTTGAGTGGGTGAGTGGGTGGATGAGTGGTTGGGTGAGTGAGTGAGTGAGTGGCTGAGTGAGTGGCTGAGCGAGTGGCTGAGTGAGTGAGTGAGTGGCTGAGTGAGTGGCTGAGTGAGTGGCTGATCGAGTGGCTGAGCGAGTGAGTAGCTGAGTGAGTAGCTGAGTGAGTGGCTGAGCGAGTGAGTGAGTGGCTGAGCGAGTGAGTGAGTGGCTGAGCGAGTGAGTGAGCGAGTGGCTGAGCGAGTGAGTGAGCGACTGAGCGAGTGAGTGAGTGGCTGAGCGAGTGAGTGAGCGAGCGAGTGAGCCAGCCAGCGAGGCTCACCAGAGTCCGGGCGAGCGCGTGAGCGTGGGTGGCGGGGAGCGGACGATGCGCAGGAGGACACGCATGGGGTTCACATCGTTGTGCGGCGGCTCCGTCTCCGCCGCCTCGATCAGCGTCACGCCCAGCGACCAGATGTCAGCGCCACAGCCGTACGGAGCTTCCTTAAGAGTCTCGCAGAGAACCACCTCAGGAGCCATCCTGGGGGAGGGAGGGTGGTGGTGAGGGTGGTGAGGGTGGTGGTGGTGAGGGTGGTGGTGGTGGTGAGGGTGGTGGTGAGGGTGGTGGTGGTGAGGGTGGTGGTGGTGAGGGTGGTGGTGGTGGTGAGGGTGGTGGTGAGGATGGTGGTGGTGAGGGTGGTGGTGAGGGTGGTGATGAGGGTGGTGGTGAGGGTGGTGAGGGTGGTGAGTGTGGTGGTGGTGAGGGTGGAGGTGGTGGTGGTGGTGGTGAGCGTGGTGGTGAGGGTGGTGGTGGTGAGGGTGGTGGTGGTGGTGAGGGTGGTGGTGGTGGTGAGGGTGGTGGTGGTGAGGGTGGTGGTGGTGGTGAGCGTGGTGGTGAGGGTGGTGGTGGTGAGGGTGGTGGTGGTGAGGGTGGTGGTGAGGGTGGTGGTTGTGGTGAGGGTGGTGGTGAGGGTGGTGGTGGTGAGGATGGTGGTGGTGAGGGTGGTGGTTGTGGTGAGGGTGGTGGTGGTGAGCGTGGTGGTGGTGAGGGTGGTGGTGAAGGATGGTGGTGGTGAGGGTGGTGGTTGTGGTGAGGGTGGTGGTGGTGGTGAGGGTGGTGGTGGTGAGGGTGGAGGTGATGGTGGTGGTGGTGATGGTGGTGGTGGTGATGGTGGTGGTGATGGTGGTGGTGAGGGTGGTGGTGAGGGTGGTGGTGAAGGTGGTGGTGGTGATGTTGGTGATGGTGATGGTGATGTTGATGATGGTGGTGATGATGGTGATGTGATGATGGTGGTGATGGTGGTGATGGTGGTGGTGATGGTGATGGTGACCGTGATGTTGACGGTGATGTTGATGTTGATGATGATGTTGATGGTGATGTTGACGATGATGTTGATGATGATGGTGATGGTTATGTTGATGTTGATGGTGATGTTGATGGTGATGTTGATGGTGATGGGGGTGGTGATGGTGGTGATGGTGATGATGTTGATGATGATGATGGTTATGTTGATGTTGATGGTGATGTTGATGGTGATGTTGACGGTGATGTTGACGAAGATGTTGATGATGATGGTTATATTTTGATTTAAAGCTTTCGTGACTGCAGTAATTCATATTCTTAGTTTTTTCGGTATATTTTGTTATTTTGTTGTTTCTCTTCAACTTGACTTTACCGAAAAAACTAAGAATATAAGATGATGGTTATGTTGATGTTGATGGTGATGTTGATGGTGATGTTGATGGTGATGGGGGTGGTGATGGTGGTAATGGTGATGATGTTGATGATGATGATGGTTATGTTGATGATGATGTTGATGGTGATGTTGATGGGGGTGTGGACGATGGTAATGATGTTGATGATGTTGATGGTGATGATGTTGACGATGATGCTGATGATGATGGGGGTGTGGACGATGATGTTGATGATGATGTTGACGATGATGATGATGTTGACGATGATGATGGTGATGTTGATGATGATGGTGACGATGATGATGATGATGGTGATGTTGATGATGATGGTAATGTTGATGATGATGTTGATGTTGATGATGACGGTGTTGGTGATGGTGGTGATGATGTTGATGATGGTGATGATGATGTTGGTGATGATGTTGACGATGATGCTGATGATGATGATGTTGATGATGTTGATGATGATGCTGATGATGATGATGGGGGTGTGGATGGTGATGTTGACGATGTTAGTGATGATGTTGATGGTGATGATGTTGATGATGATGGTGGTGGTGATGATGATGGGGGTGTGGATGCTCACCAGTAGGGGGTCCCAATGAAAGTGTCTCTCTTCTGGAGAGTGTTTTGGGTTTTTCGCTGACACCCCGAAATCAGCTCCTACAACATCACCACATCACCAACACCAACATCACCAACACACCAACATCACCATTCACCAACATCACCATCATCCACCACCATCATCACCATCAACATCACCATCATCACCATCAACACAACATCAACACCATCAACATCACCATCAACATCACCATCAACATCACCATCAACATCACCATCAACACCACCATCAACACCACCATCACCATCATCACCATCATCATTCAACATCATCACCATCATCACCATCAACCACATCACCATCAACATCACCATCACCATCATCATCATCCATCATCACCATCATCACCATCAACATCACCATCATCACCATCAACACCATCAACATCACCATCAACATCACCATCAACACCACCATCACCATCATCATCACCATCATCACCATCATCACCATCAACATCACCATCAACATCATCAACAACATCACCATCACCAACATCACCATCACCACCATCATTACCATCATCACCATCAACATCACCAACATCACCATCACCACCATCACGAACATCACCATCACCACCATCACCATCAACACCATCATCACCATCATCATCACCATCATCACCATCATCACCATCATCACAATCAACAGCACTATCAGCATCACCATCAACACCACCATCATCATCACCATCATCACCATCATCACCATCATCAACAACATCACCATCACCAACATCACCATCACCACCATCATTACCATCATCACCATCAACATCACCATCGACATCACCATCAACACCACCATCACCATCATCATCACCATCATCACCATCAACATCAC
>NC_133748.1:1959584-2049994 GCF_048934315.1 Petromyzon marinus | reverse complement strand
ACCCACTCACCCACCCACCAACCCACCCACCTCACGACCTTCATCTGTCGCCCGCTCTGCTCCTCCTCCACCAGCGTCACGGTGGTGACGCTCTTCACCTGCCCACCAACTCACCCACCCACCCACCAACCCACCCACTCACCTACCCACCAACCCACCCACCCACCCACTCACCCACCCACCCACTCACCCACCCACCCACTCACCCACCCACCAACTCACCCACCCACCCACCAACCCACCCACCTCACGACCTTCATCTGTCGCCCGTTCTGCTCCTCCTCCACCAGCGTCACGGTGGTGACGCTCTTCACCTGCCCACCAACTCACCCACCCACCCACCAACCCACCAACCCACCCACCCACCAACCCACCCACCCACCCACCCACCCACCCACTCACCCACCCACCCACTCACCCACCCACCCACTCACCCACCCACCCACCCACCAACCCACCCACCTCACGACCTTCATCTGTCGCCCGTTCTGCTCCTCCTCCACCAGCGTCACGGTGGTGACGCTCTTCTCCTGCCCACCAACTCACCCACCCACCCACCCACCCACCAACCCACCAACCCACCCACCCACTCACCCACCCACCCACTCACCCACCCACCCACTCACCCACCCACCCACCAACCCACCCACCTCACGACCTTCATCTGTCGCCCGTTCTGCTCCTCCTCCACCAGCGTCACGGTGGTGACGCTCTTCTCCTACCCACCAACCCACCCACCCACCCACCAACCCACCCACCCACCCACCCACCAACCCACCCACCTCACGACCTTCATCTGTCGCCCGTTCTGCTCCTCCTCCACCAGCGTCACGGTGGTGACGCTCTTCACCTGCCCACCAACTCACCCACCCACCCACCAACCCACCAACCCACCCACCCACCAACCCACCCACCCACCAACCCACCCACCCACTCACCCACCCACCCACTCACCCACCCACCCACCCACCAACCCACCCACCTCACGACCTTCATCTGTCGCCCGTTCTGCTCCTCCTCCACCAGCGTCACGGTGGTGACGCTCTTCTCCTGCCCACCAACTCACCCACCCACCCACCCACCCACCCACCAACCCACCAACCCACCCACCCACTCACCCACCCACCCACTCACCCACCCACCCACTCACCCACCCACCCACCAACCCACCCACCTCACGACCTTTATCTGTCGCCCGTTCTGCTCCTCCTCCACCAGTGTCACGGTGGTGACGCTCTTCTCCTACCCACCAACCCACCCACCCACCCACCAACCCACCCACCCACCCACCAACCCACCCACCTCACGACCTTCATCTGTCGCCCGTTCTGCTCCTCCTCCACCAGCGTCACGGTGGTGACGCTCTTCTCCTACCCACCAACCCACCCACCCACCCACCAACCCACCCACCCACCCACCAACCCACCCACCTCACGACCTTCATCTGTCGCCCGTTCTGCTCCTCCTCCACCAGCGTCACGGTGGTGACGCTCTTCTCCTACCCACCAACCCACCCACCCACCCACCAACCCACCCACCCACCCACCAACCCACCCACCTCACGACCTTCATCTGTCGCCCGTTCTGCTCCTCCTCCACCAGCGTCACGGTGGTGACGCTCTTCTCCTGCCCACCAACTCACCCACCCACCCACCCACCCACCAACCCACCCACCAACCCACCCACCTCACGACCTTCATCTGTCGCCCGTTCTGCTCCTCCTCCACCAGCGTCACGGTGGTGACGCTCTTCACCTGCCCACCAACTCACCCACCCACCCACCAACCCACCCACTCACCTACCCACCAACCCACCCACCCACTCACCCACCCACCCACTCACCCACCCACCCACTCACCCACCCACCCACCAACCCACCCACCTCACGACCTTCATCTGTCGCCCGTTCTGCTCCTCCTCCACCAGCGTCACGGTGGTGACGCTCTTCACCTGCCCACCAACTCACCCACCCACCCACCAACCCACCCACTCACCTACCCACCAACCCACCCACCCACCAACCCACCCACCCACCCACCCACTCACCCACCCACCCACTCACCCACCCACCCACCAACCCACCCACCTCACGACCTTCATCTGTCGCCCGTTCTGCTCCTCCTCCACCAGCGTCACGGTGGTGACGCTCTTCACCTGCCCACCAACTCACCCACCCACCCACCAACCCACCCACCAACCCACCCACTCACCTACCCACCAACCCACCCACCAACCCACCCACCAACCCACCAACCCACCCACCCACCTCACGACCTTCATCTGTCGCCCGGTCTGCTCCTCCTCCACCAGTGTCACGGTGGTGACGCTCTTCACCTGCCCACCAACTCACCCACCCACCCACCAACCCACCCACCAACCCACCCACCAACCCACCCACCAACCCACCCACTCACCTACCCACCAACCCACCCACCAACCCACCCACCCACCAACCCACCCACCAACCCACCCACCTCACGACCTTCATCTGTCGCCCGTTCTGCTCCTCCTCCACCAGCGTCACGGTGGTGACGCTCTTCACCTGCCCACCAACTCACCCACCCACCCACCAACCCACCCACTCACCTACCCACCAACCCACCCACCCACTCACCCACCCACCCACTCACCCACCCACCCACTCACCCACCCACCCACTCACCCACCCACCCACCAACCCACCCACCTCACGACCTTCATCTGTCGCCCGTTCTGCTCCTCCTCCACCAGCGTCACGGTGGTGACGCTCTTCACCTGCCCACCAACTCACCCACCCACCCACCAACCCACCCACTCACCTACCCACCAACCCACCCACCCACCAACCCACCCACCCACCCACTCACCCACCCACCCACTCACCCACCCACCCACCAACCCACCCACCTCACGACCTTCATCTGTCGCCCGTTCTGCTCCTCCTCCACCAGCGTCACGGTGGTGACGCTCTTCACCTGCCCACCAACTCACCCACCCACCCACCCACCCACTCACCCACCCACCCACTCACCCACCCACCCACCAACCCACCCACCTCACGACCTTCATCTGTCGCCCGTTCTGCTCCTCCTCCACCAGCGTCACGGTGGTGACGCTCTTCTCCTGCCCGTCCACCACGTAACGCCGCGTCCGCTTCATCGTCTGCTTCTGGCCCTTGGTGGCCTGCGGAGAGACAAAGGCGGTCGCCACGGGGGGAGGGAGAGACATCGCTCCAGCATCATCACCATCATCATCCACTACATCATCATCATCATCACCACCACCATCATCATCACCATCATCATTACCACCACCACCACCACCAGCATCATCACCATCATCATCATCACCACCACCACCACCACCAGCATCATCACCATCATCATCACCACCATCACGACCACCATCACCACCATCATCATCACTACCATCACCACCACCACCATCATCATCATCACTACCATCACCACCACCACCATCATCATCATCACCACCACCACCACCACCATCACCACCACCATCACCACCACCATCATCATCACTACCATCACCACCACCACCATCATCACCATCATCATCATCACTACCATCACCACCACCACCACTATCATCATCACCATCATCATCAGAGCTCAAACCACCCCCACTTTATCCACCCAACCAACCCACCCACTAACCCACCCACCCACTAACCCACCCAACCAACCCACCCACCCAACCAACCCACCCACCCACTCACCCACCCACCCACTAACCCACCCACCCACTAACCCACCCACCCACTAACCCACCCATCGACCCACCCACCCATCGACCCACCCACTCACCCAACCCACCCACCACACCCAACCACTAACCTACTCACCGACCCACCCATCCACCCACCCACCCACCTCGCGGCTACTTCAACCAGCCTCCTCCCTCATGTTTCCGCTGGTTTGCCTTCGCACCCGACCCCAGCGCCGCATGGCCCACAGCTCCTCCCACCTCCTCATCATCACCGAACCGGACTGAACCGGAACCGGAACCGGAACCGATACCGGAACCGATACCGGAACCGGAACCGATACCGGAACCGGAACCAATACCGGAACCGGAACCGGAACCGATACCGGAACCGATACCGGAACCGGAACCGATACCGGAACCGGAACCAATACCGGAACCGATACCGGAACCGGAACCGATACCGGAACCAATACCGGAACCGATACCGGAACCGGAACCGATACCGGAACCGGAACCGATACCGGAACCGATACCGGAACCGGAACCGGAACCGGAACCGATACCGGAACCGATACCGGAACCGGAACATATACCGGGACCGATACCGGAACCGGAACCGATACCGGAACCGATACCGGAACCGGAACATATACCGGAACCGATACCGGAACCGGAACCGGAACCGATACCGGAACCGGAACCGATACCGGAACCGGAACCGATACCGATACCAATACCGGAAACGGAACCGATACCGGAACCGATACCGGGACCGATACCGGGACCGGAACCGGAACCGATACCGATACCGGAACCGATACCGGAACCGGAACCGGAACCGATACCGGAACCGATACCGGAACCGATACCGGGACCGATACCGGAACCGATACCGGAACCGATACCGGAACCGGAACATATACCGGAACCGATACCGGAACCGGATCCGGAACCGATACCGATACCGGAACCGATACCGGAACCGGAACCGATACCGGAACCGATACCGATACCGGAACCGGAACCGATACCGGAACCGATACCGGGAACCGATACCGGGACCGATACCGGGACCGGAACCGGAACCGATACTGATACCGGAACCGGAACCGGAGCCGATACCGGAACCGATACCGGAGCCGATACCGGAACCGATACCGGAACCGATACCGGAACCGGAACCGGAACCGGAACCGATACCGGAACCGGAACCGATACCGGAACCGATACCGGAACCGGAACCAGAACCGGAACCGGAACCGATACCGGAACCGATACCGGAACCGATACCCCGCACAACAACCCCCATCAACCAACCCACCGGTCCGGCCTTCGCCGAGGGCGGCGCCGCTCCACCGTCGGGCCGGTCCACCGCCACCGCCGCCCCGCCGCCGGCCGGCGGGCCGCCCTCCCTGGGAGCCGCCGAGCTGCTGCGGCCCAGGCTCAGGCTGCGGGCGCCGGTGGTGGCGGAGGAGGCGGAGGAGGAGGAGGAGGAGGCGGAGGAGGAGGCGGAGGAGGAGGAGGAGGAGGCGGAGGAGGTGGAGGAGGAGTCCGGCCGGGCGAGGTAGTCGGGCTTCAGCTGACGGGGGAGGCTCGCCGAGGACTTGGCGGCCCCTGGCGCCGTGGACGAAGACCGCCTCGAGATGTCGTCCAGGCGCGTCGGTCGGCGGGGGCAGCCCTGGGGAGGGCATGGGGAGGAGGCCCTCGGGCGGCTCCACACGGCCCCGCCGCTGGGTCTGTGGGCGCGCAACGGGGGCGGGGAGGATTGGTTGGGGTGTGTGGGGGAGGCGGTGGGTGGGTGGGTGAGTGGGTGGGCGGGTGAGTGGGTGGGTGAGTGGGTGGGTGGGTGAGTGAGTGGGGGAGTGGGTGGGTGGGTGAGTGAGTGAGTGGGTGAGTGAGTGAGTGAGTGGGTGGGTGAGTGGGTGGGTGGGTGAGTGGGTGGGTGGGTGGGTGAGTGGGTGGGTGGGTGGGTGGGTGAGTGGGTGGGTGGGTGGGTGGGTGGGTGAGTGAGTGGGTGAGTGAGAGAGTGAGTGGGTGGGTGGGTGAGTGGGTGGGTGGGTGAGTGGGTGGGTGGGTGAATGGGTGAGTGAGTGGGTGGGTGAGTGAGTGAGTGGGTGAGTGAGTGAGTGAGTGGGTGGGTGAGTGGGTGGGTGGGTGAGTGGGTGGGTGGGTGGGTGAGTGGGTGGGTGGGTGGGTGGGTGAGTGGGTGGGTGGGTGGGTGGGTGGGTGGGTGAGTGAGTGGGTGAGTGAGTGGGTGAGTGTGTGAGTGAGTGAGTGAGTGGGTGAGTGAGTGAGTGAGTGGGTGGGTGAGAGGGTGAGTGAGTGAGTGAGTGGGTGAGTGAGTGAGTGGGTGGGTAGGTGAGTGGGTGGGTGGGTGAGTGAGTGAGTGAGTGGGTGAGTGGGTGGGTGAGTGAGTGAGTGGGTGGGTGAGTGAGTGGGTGAGTGGGTGAGTGGGTGGGTGAGTGGGTGGGTGAGTAAGTGAGTGGGTGGGTGGGTGGGTGAGTGGGTGGGTGAGTGAGTGAGTGGGTGGGTGGGTGGGGTGAGTGGGTGGGGTGAGTGAGTGGGTGAGTGAGTGAGTGAGTGGGGGAGTGGGTGGGTGGGTGGGTGAGTGGGTGAGTGGGTGGGTGGGTGAGTGGGTGGGTAGGTGGTTGGGGTGGGGGAGGCGAATGAGTGGGAGGCGGACATCGATCAGCGTTCCCGTTGTGTCCGTGCCAGGTGGATATTTCCCCCCCCTCCCGGTGCAGCTGTCGAAGGCTTCGCGAACTGCGCGATCGAAATGGACGCTTTAAATAATGCGGGAGGGGGCCAGAGGGCGTCCCCATCGCACCCCGAGGCGTGGAGGGAACGGCTCCGACTCCCGGCCACGGAGTTTTAACCCGGGGAGGGGGGGGGGGGGCTCCGCTCACCATCATGAAGGAACTCAGCGGTCTAAATTTCGATTTGAAGCTTTCGTGACTGCAAGGATTCACCTCCTTTGGTTCTTTCGGTAAAGCCACCGCCGCGTAGAATGAGAATCTAATAATAAATTGATAAACTAAAATAACACGCGATTAAATTCTCACGACGTTTCGGCCACAAACACAAGCGGCCTTCATCGGGTGAAGGGGACGAGACTGTCTGGTAGGACAGCGCTGAGCGTGGCTGTGTTTCGCTCCAGCGCTGTCCTACCAGACAGTCTCGTCCCCTTCACCTGATGAAGGCCGCTTGTGTTGTGGCCGAAACGTCGTGAGAATTTTATTGTGTTATTTTATTTTATCAATGTATTATTTGATTCTCATTCTACGCGGCGGTGACTTTACCGAAAGAACCAAAGGACTTAGTGGTCGTGAGCAGAGGGTCAGGGAATCCGAAAGCACGAAGAACAACCCAGAGCCCAGGGCCTACTAATGGTATCATAGGCCCTTGACCAGGTCAATAAAGCAGAGATGTAGGTCTTGCTGGAATTCCCTACAACCTCTGCTGTAGCAGACGGACAGAAAATATGGCATCTGTGCAGCATTCATCACGCACACACATACACATGCACACAGACACACACACACCCACACACACCCACACACACACGCACACCCACGCCCACGCACCCACACACCCACACACTCACACGCAGACACCCACACACACACACACACACCCACACACACACCTAAACAACCACACACCCACGCACCCACGCACACACCCACGCACACCCACCTACACACCCACACACCTACACACACCCACGCATGCACACACCCACGCACACACACACACCCACACACACACACCCACACACCCACACACCCACACACCCACACACTTCGCATAGACAGGCAGCGGGGGCTCGTCCGGGCGCTTGGCTGCCATCACAGTCATCACCCACCTACGCACATCCACCCACACCACCCACCTACGCACACCCACACGCTCACCCACCCACCCACCCACACGCCCACCCACACACACACACCTACACACACACCCACCCACCCACAAACACACCCACCCACACACACACACCCACACACTCACACACCCACCCACACACCCACCCACACGCCCACCCACACACCCACCCACACACCCACCCACACACGCCCACCCACACGCCCACCCACACACCCACCCACCCACACACCCACCCACACACCCACCCACACGCCCACCCACACACCCACCCACACACGCACCTCTCCTTATTGGCAGGCAGCGGGGGCTCGTCCGGGTTCCTGGCCACCATCCCGGTCATCACCACGGCCGCCGGCCCCGTGAGTGATCCGCCGGCTTCGCCACCCGCCTGGCTCCTCATCATCATCATCATCGGCGTGTCGGCTCCATCCGCGGTGGGTGTGGCGTTGGTGGCGGTGGTGGCGGTGGTGGCGATGGTGGTGATGTTGGTGATGTTGGGCCGGGGAATCTCCATGGGGCGGTAGTGGGGGCTGTTGGATCGGGGAGTGTCGGGGCCGGACGCCTTGGGGGGGGAGGGGGGGTAGAGGGGGGAGGAGCATTAAGGAGGGGGGAGGGGGTGGGATGGTAAACGTTGGGGGTGGTGTTGGGGGTGGTGTTTGGGTGGGTGAGTGAGTGGGTGAGTGAGTGGGTGAATGAGTGGGTGAACGGGTGAGTGAGTGGGTTAATGGGTGAGTGAGTGAGTGGGTGAATGAGTGGGTGAGTGAGTGCGTGAATGGGTGAGCGGGTGAGTGAGTGGGTGAGTGGGTGAGTGAGTGGGTAAATGAGTGGGTGAGTGAGTGAGTGAGTAGGTGAATGCGTGAGCGGGTGAGTGAGTGAGTGAGTGGGTGAGTGAGTGAGTGAGTGGGTGAGTGAGTGAGTGAGTGGGTGGGTGAGTGAGTGAGTGAGTGGGTGAGTGGGTGAGTGGGTGAACGGGTAGTTGAGTGGGTTAATGGGTGAGTGAGTGGGTGAATGAGTGGGTGAGTGAGTGCGTGAATGGGTGAGCGGGTGAGTGAGTGGGTGAGTGGGTGAGTGAGTGGGTAAATGAGTGGGTGAGTGAGTGAGTGAGTGGGTGAATGGGTGAGCGGGTGAGTGAGTGGGTGAATGGGTGAGTGAGTGGGTGAGTGAGCGAGTGAGTGAGTGGGTGAGTGAGTGAGTGTATGAGTGAGTGAGTGGGTGAGTGAGTGAGTGAGTGGGTGAGTGAGCGAGTGGGTGAGTGAGTGAGTGAGTGGATGAGTGGGTGAGTGGTTGGGATTCCTCCCTCCTTCCCTCCCTCCACCACCACCACCACCTCCTCCACCACCTCCACCACCACCACCACCACCAACTTCTCGCCCTCCCTCCTATTTCCCACCTCATCATCATCATCATCCTCCTCATCCTCGTCGTCCGGCTGTGGGTCGTCGTCGATGACCTCTGTGGTGACCTCTGCCCTCGCCTCGGCCAGCAGCTCCAGCAGCGGCCGATTGTCGGTGGCGTCCGCAACGAACGGATGCTGTGGGTGTGGCACAGGGGGCGTGGCAAACAGGGTGCGTGGCACACAAGGGGGCGTGGCACATAGGGGGCGTGGCACATAGGGGGCGTGGCAAAAAGGGCATGGCACACAGGGGGCGTGGTAAAAATGGGGGGCGTGGCACACAGGGGGTGTGGCAAACAGGGGGTGTGGCAAACAGGGGGCGTGGCACACAGGGGGGCGTGGCACACGGGGGGCGTGGCACACTGGGGGTGTGGCACACAGGGGGCGTGGCGCACAGGGGGCGTGGCACACAAGGGGGCGTGGCACACAGGGGCGTGGCAAACAGGGGCGTGGCACACAGGGGGGTGTGGCACACGGGGGGCGTGGCGCACAGGGGACGTGGCACACAGGGGGCGTGGCGCACAGGGGGCGTGGCACACAGGGGGCGTGGCGCACAGGGGTCGTGGCGCACAGGGGTCGTGGTGCACTGGGGGCGTGACAAACAGGGGGCGTGGCACACAGGGGGCGTGGCAAACGGGGGGTGTGGCGCACAGGGGGCGTGGCACACAGGGGGCGTGGCACACAGGGGGCGTGGCACACAGGGGGGGCGGGGCACATAGGGGGCGTGGCATGTGAGACTGAGGTTTCTGGCTGAGTGGACCTAGGGGAGTCCGAACCTGCAGCAGCTGCTTGGCAGTCCACCTCTGGTCGACGTTCTTCTCCAGACACCGGCGCAGAATGTCGTGAAACTCCCCAGACCTGGGGGGTGGGTGGTGAGTGAGTGGGTGAGTGAGTGGGTGGGTGGGTGAGTGAGTGGGTGGGTGGGTGGGTGAGTGAGTGGGTGGGTGGGTGGGTGAGTGGGTGGGTGGTTGAGTGAGTGGGTGAGTGGGTGAGTGGGTGAGTGAGTGGGTGAGTGGGTGGGTGAGTGGGTGGGTGAGTGGGTGAGGGAGTGGGTGGGTGGGTGGGTGAGTGAGTGGGTGGGTGGTGAGTGAGTGGGTGAGTGGGTGGGTGAGTGGTTGGGTGAGTGAGTGAGTGAGTTAGTGAGTGGGTGAGTGGGTGGGTGAGTGGGTGGGTGAGTGAGTGAGTGGGTGAGTGAGTGGGTGGGTGAGTGAGTTAGTGGGTGGGTGAGTGGGTGGGTGAGTGGGTGGGTGAGTGAGTGAGTGGGTGAGTGAGTGGGTGAGTGGGTGAGTGAGTGGGTGAGTGGGTGGGTGAGTGGGTGGGTGAGTGGGTGAGGGAGTGGGTGGGTGGGTGGGTGAGTGAGTGGGTGGGTGGTGAGTGAGTGGGTGAGTGGGTGGGTGAGTGGGTGGGTGAGTGGGTGGGTGGCCGAGTGAGTGGCTGAGCAAGTGGCTGAGTGAGTGAGCGGCTGAGTGAGTGAGTGGCCGAGCGAGTGAGTAGCTGAGTGAGTGAGCGAGCGAGTGAGTGGCTGAGCGAGTGAGTGGCTGAGCGAGTGAGTAGCTGAGTGAACGAGCGGCTGAGTGAGCGAGTGGCTGAGCGAGTGAGTGAGTGGGTGAGTGAGCGACTGAGCGAGCGAGTGAGTGGCTGAGCGAGTGAGCGAGCGAGCGAGTGAGCCAGCCAGCGAGCCTCACCAGAGTCCGGGCGAGCGCGTGAGCGTGGGTGGCGGGGAGCGGACGATGCGCAGGAGGACACGCATGGGGTTCACATCGTTGTGCGGCGGCTCCGTCTCCGCCGCCTCGATCAGCGTCACGCCCAGCGACCAGATGTCAGCGCCACAGCCGTACGGAGCTTCCTTAAGAGTCTCGCAGAGAACCACCTCAGGAGCCATCCTGGGGAGGGAGGGTGGTGGTGAGGGTGGTGGTGGTGGTGGTGGTGAGGGTGGTGGTGGTGGTGGTGGTGGTGAGGGTGGTGGTGAGGGTGGTGAGGGTGGTGGGGGTGGTGAGGGTGGTGGTGAGGGTGGTGGTGGTGGTGAGCGTGGTGGTGGTGGAGGTGGTGGTGGTGGTGAGCGTGGTGGTGAGGGTGGTGGTGAGCGTGGTGGTGGTGAGGGTGGAGGTGGTGGTGGTGGTGAGCGTGGTGGTGAGGGTGGTGGTGAGGATGGTGGTGGTGAGGGTGGTGGTTGTGGTGAGGGTGGTGGTGGTGGTGAGGGTGGTGGTGGTGAGGATGGTGGTGGTGAGGGTGGTGGTGGTGGTGAGGGTGGTGGTGGTGAGCATGGTGGTGGTGAGGGTGGTGGTGAGGATGGTGGTGGTGAGGGTGGTGGTTGTGGTGAGGGTGGTGGTGGTGGTGAGCGTGGTGGTGAGGGTGGTGGTGGTGGTGGTGGTGAGGGTGGTGGTGGTGAGCGTGGTGGTGAGGGTGGTGGTGGTGGTGAGGGTGGTGGTGGTGAGGGTGGAGGTGATGGTGGTGGTGGTGATGGTGGTGGTGATGGTGGTGGTGAAGGTGGTGGTGGTGATGGTGGTGATGGTGGTGGTGATGGTGATGGTGACCGTGATGTTGACGGTGATGTTGATGTTGATGATGATGTTGATGGTGATGTTGACGATGATGTTGATGATGATGGTGATGGTTATGTTGATGTTGATGGTGATGTTGATGGTGATGTTGATGGTGATGGGGGTGGTGATGGTGGTGATGGTGATGATGTTGATGATGATGATGGTTATGTTGATGATGATGTTGATGGTGATGTTGATGGTGATGTTGACGGTGATGTTGACGAAGATGTTGATGATGATGGTTATGTTGATGTTGATGATGATGTTGATGGTGATGTTGATGGTGATGTTGACGGTGATGTTGACGAAGATGTTGATGATGATGGTTATGTTGATGTTGATGGTGATGTTGATGGTGATGTTGATGGTGATGGGGGTGGTGATGGTGGTAATGGTGATGATGTTGATGATGATGATGGTTATGTTGATGATGATGTTGATGGTGATGTTGATGGGGGTGTGGACGATGGTGATGATGTTGATGATGTTGATGATGTTGTCGTTCACGGTGATGTTGATGATGATGATGGGGGTGTGGACGATGATGTTGACGATGATGCTGATGATGGTGATGTTGATGATGATGATGGTAATGTTGATGATGATGTTGATGTTGATGATGACGGTGTTGGTGATGGTGGTGATGATGTTGATGATGGTGATGATGATGTTGGTGATGATGTTGACGATGATGCTGATGATGATGTTGATGATGTTGATGATGATGCTGATGATGATGATGGGGGTGTGGATGGTGATGTTTACGATGTTAGTGATGATGTTGATGGTGATGATGTTGATGATGATGGTGGTGGTGATGATGATGGGGGTGTGGATGCTCACCAGTAGGGGGTCCCAATGAAAGTGTCTCTCTTCTGGAGAGTGTTTTGGTTTTTCGCTGACACCCCGAAATCAGCTGTGATGACAACATCACCAACATCACCAACATCACCAACATCACCAACATCACCATCACCAACATCACCATCACCAACATCACCATCATCACCATCATCACCATCAACATCACCATCATCACCATCAACAACATCAACACCATCAACATCACCATCAACATCACCATCAACATCACCATCAACATCACCATCAACATCACCATCAACACCACCATCAACACCACCATCACCATCATCACCATCATCATCACCATCATCACCATCATCACTATCAACATCACCATCAACATCACCATCATCATCACCATCATCACCATCATCACCATCAACATCACCATCATCACCATCATCACCATCAACATCACCATCAACATCACCATCAACACCACCATCACCATCATCATCACCATCATCACCATCATCACCATCAACATCACCATCAACATCATCAACAACATCACCATCACCAACATCACCATCACCACCATCATTACCATCATCACCATCAACATCACCAACATCACCATCACCACCATCACGAACATCACCATCACCACCATCACCATCAACACCATCATCACCATCATCATCACCATCATCACCATCATCACCATCATCAACAACATCACCATCACCAACATCACCATCACCACCATCATTACCATCATCACCATCAACATCACCATCGACATCACCATCAACACCACCATCACCATCATCACCATCATCACCATCAACATCACCACCATCACCAACATCACCATCACCACCATCACGAACATCACCATCATCACAATCAACAGCACTATCAGCATCACCATCAACATCACCATCATCACCATCATCACCATCATCAACAACATCACCATCACCAACATCACCATCACCACCATCATTACCATCATCACCATCAACATCACCATCGACATCACCATCAACACCACCATCACCATCATCACCATCATCACCATCAACATCACCACCATCACCAACATCACCATCACCACCATCATTACCATCATCACCATCAACATCACCATCACCACCATCACCATCACCAACATCACCACCATCATTACCATCATCACCATCAACATCACCATCAACACCACCATCACCATCATCAACACCATCATCACCATCACCTACATCACCATCACCAACATCACCAACATCACCACCATCACCATCAACACCATCAACATCACCATCAACATCACCATCAACACCACCATCACCATCATCACCATCATCACCATCAACATCATCAACAACATCACCATCACCAACATCAACATCACCATCAACACCACCATCACCATCATCATCACCATCATCATCACCATCATCACCATCACCATCAACACCACCATCACCATCATCATCACCATCATCATCACCATCATCACCATCATCACCATCAACATCGCCATCAACACCATGATCATCATCACCATCATCACCATCATCAACAACATCACCAACATCACCATCACCACCATCATTACCATCATCACCATCAACATCACCATCGACATCACCATCAACACCACCATCACCATCATCACCATCAACATCACCACCATCACCAACATCACCATCACCACCATCATTACCATCATCACCATCAACATCACCATCAACATCACCATCAACACCACCATCACCAACATCACCAACATCACCACCATCATTACCATCATCACCATCAACATCACCACCATCACCAACATCACCATCACCACCATCATTACCATCATCACCATCAACATCACCATCAACATCACCATCAACACCACCATCACCAACATCACCAACATCACCACCATCATTACCATCATCACCATCACCACCATCACCATCATCACCATCATCATCACCATCAACATCACCATCAACAACAACATCACCACCATCACCATCGAGTGAGTTAATTAGTGGGCGAGGAGGATGTTGAACGACTGAGCGGCTGAACAAGCGACTGAGCGACTGAACGACTGAACAAGCGACTGAGCGGCTGAGCGACTGAGCGACTGAGCGACTGAGTGAATGAGCGAATGAGTGACTGAGCGACTGAGTGACTGAGCGACTGAGCGACTGAACAAGCGACTGAGCGGCTGAGCGACTGAGCGACTGAGCGACTGAGTGACTGAGTGACTGAGCGACTGAACAAGCGACTGAGCGACTGAACAAGCGACTGAACAGCTGAGCGACTGAACGACTGAACAAGCGACTGAGCGGCTGAGCGACTGAGCGACTGAGCGAGTGGGCGAGTGGGCGACTGAGCGACTGAGCGACTGAGCGACTGAGCGAGTGGGCGAGTGGGCGACTGAGCGACTGAGCGACTGAGCGAATGAGCGAGTGGGCGAGCGACTGAACAACTGAGCGAGTGGGCGACTGATCGACTGAGCGACTGCATGACTGAGCGGCTGAACAAGCGACTGAGCGGCTGAGCGAGTGGCTGAGCGAATGGGCGACTGAACGACTGAGCGACTGAGCGACTGGGCGACTGAGCGACTGAGCGAATGAGCGAGTGAGCGACTGAACGACTGAGCGAGTGAGCGAATGAGCGAGTGGGCGACTGAGCGACTGAGCGGCTGAGCGACTGAGCGAGCGACTGAGCGAGTGACTGAGTGACAGAGCGACTGAGCGAGTGACTGAGTGACAGAGCGACTGAGCGAGTGACTGAGCGACTGAGTGACTGAACAAGCGACTGAGCGGCTGAGCGCCTGAGCGACTGAACGACTGAATGACTGAGCGATGGAGCGACTGAACGACTGAACGAGCGACTGAGCGAGCGACTGAACGACAGAGCGACTGAGCGAGTGACTGAGTGACTGAGCGATTGAGTGAGCGACTGAGAGAGCGACTGAGCTACTGAACAAGCGACTGAGCGACTGAACGACTGAACGACTGAGCAACTGAGCGAGCGACTGAGCGGCTGATCGACTGGGCGACTGAGCGACTGAGCGACTGACTGAGCGAATGAGCGATCGAAAGAACGAACAGCTAAACACTCGCACCGAGGTCGCGATGGATGACTCAACGAGTGAGTGAGTTAGTGACTGAGTGAATGAATAAACGACCGACTGGACGACTGAAAGAATGAGTGAAGGAGTGAGTGAATGAGTGAGTGAATGAGTGAATGAATGAAAGAATGAACGACTCACCCAGCTTGACTTTACCGTCCAGGGTGAGGGGCACGTTGCCGGCCTTGAGGTCGCGATGGATCACTCAGCGAGTGAGTTAGTGAGTGAGTGAGTTAGCGAGTGAGTAAGCGGGTGAATGACTGAGTGAATGAGTGAGTGAATGAGTGAATGAACGACTCACCCAGCTTGACTGTGCCGTCCAGGGCGAGGAGCACGTTGCCGGCCTTGAGGTCGCGATGGATCACTCAGCGGGTGAGTTAGCGAGTGAGTTAGCGAGTGAGTTAGCGAGTGAATGAATGAGTGAATGAATGAGTGAGTGAATGAGTGAATGAACGACTCACCCAGCTTGACTGTGCCGTCCAGGGCGAGGAGCACGTTGCCGGCCTTGAGGTCGCGATGGATCACTCAGCGAGTGAGTTAGTGAGTGAGTGAGTTAGCGAGTGAGTAAGCGGGTGAATGACTGAGTGAATGAGTGAGTGAATAAGAGAATGAACGACTCACCCAGCTTGACTGTGCCGTCCAGGGCGAGGGGCACGTTGCCGGCCTTGAGGTCGCGATGGATCACTCAGCGGGTGAGTTAGTGAGTGAGTGAGTTAGTGAGTGAATGAGTGAATGAATGAGTGAGTGAATGAGTGAATGAACGACTCACCCAGCTTGACTGTGCCGTCCAGGGCGAGGAGCACGTTGCCGGCCTTGAGGTCGCGATGGATCACGTGGAGGACAGTGTGGAGGTAGTCGAGAGCCAGTAGGACTTGCCGAGCCACGCAGCGAATCTGCGGCTCGCTGAGCCCGTGGTCAACGTCTACACACGGGGCGAGTCAGGTAGGGGGTGAGTCACTCAGGTAGGGGGTGAGTCACTCAGGTAGGGGGTGAGTCACTCAGGTAGGGGGTGAGTCACTCAGGTAGGGGGTGAGTCACTCAGGTAGGGGGTGAGTCACTCAGGTAGGGGGTAAGTCACTCAGGTAGGGGGTGAGTCACTCAGGTAGGGGGTGAGTCACTCAGGTAGGGGGTGAGCCACTCAGGTAGGGGGTGAGTCACTCAGGTAGGGGGTGAGCCACTCAGGTAGGGGGTGAGTCACTCAGGTAGGGGGTGACTCACTCAGGTAGGGGGTGAGTCACTCAGGTAGGGGGTGACTCACTCAGGTAGGGGGTGAGTCACTCAGGTAGGGGGTGAGTCACTCAGGTAGGGGGTGAGTCACTCAGGTAGGGGGTGACTCACTCAGGTAGGGGGTGAGTCACTCAGGTAGGGGGTGAGTCACTCAGGTAGGGGGTGAGTCACTCAGGTAGGGGGTGAGTCACTCAGGTAGGGGGTGAGTCACTCAGGTAGGGGGTGAGCCACTCAGGTAGGGGGTGAGTCACTCAGGCAGGGGGTGAGTCACTCAGGTAGGGGGTGAGTCACTCAGGTAGGGGGTGAGTCACTCAGGTAGGGGGTGAGTCACTCAGGTAGGGGGTGAGTCACTCAGGTAGGGGGTGAGTCACTCAGGTAGGGGGTGAGTCACTTAGGTAGGGGGTGAGTCACTCAGGTAGGGGGTGAGTCACTCAGCTAGGGGGTGAGTCACTCAGGTAGGGGGTGAGTCACTCAGGTAGGGGGTGAGTCACTCAGGTAGGGGGTGAGTCACTCAGGTAGGGGGTGAGTCACTCAGGTAGGGGGTGAGTCACTCAGGTAGGGGGTGAGTCACTCAGGTAGGGGGTGAGTCACTCAGGTAGGGGGTGAGTCACTCAGGTAGGGGGTGAGCCACTCAGGTAGGGGGTGAGTCACTCAGGTAGGGGGTGACTCACTCAGGTAGGGGGTGAGTCACTCAGGTAGGGGGTGAGTCACTCAGGTAGGGGGTGAGTCACTCAGGTAGGGGGTGAGTCACTCAGGTAGTGGGTGAGTCACTCAGGTAAGGGGTGAGTCAGGTAGGGGGTGAGTCACTCAGGTAGGGGGTGAGTCACTCAGGTAGGGGGTGAGTCACTCAGGTAGGGGGTGAGTCACTCAGGTAGGGGGTGACTGACTCAGGTAGGGGGTGAGTCAGGTGGGTGACTCACTCAGGTAGGAGGTGAGTCACTCAGGTAGGGGGTGAGTCACTCAGGTAGGTGACTCACTCAGGTAGGGGGTGAGTCACTCAGGTAGGGGGTGAGTCACTCAGGTAGGGGGTGAGTCACTCAGGTAGGGGGTGAGTCACTCAGGTAGGGGGTGAGTCACTCAGGTAGGTGACTCACTCAGGTAGGGGGTGAGTCACTCAGGTAGGGGGTGAGTCACTCAGGTAGGGGGTGAGTCACTCAGGTAGGGGGTGAGTCACTCAGGTAGGGGGTGAGTCACTCAGGTGGGTGACTCACTCAGGTAGGGGGTGAGTCAGGTGGGTGACTCACTCAGGTGGGTGACTCACTCAGGTAGGGGGTGAGTCAGGTGGGTGAGTCACTCAGGTAGGGGGTGAGTCACTCAGGTAGGGGGTGAGTCACTCAGGTAGGGGGTGACTCACTCAGGTAGGGGGTGAGTCACTCAGGTAGGGGGTGAGTCACTCAGGTAGGGGGTGAGCCACTCAGGTAGGGGGTGAGTCACTCAGGTAGGGGGTGAGTAACTCAGGTAGAGGGTGAGTCACTCAGGTAGGGGGTGAGTCACTCAGGTAGGGGGTGAGTCACTCAGGTAGGGGGTGAGTCACTCAGGTAGGGGGTGACTCACTCAGGTAGGGGGTGAGTCACTCAGGTAAGGGGTGAGCCACTCAGGTAGGGGGTGAGTCACTCAGGTAGGGGGTGAGTCACTCAGGTAGGGGGTGAGTCACTCAGGTAGGGGGTGAGTCACTCAGGTAAGGGGTGAGTCACTCAGGTAGGGGGTGAGTCACTCAGGTAGGGGGTGAGTCACTCAGGTAGGGGGTGACTCACTCAGGTAGGGGGTGAGTCACTCAGGTAGGGGGTGAGTCACTCAGGTAGGGGGTGAGCCACTCAGGTAGGGGGTGAGTCACTCAGGTAGGGGGTGAGTCACTCAGGTAGGGGGTGAGTCACTCAGGTAGGGGGTGAGTCACTCAGGTAGGGGGTGAGTCACTCAGGTAGGGGGTGAGTCAATCAGGTAGGGGGTGAGTCACTCAGGTAGGGGGTGACTCACTCAGGTAGGGGGTGAGTCACTCAGGTAAGGGGTGAGTTACTCAGGTAGGGGGTGAGTCACTCAGGTAGGGGGTGAGTCACTCAGGTAGGGGGTGAGTCACTCAGGTAGGGGGTGAGTCACTCAGGTAGGTGACTCACTCAGGTAGGGGGTGAGTCACTCAGGTAGGGGGTGAGTCACTCAGGTAGGGGGTGAGTCACTCAGGTAAGGGGTGAGTCACTCAGGTAGGGGGTGACTCACTCAGGTAGGGGGTGACTCACTCAGGTAGGGGGTGAGTCACTCAGGTAGGGGGTGAGCCACTCAGGTAGGGGGTGAGTCACTCAGGTAGGGGGTGAGTCACTCAGGTAGGGGGTGAGTCACTCAGGTAGGGGGTGAGTCACTCAGGTAGGGGGTGAGTCACTCAGGTAGGGGGTGAGTCACTCAGGTAGGGGGTGAGCCACTCAGGTAGGGGGTGAGTCACTCAGGTAGGGGGTGAGTCACTCAGGTAGGGGGTGACTCACTCAGGTAGGGGGTGAGCCACTCAGGTAGGGGGTGAGTCACTCAGGTAGGGGGTGAGTCACTCAGGTAGGGGGTGAGTCACTCAGGTAGGGGGTGAGTCACTCAGGTAAGGGGTGAGTCACTCAGGTAGGGGGTGAGTCACTCAGGTAGGGGGTGAGTCACTCAGGTAGGGGGTGAGTCACTCAGGTAAGGGGTGAGCCACTCAGGTAGGGGGTGAGTCACTCAGGTAGGGGGTGAGCCACTCAGGTAGGGGGTGAGTCACTCAGGTAAGGGGTGAGTCACTCAGGTAAGGGGTGAGTCACTCAGGTAGGGGGTGAGTCACTCAGGTAGGGGGTGAGTCACTCAGGTAGGGGGTGAGTCACTCAGGTAGGGGGTGAGTCACTCAGGTAGGGGGTGAGTCACTCAGGTAGGGGGTGAGTCACTCAGGTAGGGGGTGAGTCACTCAGGTAGGGGGTGAGTCACTCAGGTAGGGGGTGAGTCACTCAGGTAGGGGGTGAGTCACTCAGGTAGGGGGTGAGTCACTCAGGTAGGGGGTGAGTCACTCAGGTAGGGGGTGAGCGAGGTGGGTGACTCACTCAGGTAGGGGGTGAGTCACTCAGGTAGGGGGTGAGTCACTCAGGTAGGGGGTGAGTCACTCAGGTAAGGGGTGAGTCACTCAGGTAAGGGGTGACTCACTCAGGTAGGGGGTGAGTCACTCAGGTAGGGGGTGAGTCACTCAGGTAGGGGGTGAGTCACTCAGGTAGGGGGTGAGTCACTCAGGTAGGTGACTCACTCAGGTAGGGGGTGAGTCACTCAGGTAGGGGGTGAGTCACTCAGGTAGGGGGTGACTCACTCAGGTAGGGGGTGAGTCAGGCAGGTGACTCACTCAGGTAGGGGATGAGTCACTCAGGTAAGGGGTGAGTCACTCAGGTAGGGGGTGAGTCACTCAGGTAGGGGGTGAGTCACTCAGGTAGGGGGTGAGTCACTCAGGTAGGGGGTGAGTCACTCAGGTAGGGGGTGAGTCACTCAGGTAGGGGGTGAGTCACTCAGGTAGGGGGTGAGTCAGGTAGGGGGTGAGTCAGGTAGGGGGTGAGTCACTCAGGTAGGGGGTGAGTCACTCAGGTAGGGGGTGAGTCACTCAGGTAGGGGGTGAGTCACTCAGGTAGGGGGTGAGTCACTCAGGTAGGGGGTGAGTCACTCAGGTGGGTGACTCACTCAGGTAGGGGGTGAGTCACTCAGGTGGGTGACTCACTCAGGTAGGGGGTGAGTCACTCAGGTAGGGGGTGAGTCACTCAGGTGGGTGACTCACTCAGGTAGGGGGTGAGTCACTCAGGTAGGGGGTGAGTCACTCAGGTAGGGGGTGAGTCACTCAGGTGGGTGACTCACTCAGGTAGGGGGTGAGTCACTCAGGTAGGGAGTGACTCACTCAGGTAGGGGGTGAGCGAGGTGGGTGACTCACTCAGGTAGGGGGTGAGTCACTCAAGTAGGGGGTGAGTCACTCAGGTAGGGGGTGAGTCACTCAGGTAGGGGGTGAGTCACTCAGGTAGGGGGTGAGTCACTCAGGTAGGGGGTGAGCCACTCAGGTAGGGGGTGAGTCACTCAGGTAGGGGGTGAGTCACTCAGGTAGGGGGTGAGTCACTCAGGTAGGGGGTGAGTCACTCAGGTAGGGGGTGAGTCACTCAGGTAGGGGGTGAGTCACTCAGGTAGGGGGTGAGTCACTCAGGTAGGGGGTGAGTCACTCAGGTAGGTGACTCACTCAGGTAGGGGGTGAGTCACTCAGGTAGGGGGTGAGTCACTCAGGTAGGGGGTGACTCACTCAGGTAGGGGGTGAGTCACTCAGGTAGGGGGTGAGTCAGGTGGGTGACTCACTCAGGTAGGGGGTGACTCAGGTAGGGGGTGAGCGAGGTGAGTGACTCACTCAGGTAGGGGGTGACTCACTCAGGTAGGGGGTGAGTCGCTCAGGTAGGGGGTGAGTCACTCAGGTAGGGGGTGAGCGAGGTGGGTGACTCACTCAGGTAGGGGGTGAGTCACTCAGGTAGGGGGTGACTCACTCAGGTAGGGGGTGAGCGAGGCAGGGGGTGACTCACTCAGGTAGGGGGTGAGTCACTCAGGTAGGTGACTCACTTTGGTAGGGGGTGAGTCACTCAGGTAGGGGGTGAGTCACTCAGGTAGGGGGTGAGTCACTCAGGTAGGGGGTGAGTCACTCAGGTAGGGGGTGAGTCAGGTAGGGGGTGAGTCACTCAGGTAGGGGGTGAGTCACTCAGGTAGGGGGTGACTCACTCAGGTAGGGGGTGAGTCAGGTAGGTGACTCACTCAGGTAGGGGGTGAGTCACTCAGGTAGGGGGTGAGTCACTCAGGTAGGGGGTGAGCGAGGCAGGGGGTGAGTCACTCAGGTAGGGGGTGAGTCACTCAGGTAGGGGGTGAGTCACTCAGGTAGGGGGTGACTCACTCAGGTAGGGGGTGAGTCACTCAGGTAGGGGGTGAGTCACTCAGGTAGGGGGTGAGTCACTCAGGTAGGGGGTGACTCACTCAGGTAGGTGACTCACTCAGGTAGGGGGTGAGCGAGGTAGGTGACTCACTCAGGTAGGGGGTGAGTCACTCAGGTAGGGGGTGACTCACTCAGGTAGGTGACTCACTCAGGTAGGGGGTGAGCGAGGTAGGTGACTCACTCAGGTAGGGGGTGAGCGAGGCAGGGGGTGAGTCACTCAGGTAGGGGGTGAGTCACTCAGGTAGGGGGTGAGTCACTCAGGTAGGGGGTGACTCACTCAGGTAGGGGGTGAGTCACTCAGGTAGGGGGTGAGTCACTCAGGTAGGGGGTGAGTCACTCAGGTAGGGGGTGAGTCACTCAGGTAGGGGGTGACTCACTCAGGTAGGGGGTGAGTCACTCAGGTAGGGGGTGACTCACTCAGGTAGGGGGTGACTCACTCAGGTAGGGGGTGAGTCACTCAGGTAGGGGGTGAGTCACTCAGGTAGGGGGTGAGTCAGGTGGGTGACTCACTCAGGTAGGAGGTGAGTCACTCAGGTAGGGGGTGAGTCACTCAGGTAGGTGACTCACTCAGGTAGGGGGTGAGACAGGCAGGTGACTCACTCAGGTAGGTGACTCACTCAGGTAGGGGGTGACTCACTCAGGTAGGGGGTGAGTCACTCAGGTAGGTGACTCACTCAGGTAGGGGGTGAGTCAGGTGGGTGACTCACTCAGGTAGGGGGTGAGTCACTCAGGTAGGGGGTGAGTCACTCAGGTAGGGGGTGAGCGAGGCTACCTGGGGGAGCTTTGTGTGAGTGTCACTGACCCATCATGATAGAGTCCAGGGCACCACCAGCACAGAACTCGAGCAGAATCTGAGATGCAAGATATACGGAGAGTCAGGAATATCGTCTTGAAGATCATCATAATCATCATCAGCGTGATCATCATCATGAAGATCATCATGAAAATCATCGTCATCATCATCATCTACGTGATCATCATCATCATCAGCGTGATCTTTATCATCATCATGAAGATCATCATCATCATGAAAATCATCGTCATCATCATCAACGTGATCTTCATCATCATCATGAAGATCATCATCATCATCAGCGTGATCATCATCATCAGCGTGATCTTCATCATCATCATGAAGATCATCGTCATCATCATCATCATCATGAAAATCATCATCATAAACGTGATCATCATCATCATTGTGTGTAAGTGTGTGTAAGTGTGTATGTGTGTGTAAGTGTGTAAGTGTATGTGTAAGTGTTTAAGTGTGTGTAAGTGTGTAAGTGTGTGTGTAAGTGTGTAAATGTGTGTGTAAGTGTGTAAGTGTGTGTGTGTAAGTGTGTGTGTAAGGTGTGTGTAAGTGTTTAAGTGCGTGTAAGTGTGTGTAAGTGTGTAAGTGTGTGTGTAAGTGTGTAAGTGTGTGTAAGTGTGTAAGTGTGTGTGTGTGTAAGTGTGTGTGTGTAAGTGTGTGTATGTGTAAGTGTGTGTGTAAGTGTGTGTAAGTGTGTGTAAGTGTAAGTGTGTAAGTGTAAGTGTGTGTAAGTGTGTAAGCTCACCCACAGCTTGGGCCCACAGTGGTAAGCAGCTACCAGTGTGATCACGTGGTTGTGTAAGTGTGTGTAAGTGTGTGTAAGTCTGTGTGTGTGTAAGTGTGTGTGTGTAAGTGTGTGTAAGTGTGTGTGTGTAAGTGTGTGTGTAATTGTGTAAGTGTGTAAGTGTGTGTAAGTGTGTAAGTGTGTGTAAGTGTGTGTAATTGTGTAAGTGTGTAAGTGTGTGTGTGTGTGTAGCTGTGTGTGTGGGTAAGTGTGTGTGTGTAAGTGTGTAAGTGTAAGTGTGTGTAAGTGTGTAAGTGTGTGTAAGTGTGTAAGTGTGTGTAAGTGTGTAAGTGTGTGTAAGTGTGTGTAAGTGTGTAAGTGTGTAAGTGTAAGTGTGTGTAAGTGTAAGTGTGTGTGTAAGTGTGTGTATGTGTGTAAGTGTGTGTAAGTGTGTGTGTGAGCACGTGGTTGTGTGTGTAACTGTGTGTGTAAGTGTGTGTGTAAGTGTGTAAGTGTGTAAGTGTGTAAGTGTAAGTGTGTAAGTGTGTGTGTGTAAGTGTGTGTAAGTGTGTGTAAGTGTGTAAGTGTGTGTAAATGTGTGTAAGTGTGTAAGTGTGTGTAAGTGTGTAAGTGTGTGTGTGTAAGTGTGTGTGTAAGTGTGTGTGTAAGTGTAAGTGTGTAAGTGTAAGTGTGTGTGTAAGTGTGTAAGTGTGTAAGTGTGTGTGTAAGTGTGTAAGTGTGTGTGTAAGTGTGTAAGTGTGTAAGTGTGTGTAAGTGTGTAAGTGTGTAAGTGTGTGTAAGTGTGTAAGTGTGTGTAAGTGTGTGTAAGTGTGTAAGTGTGTAAGTGTGTGTAAGTGTGTAAGTGTGTAAGTGTGTGTGTAAGTGTAAGTGTGTAAGTGTGTGTGTGTGTAAGTGTAAGTGTGTAAGTGTGTAAGTGTGTGTGTGTGTAAGTGTAAGTGTGTAAGTGTGTAAGTGTGTGTAAGTGTGTGTAAGTGTGTGTGTATGTGTAAGTGTGTAAGTGTAAGTGTGTGTGTGTAAGTGTGTGTAAGTGTGTGTAAGTGTGTAAGTGTAAGTGTGTAACTGTGTGTAAGTGTGTAAGTGTGTGTGTAAGTTGGTGTGTGTGTATGTGTGTGTGTAGTGTGTGTGTGTTGTGTGTGTGTGTGTGTGTGTGTGTGTGTGTAGTGTGTAGTGTGTGTGTGTGTGTGTGTGTGTATGTGTGTGTGTAAGTGTGTGTGTGTGTAAGTGTGTGTGTGTAAGTGTGTGTAAGTGTGTGTGTGTATATGTGTGTATGTGTGTGTGTATGTGTGTGTGTAAGTTGTGTGTGTGTGTAAGTGTGTGTGTGTGTAAGTGTGTGTATGTGTGTAAGTGTGTGTGTAAGTGTGTAAGTGTGTGTGTGTGTAAGTGTGGTGTGTAAGTGTGTAAGTGTGTGTATGTGTGTGTAGTGTGTGTGTGTAGTGTGTGTGTGTATGTGTGTTGTGTAAGTGTGTGTATGTGTGTGTGTGTGTATGTGTGTAGTTGTGTGTGTGTAAGTGTGTGTAAGTGTATGGTGTGTAAGTGTGTGTGTGTATGTGTGTAAGTGTGTGTGTATGTGTGTAAGTGTGTGTGTGTGTGTGTGTGTGTGTGTAAGTGTGGTGGTGTGTGTGTGTAAGTGTGTAAGTGTGTGTGTAAGTGTGTAGTGTGTAAGTGTGTGTGTATGTGTGTAAGTGTGTAGTGTGTGTGTAAGTGTGTAAGTGTGTGTGTGTTGTGTGTGTAAGTGTGTTGTGTGTAAGTGTGTGTAAGTGTGTATGTGTAAGTGTAGTGTAAGTGTGTGTGTAAGTGTGTGTATGTGTGTAAGTGTGTTAGTGTAAGTGTGTAAGTGTGTAAGTGTGTAAGTGTGTGTAGTGTGTTGTGTGTAAGTGTGTGTAAGTGTGTGTGTAAGTGTGTAAGTGTGTGTGTAAGTGTGTGTGTAAGTGTGTTATGTGTGTGTAAGTGTGTGTAAGTGTGTAGTGTGTAAGTGTTGATGTGTGTGTAAGTGTGTAGTGTGTAAGTGTAAGTGTGTGTGTAGTGTGTAAGTGTAGTGGTAAGTGTGTGTGAGTGTAAGTGTGTAAGTGTGTAAGTGTGTAAGTGTTGTGTGTAAGTGTGTAAGTGTTGTGTGTGTGTGTAAGTGTGTAAGTGTGTGTAGTGTAAGTGTGTAAGTGTGTAAGTGTAGTGGTAAGTGTGTGTAAGGTGTGTGTGTAAGTGTGTGTGTAAGTGTGTAAGTGTGTGTAAGTGTGTGTGTAAGTGTGTAAGTGTGTGTGTAGTGTGTAAGTGTGTGTGTAAGTGTGTAAGTGTGTAAGTGTGTGTAAGTGTGTGTAAGTGTGTAAGTTTGTGTAAGTGTGTGAATGTAAGTGTGTAAGTGTGTGTAAGTGTGTGTGTGTAAGTGTGTAAGCTCACCACAGCTTGGGCCCACAGTGGTAAGCAGCTACCAGTGTGATCACGTGGTTGTGTAAGTGTGTGTAAGTGTTAGTGTGTAAGTGTGTGTGTAAGTGTAAGTGTGTAAGTGTAAATGTGTGTGTGTAAGTGTGTGTGTGTGTAAGTGTGTGTGTGTAAGTGTGTGTGTGTGTAAGTGTGTAAGTGTAAATGTGTGTGTGTAAGTGTGTAAGTGTAAATGTGTGTGTGTAAGTGTAACTGTGTGTGTAAGTGTGTGTGTAAGTGTGTAAGTGTGTAAGTGTGTAAGTGTGTAAGTGTAAGTGTGTAAGTGTGTGTGTAAGTGTGTAAGTGTGTAAGTGTGGTAAGTGTGTAAGTGTAAGTGTGTAAGTGTGTAAGAAGTGTGTAAGTGTAAGTGTGTAAGTGTGTGTGTAAGTGTGTAAGTGTGTAAGTGTGTGTAAGTGTGTAAGTGTAAGTGTGTAAGTGTGTAAGTGTGTAAGTGTGTGTAAGTGTGTAAGTGTAAGTGTGTAAGTGTGTGTGTAAGTGTGTAAGTGTAAGTGTGTAACTGTGTGTAAGTGTGTAAGTGTAAGTGTGTAAGTGTGTGTAAGTGTGTAAGTGTGTAAGCTCACCCACAGCTTGGGCCCGCAGTGGTAAGCAGCTACCAGTGTGATCACGTGGTTGTGTAAGTGTGTGTAAGTGTGTGTGTGTAAGTGTGTGTGTAAGTGTGTGTGTAAGTGTAATTGTGTAAGTGTGTAAGTGTGTGTGTAAGTGTGTGTGTAAGTGTGTGTGTAAGTGTGTAAGTGTAACTGTGTGTGTAAGTGTAAGTGTGTAAGTGTGTGTGTAAGTGTGTAAGTGTAAGTGTGTAAGTGTAAGTGTGTGTAAGTGTGTGTAAGTGTAAGTGTGTAAGTGTGTGTGTAAGTGTGTAAGTGTAAGTGTGTAAGTGTAACTGTGTGTGTAAGTGTGTGTAAGTGTAAGTGTGTGTGTAACTGTGTAAGTGTGTAAGTGTGTAAGTGTAAGTGTGTAAGTGTGTAAGTGTAAGTGTGTGTAAGTGTGTGTGTGTAAGTGTGTGTAACTGTGTGTGTAAGTGTGTAAGTGTGTAAGTGTAAATGTGTGTGTGTAAGTGTGTGTGTAAGTGTGTAAGTGTGTGTGTAAGTGTGTAACTGTGTAAGTGTGTAACTGTGTGTAAGTGTAAGTGTGTGTGTAAGTGTGTGTGTGTGTAAGTGTGTGTGTAAGTGTGTGTGTGTAAGTGTGTAAGTGTGTGTAAGTGTGTGTGTGTAAGTGTGTGTAACTGTGTGTGTAAGTGTGTAAGTGTGTAAGTGTAAATGTGTGTGTGTAAGTGTGTGTGTAAGTGTGTAAGTGTGTGTGTAAGTGTGTAACTGTGTAAGTGTGTAACTGTGTGTAAGTGTAAGTGTGTGTGTAAGTGTGTGTGTGTGTAAGTGTGTGTGTAAGTGTGTGTGTGTAAGTGTGTGTGTGTGTAAGTGTGTGTAACTGTGTGTGTAAGTGTGTAAGTGTGTAAGTGTAAATGTGTGTGTGTAAGTGTGTGTGTAAGTGTAAGTGTGTAAGTGTAAATGTGTGTGTGTAAGTGTGTGTGTAAGTGTGTGTGTAAGTGTGTGTGTAAGTGTGTAAGTGTAAGTGTGTAAGTGTGTGTGTAAGTGTGTAAGTGTGTGTAAGTGTGTGTAAGTGTGTGTGTAAGTGTAAGTGTGTGTGTGTAAGTGTGTAAGTGTGTAAGTGTGTAAGTGTGTAAGTGTAAGTGTGTAAGTGTGTGTGTGTAAGTGTGTAAGCTCACCCACAGCTTGGGCCCACAGTGGTAAGCAGCTACCAGTGTGATCACGTGGTTGTGTACCTGTGTGTAAGTGTGTGTGTGTAAGTGTGTGTGTAAGTGTGTGTGTGTAAGTGTGTGTGTGTGTAAGTGTGTGTGTAAGTGTGTGTGTGTAAGTGTGTGTGTGTGTAAGTGTGTGTGTGTAAGTGTGTGTAACTGTGTGTGTAAGTGTGTAAGTGTGTAAGTGTAAATGTGTGTGTGTAAGTGTGTGTGTAAGTGTGTAAGTGTAAGTGTGTAAGTGTGTGTGTGTAAGTGTGTGTGTGTAAGTGTGTGTAACTGTGTGTGTAAGTGTGTAAGTGTGTAAGTGTAAATGTGTGTGTGTAAGTGTGTGTGTAAGTGTGTGTGTAAGTGTGTAAGTGTAAGTGTGTAAGTGTGTGTGTGTAAGTGTGTAAGTGTGTGTAAGTGTGTAAGTGTGTGTGTGTAAGTGTGTAACTGTGTGTAAGTGTGTAAGTGTGTGTGTAAGTGTGTGTAAGTGTGTAAGTGTAAGTGTGTAAGCTCACCCACAGCTTGGGCCCACAGTGATAAGCAGCTACAAGTGTGATCACGTGGTTGTGTAAGTGTAAGTGTGTGTGTAAGTGTGTGTGTAAGTGTGTGTGTAAGTGTGTAAGTGTAAGTGTGTAAGTGTAACTGTGTGTGTAAGTGTAAGTGTGTGTGTGTAAGTGTGTAAGTGTGTAAGTGTGTAAGCTCACCCACAGCTTGGGCCCACAGTGATAAGCAGCTACAAGTGTGATCACGTGGTTGTGTACCTGTGTGTAAGTGTGTGTGTGTAAGTGTGTAAGTGTGTGTAAGTGTGTAAGTGTAAGTGTGTGTGTAAGTGTGTAAGTGTAAGTGTGTAAGCTCACCCACAGCTTGGGCCCACAGTGATAAGCAGCTACAAGTGTGATCACGTGGTTGTGCCTGCAGGCAGACAGAACCTCCACCTCCACCAGAAGCTCCTCCATCTCCTCCTCGTCACTTGGCTCCATCACCTTGGCAGCAGCTAGCTGCCCTGTCTGGCGGTTCTGTACCTGGTGGGTGGGTTAGTGGGGGGGTGGGTTAGTGGGGGGGGGGGGGTGGGTGGGGGGGTGGGTGGGTGAGTGGGTGAGTGGGTGAGTGGGTGAGTGGGTGAGTGAGTGGGTGAGTGAGTGGGTGAGTGAGTGGGTGGGTGGGTGAGTGGGTTGGTGGGTGGGTTAGTGGGGGGGTGGGTTAGTGGGGGGGGGGGGGTGGGTGGGGGGGTGGGTTAGTGGGGGGGGGGTGTTAGTGGGGGGGGGGGTGGGTGAGTGAGTGAGTGGGTGGGTGGGGGGGTGAGTGAGTGGGTGAGTGAGTGAGTGGGTGGGTGAGTGGGTGGGTGGGTGAGTGAGTGAGTGGGTGGGTGAGTGGGTGGGTGGGTGAGTGAGTGGGTGAGTGAGTGAGTGGGTGAGTGAAAGAGTGAGTGAGTGGGTGAGTCAGGTGATGTGTGTGAGAACTACCACCACCCTCACCACCATCACCACCACCACCACCACCCCCACCACCACCACCACCACCCACCACCACCACCACTCCCACCACCACCACCACCACCTCCACCACCACCACCACCACTCCCACCACCACCACCACCACCCACCACCCACCACCACCACCACTCCCACCACCACCACCACCACCTCCACCACCACCACCCACCACCACCACCCCCACCACCACCACTCCCACCATCACCACCACCACCACCACCACCCACCACCACCACCACCACCATCACCACCACCACCACCACTCCCACCACCTCCACCACCACCACCACCTCCACCACCACCACCACCACCCCCACCACCACCCCCACCACCACCACCACCACTCCCACCATCACCACCACCCCCACCACCACCACCACCACTCCCACCATCACCACCACCACCACCACCCTCACCACCACCCTCACCACCACCACCACCACTCCCACCACCACCACCACCACCCCCACCACCACCACCACCACCCTCACCACCACCACCACCCACCACCCACCACCACCACCCACCACCACCACCACCACCTCCACCACCACCACCACCACCCACCACCCACCACCCACCACCACCACCACTCCCACCACCACCACCACCTCCACCACCACCACCACTCCCACCACCACCACCACCTCCACCACCACCACCACTCCCACCACCACCACCACCACCCTCACCACCACCACCACCACTCCCACCACCACCACCACCCTCACCTTGTAGACTGTACCAAATGCTCCATCCCCCAACTCTCCCACTGTTGTCCACGACTCTGCGGGGTTTTCCGTCCGTCTCAGCTGGGGGTGCTTTGTGCGCTTCCTACCCCCCAGGAGTCGATTCATCATGGCCAGGGCCGTGCACCTAGCCTGGCACAGCAGCAACAACAACAGCAGCAGCAGCAGCAGCAAAAACAACAACAAAATCGAGGGTCAGAGAGAGCTCAGGCTCACAACAAAACGAGCGGCCGGGCGGATAAAGCGCCTGGTGTACCTAGCCTGGCACAGCAGGTGGGGCGAGGAGGGAGGGGGGGTGGCTACAGCTGATTGTGCATCTACCGCTCACGTGACTCGGTCGACCACGTGACCTCCAGGTGTACCTAGCCTGGCACACGCGCTTGGGGTTATGTTGGCTAGGTGTGTGTGTGTAGGTGTGTGTGTAGGTGTGTGTGTAGGTGAGTGTGTGTGTAGGTGTGTGTGTAGGTGTATGTGTGTGTGTAGGTGTGTGTGTGTGTAGGTGTGTGTGTAGGTGTGTGTGTAGGTGTGTGTAGGTGTGTGTGTAGGTGTGTGTGTAGGTGTGTGTAGGTGTGTGTAGGTGTGTGTGTGTAGGTGTGTGTGTGTAGGTGTGTGTGTAGGTGTGTGTGTGCGCAGGTGTGTGTAGGTGTGTGTGTGTGGAGGTGTGTGTGTGTGTGTAGGTGTGTGTGTAGGTGTGTGTGTAGGTGTGTTTGTCTGTTTGTCTACAGGTGTGTGTGTGTCTATAGGTGTGTGTGTATGACTACAGGTGTGTGTGTCTGTGTGTCTACAAGTGTGTGTGTGTGTAGGTGTGTGTGTATGACTACAGGTGTGTGTGTGTGTGTCTACAGGTGTAGGTGTGTGTGTCTATAGTGTGTGTGTGTCTATAGGTGTGTGTGTCTACTGGTGTGTGTGTCTATAGGTGTGTGTGTGTGTATGACTACAGGTGTGTGTGTGACTATAGGTGTTTGTGTTTGTGTGTGTGTGTCTATAGGTGTGTGTGTGTCTATAGGTGTGTGTGTGTGTGTAGGTGTGTGTGTATGACTACAGGTGTGTGTGTGACTATAGGTGTTTGTGTTTGTGTGTGTGTGTCTATAGGTGTGTGTGTGTCTACAGGTGTAGGTGTGTGTGTGTAGGTGTGTGTGTCGGTGTGTGTGTAGGTGTGTGTGTAGGTGTGTGTTAGGTGTGTGTGTAGGTGTAGGTGTGTGTGTGTAGGTGTGTGTAGGTGTGTGTGTGTAGGTGTGTGTGTAGGTGTGTGTGTAGGTGTGTGTGTGTAGGTGTGTGTAGGTGTGTAGGTGTGTGTGTAGGTGTGTGTGTAGGTGTGTGTGTAGGTGTAGGTGTGTGTGTGTAGGTGTAGGTGTGTGTGTGTAGGTGTGTGTGTAGGTGTGTGTTGGTGTGTGTGTGTAGGTGTGTGTAGGTGTGTGTGTGCAGGTGTGTGTGTAGGTGTGTGTGTGTAGGTGTGTGTTTGCAGGTGTGTGTGTAGGTGTGTGTGTGTAGGTGTGTGTGTAGGTGTGTCTGTGTAGGTGTGTGTGTAGGTGTGTGTGTGCAGATGTGTGTAGGTGTGCGTGTGTAGGTGTGTGTGTGTAGGTGTGTGTGTAGGTGTGTGTGTGTAGTGTGTGTAGGTGTGTGTGTAGGTGTGTGTGTAGGTGTGTGTGTAGGTGTGTGTGTGTGCAGGTGTGTGTAGGTGTGTGTGTGTGGAGGTGTGTGTGTAGGTGTGTGTGTAGGTGTGTGTGTCTGTGTGTCTACAGGTGTGTGTGTGTAGGTGTGTGTGTCTATAGGTGTGTGTGTATGACTACAGGTGTGTGTGTATGACTACAGGTGTGTGTGTCTATTGGTGTGTGTGTGTAGGTGTGTGTGTGTGTAGGTGTGTGTGTGTCTACAGGTGTAGGTGTGTGTGTCTACAGGTGTAGGTGTGTGTGTCTACAGGTGTGTGTGTGTGTCTATTGGTGTGTGTGTCTACAGGTGTGTGTGTGTGTATGACTACAGGTGTGTGTGTGTCTACAGGTGTAGGTGTGTGTGTCTACAGGTGTGTGTGTGTGACTATAGGTGTGTGTAGGTGTGTGTGTAGGTGTGTGTGTGTATCACTACAGGTGTGTGTGTGACTATAGGTGTTTTGGTTTGTGTGTGTGTCTATAGGTGTGTCTGTGTGTCTATTGGTGTGTGTGTGTAGGTGTGTATGTATGACTACAGGTCTGTGTGTGTGTCTACAGGTGTAGGTGTGTGTGTGTGTCTACAGGTGTGTGTGTGTGACTATAGGTGTGTGTGTAGGTGTGTGTGTGTATGACTACAGGTGTGTGTGTGTGTGACTATAGGTGTTTGTGTGTCTGTGTATCTATAGGTGTGTGTGTGTAGGTGTGTGTGTGTATGACTACAGGTGTGTGTGTGTGTGTGACTATAGGTGTTTGTGTGTCTGTGTATCTATAGGTGTGTGTGTGTAGGTGTGTGTGTGTATGACTACAGGTGTGTGTGTGTGTCTATAGGTGTGTGTGTGTCTATAGGTGTGTGTGTGTAGGTGTGTGTGTATGACTACAGGTGTGTGTGTCTATAGGTGTGTTTGTGTGTCTGTGTGTCTATAGGTGTGTGTGTGTCTATAGGTGTGTGTGTGTGTAGGTGTGTGTGTATGACTATAGGTGTGTGTGTGTCTATAGGTGTGTGTGTGTGTCTATAGGTGTGTGTGTAGGTGTGTGTGTATGACTATAGGTGTGTGTGTGTGTCTATAGGTGTGTGTGTAGGTGTGTGTGTGTAGGTGTGTGTGTGTATGACTACAGGTGTGTGTGTGTGACTATAGGTGTTTGTGTTTGTGTGTCTGTGTGTCTATAGGTGTGTGTGTGTAGGTGTGTGTGTGTATGACTACAGGTGTGTGTGTGTCTATAGGTGTGTGTGTGTGTGTCTATAGGTGTGTGTGTGTAGGTGTGTGTGTGTATGACTATAGGTATGTGTGTGTGTATGACTACAGGTTACATATTTCAGTCGTGGTTTCGTGCATAAAATGTTGAAGTTGGAGGGGTTACCAGCCCCTCGCACCCGTCCAGAGCCCCCGTTTAGCCCCTGGTGTGGTCACAGACCCCACGAGAGGTTAGGGCCAATCGGAATTGGCCCTGAAAGCACTGCCCCATGACCTCCTGCCAGCGGGCGTTCGACGCTTCACGTGGCCTCAAGGTGCACGTGGCCTGGCACAAGCGTCGTGGTGACGTCACCGCCACTTAGTGGCGATTGGCGGTTGTTGTTGTTGTGTGTTAGTGTGTGTGTATAGGTGTGTGTGTGTATGTGTGTGTGTGTCTATAGTTGTGTGTGTGTGTGTCTATAGTTGTGTGTGTGTGTCGCTGTGTATATCCGTGTTTGTGACTCCAATTACGTATGCCTATAGGTATGTGTGAGTCTACAGGAATGTGTGTAGGTGTGTGTGTAGGTGTGTGTAGGTGTGTGTGTAGGTGTGGATGTAGGTGTGTGTGTAGGTGTGTGTAGGTGTGTGTGTAGGTGTGTCTGTGTAGGTGTGTATGTAGGTGTGTGTAGGTGTGTGTGTATAGGTGTGTGTGTTGGTGTGTGTGTAGGTGTGTGTGTAGGTGTGTGTGTAGGTGTGTGTAGGTGTGTGTGTAGGTGTGTGTAGGTGTGTGTGTAGGTGTGTGTAGGTGTGTGTGTAGGTGTGTGTGTTGGTGTGTGTGTAGGTGTGTGTGTAGGTGTGTGTAGGTGTGTGTGTAGGTGTGTGTGTGTAGGTGTGTGTGTAGGTGTGTGTGTAGGTGTGTATGTAGGTGTGGGTGTAGGTGTGTGTGTAGGTGTGTAGGTGTGTGTGTAGGTGTAGGTGTGTATAGGTGTGGGTGTTGGTGTGTGTAGGTGTGTGTAGGTGTGTGTGTGTAGGGGTGTAGGTGTGTGTGTAGGTGTGTAGGTGTGTGTGTAGGTGTGTGTGTAGGTGTGTGTGTGTTGGTGTGTGTGTAGGTGTGTATAGGTGTGGGTGTTGGTGTGTGTAGGTGTGTGTGTAGGTGTGTGTAGGTGTGTGTGCAGGTGTGTGTAGGTTTGTGTGTAGGTGTGTGTGTAGGTGTGTGTAGGTGTGTAGATAGGTGTGTATAGGTGTGGTGTAGGTGTGTGTGTAGGTGTGTGTGTAGGTGTGTGTGTAGATGTGTGTAGATGTGTGTGTAGGTGTCTGTAGGTGTGTGTGTGTCTCTGTGTGTAGGTGTGTGTAGGTGTGTGTAGGTGTGTAGGTGTGTGTGTAGGTGTGTGTGTGTTGGTGTGTGTGTTGGTGTGTGC
The DNA here is from genome assembly GCF_048934315.1 of Petromyzon marinus. Taxonomy (NCBI): domain Eukaryota; kingdom Metazoa; phylum Chordata; class Hyperoartia; order Petromyzontiformes; family Petromyzontidae; genus Petromyzon; species Petromyzon marinus. The sequence continues at coordinate 2,016,148 of NC_133748.1, read as the reverse complement.
GTAGGTGTAGGTGTGTATAGGTGTGGGTGTAGGTGTTTGTAGGTGTGTGTGTAGGTGTGTGTGTAGGTGTGTGTAGGTGTGTGTATAGGTGTGTGTATAGGTGTGTGTAGGTTTTCTGGGTGTGTCGGTGTGTGTGTAGGTGTGTGTAGGTGTGTGTGTGTGTGTAAGTGTGTGTGTAGGTGTGTGTGTGTCTGTAGGTACGTGCGTGTGTGTCTGTCTGTGTGTCTGTGTGTGTCTGTGTGTGTCTGTGTGTGTGTGTCTGTGTGTGTGTCTGTGTGTGTGTGTATGTGTGTGTGTATGTGTGTGTGTCTGTGTGCGACTAATTAAGTACCTCTCAGTTTGCCTGTTGATCCGTCTCCACGTGTCTCTCTCTCTGTGAGTGTCTCTGTGTGTCTCTCTGTGAGTATCTCTGTCTCTCAGTGAGTGTCTCTGTGTCTCTGCGAGTGTCTCTCTCTGTGTCTCTGTGAGTGTCTCTGTGTGTGTCTCTGTGTGTCTCTCTGTGAGTGTCTCTGTGAGTGTTTCTCTGTGTGTGTGTGTCTCTCTCTCTGTGTGTCTCTCTCTGTGTCTCTGTGAGTGTCTCTGTGTCTCTGTGAGTGTCTGTGTGTGTGTCTCTGTGTGTCTCTGTGTGTCTCTCTGTGAGTGTCTCTGTGAGTGTTTCTCTGTGTGTGTGTCTCTCTCTCTGTGTGTGTCTCTCTCTGTGTGTCTCTGTGAGTGTCTCTGTGTCTCTGTGAGTGTCTGTGTGTGTGTCTCTGTGTGTCTCTGCGAGTGTCTCTGTGAGTGTCTCTGTGAGTGTCTGTGAGTGTCTCTGTGTGTGTCTCTGTGAGTGTCTCTGTGAGTGTCTCTGTGTGTGTGAGTGTCTCTGTGAGTGTCTCTGTGTCTCTGTGAGAGTCTCTGTGTGTGTCTCTGTGTCTCTGTGAGTCTCTCTGTGTCTCTGTGAGAGTCTCTGTGTCTCTCTGTGAGTGTCTCTGTGAGTGTCTCTGCGAGTGTCTCTGTGAGTCTCTCTGTGAGTGTCTCTCTGTGTCTCTGTGAGTGTCTCTGTGTGTGTCTCTGTGAGTGTCTCTGTGTCTCTGTGAGTCTCTCTCTGTGTCTCTGTGAGTGTCTCTGTGAGTGTCTCTCTGTGTCTCTGTGAGTCTCTCTCTGTGTCTCTGTGAGTCTCTCTCTGTGTCTCTGTGTCTCTGTGAGTGTCTCTGTGTCTCTGTGAGAGTCTCTGTGTCTCTCTGTGTCTCTGTGAGTGTCTCTGTGTCTCTGTGAGTGTCTCTCTGTGTCTCTGTGAGTGTCTCTGTGTCTCTGTGAGTCTCTCTCTGTGTCTCTGTGAGTGTCTCTGTGAGTGTCTCTGTGTCTCTGTGAGTCTCTCTCTGTGTCTCTGTGAGTCTCTCTCTGTGTCTCTCTGTGTCTCTGTGTCTCTGTGAGTGTCTCTGTGTCTCTGTGAGAGTCTCTGTGTCTCTCTGTGTCTCTGTGAGTGTCTCTGTGTCTCTGTGAGTGTCTCTCTGTGTCTCTGTGAGTGTCTCTCTGTGTCTCTGTGAGTCTCACTTCCTTGCTCTCTCCCTCATCTCCCTGCACCGCGCCCAAAACGAAGACGGTGGCGAGGCGGCGGCTGGCTACAAATCCTGTTCGACCAGAGACGATCACCACTCTGTTCCCCTCCCCCCACACACACACACAGACACACACACAGACACACATCTACATACACACATACACACACCCATACACACATACATCTACATACACACATACACACACACACACACAGACACACACACAGACACACATCTACATACACACATACACACACCCATACACACATACATCTACATACACACATACACATACACACACAGACACACACACACAGACACACACACAGACACACATACACACATCTACATACACACACACACCTACACACACATACATACACACACACATCTACATACACACAGACACACATCTACACACACACCTACATACACACACACATACAGACACACATACATACACACACACACATCTACATACACACAGACACACACACAGACACACATCTACATACACACATACACACACCCATACACACATACATCTACATACACACATACACATACACACACAGACACACACACACACAGACACACACACAGACACACATACACACATCTACATACACACACACACATACACACACATACACACAGACACACACACACATCTACATACACACAGACACACATCTACACACACACCTACACACACACACATACAGACACACATACATACACACACACACATCTACATACACACAGACACACACACAGACACACATACACCTACACACATCTACATACACACACACACCTACACACATCTACATACACACATACACATCTACACACATCTACATACACACACACACCTACACACACACATACATACACACACACATCTACATACACACAGACACACATACACACACACCTACATACACACAGACACACACCTACATACACACAGACACACACACACACAGACACACATCTACACACACACCTACATACACACAGACACACATACACACACACCTACATACACACATACATACACACACACACCTACATACACACAGACACACACACACATACACACACACCTACACACATACACACAGACACACACACATACACACAGACACACACACATACACACATACACACACACACCTACATAAACACATACACACCTACACACATCTACATACACATACACACATACACACACATACATACACCCACACAGACACACACACACACATACACCTACATACACACATACATACGCACATCTACATACACACACACCTACACACATACACACACACATACACACACACAGACACACACACACAGACACACATACACATCTACATACACATACACACATACATACACACACAGACACACACACAGACACACATACACCTACACACATCTACATACACACACACACCTACACACATCTACATACACACACACACACATACACACACATACACACATACATACACACACCTACATACACACATACACACACACACATCTACATACACACAGACACACACACAGACACACACACATACACACACACAGACACACACACAGACACACATACACACATACACAGACACACACACCTACATACACACATACACACACACATCTACATACACACAGACACACACACAGACACACACACATACACACACAGACACACACACAGACACACATACACACACATACAGACACACATACACCTACATACACACACACATACACACACACCTACACACATACACACAGACACATACACACAGACACACACACATACACACACATACACACACACACACCTACATACACACATACATACATACACACACACATCTACATACACACAGACACACACACACATACATACACCCACACAGACACACACACACCTACATACACACATACACACCTACACACATCTACATACACATACACACATACACACACATACATACACCCACACAGACACACACACACACATACACCTACATACACACATACATACACACATCTACATACACACACACCTACACACATACACACACACATACACACACACAGACACACACACACAGACACACATACACATCTACATACACATACACACATACATACACACACAGACACACACACAGACACACATACACCTACACACATCTACATACACACACACACCTACACACATCTACATACACACACACACATACACACACATACACACATACATACACACACACACCTACATACACACATACACACACACACATCTACATACACACAGACACACACACAGACACACACACATATACACACACACAGACACACACACAGACACACATACACACATACACAGACACACACACACCTACATACACACATACACACACACATCTACATACACACAGACACACACACAGACACACACACATACACACACACAGACACACACACAGACACACATACACACACACACAGACACACATACACCTACATACACACATACATACACACACACCTACATACACACAGACACACACACACACACACATACACACACACCTACACACATACACACAGACACACACACATACACACAGACACACACACATACACACACATACACACACACACCTACATACACACATACATACATACACACACACATCTACATACACACAGACACACACACACACATACACACACACCTACACGCATACACACAGACACACACACATACACACACATACACACACACACAGACACACACACACATACACACATCTACATACACACACAGACACACACACACATCTACATACACACACACAGACACACATACACACATACACACACACATCTACATACACAGACACACACATACACACATCTACATACACATCTACATACATCTACATACACATACATACAGACACACACACACCTACACACATACACTCACATACATCTACATACACACACATACACACATACAGACATACACACACACAGACACACAGACACACAGACACACATACACACACATACACACACACACACATCTACATACACAGACACAGACCTACATGCACACACACACAGACACACACACAGACACACATACACACACCTACACACATCTACATACACACACAGACATACACACACACAGACACACACATCTACATATACACATACATACACACACACATACAGACACACACACACATACAACTACACATCTACATACACACACATACATACACACATACATACACACACACATACAGACACACACACAGACACACACATACAGACACACACACACAGACACACACACACATCTACATACACACACATACATACACACATACACCTACACATCTACATACACACACACATACATACACACATACATACACACACAGACACACACACACATACACACATACACACATCTACATACACACATACACACATACATACACACACACATACACCTACACACATACACCTACACACACAGACACACACACATACACACACACAGACACACACATACACATACATACACACACACATACATATACATACACACATCTACATACACACACACAGACACACACACACACATACACACATACATACACACATACATACACACACACACACATACACATCTACATACACACAACAACAACCGCCATTCGCCACTAAGTGGCGGTGACGTCACCACGACGCTTGTGCCAGGCTATGTGCACCCTGAGGCCACGTGAGGTGTCGAACGCCCGCTGGCAGGAGGTCACGGGGCAGACCCAGGTGCCACGGGTCAACTGACTGAGATGACTACTGGCTGATGCACCACCTGTGCCCCCTACTGTGCCAACCTGCTGTGCTTTAGCCACCCGGCGCTCCGCTCGCTGTTGTGAGCGTCGCTCCTCCGCCCTCCGTTGTTGTTGGAGGGCGACTGCCTCCAACTGCCCAGTAGCATCCTTCACGAGCCTCCTCCACAGAGGCCGATCTTGACACCGCTGGTACCAGTCATCGGCAAGTCCACTCAGCTCCACGTCCTCCTGTACCACATCACTCCATCTCTTCTCTAGCCCGTGCCGCGCCCGCTTAGCCCCCTCAATCCGGCCAAACAAAAGCTGTTTCGGCATGCGGTGGCTGGGCATGCGGGCTACATGACCCAGCCATCGCAGCCTTGCCTGCCGGAGGAGCTCACCGATGGGACCCTGCCCAGATCTTTCAAGGATTTGTGAGCTCCTCACACAATCCAGTCTGGTTAAACCCAGGATGGATTGTAGGCAGGCCAGCCTAAATGTTTCTAACCGGCGAAGATGTTCCATTAGGGGGGTCCACGTTTCGCAAGCATAGAGAAGGGAGGGAATGACCGTGGCCGAGAAGACCTGAAGCTTAGTGCGGAGCGACAGACCAGGTAGCTTCCACACAGCGTTACGCAACCGATGAAAAGATATTGCCGCTCGACTGATTCGGAGCGAGACCTCTGCTGTTAAACTGGAGCCAGTCATAAGCACACTGCCCAGGTATTGGAAACTCTCCACTCTCTCCACAACTGCCCCATCACCGATTGGGAGTTGTGGGGGTGGAGTGTCCGATGGTACAAAATACCCAGGCAGGTGCTTAGTTTTGGTGGGGCTGATGGTAAGGCCCCACCTCTTAGTGGCACGCTCCAGTCTCAGCAGCAGCGTCTCCAACTCCTCCTCTGACTGAGCAGCTATTACCAAGTCATCAGCATACATAACGTGGTTGAGCAATACGGAGCCATCCCTTGACCGCACCCGGGCATCGATTAGCCTCCCATTATATCTGTACCATATGGAGATTCCCCCGGTACAGCTATTGAAGGCTTCACGAACTACGTGGTCAAAATAGATGTTAAATAATGTGGGAGCCAGAGGACATCCCTGTCGCACCCCAAGGTGTACAGGGAATGGCTCTGACTCCCGGCCACGTAGTTTTACCCGGGCCCGCTCACCATCATGAAGGTCCTTAATGATCGTGAGCAGAGGGTCAGGTACTCCAAAAGCACGAAGAACGACCCAGAGCCCAGGCCTACTGATGGTATCATAGGCCTTGACCAGGTCAATAAAGCAGAGATGTAGGTCTTGTTGGAATTCCCTACACCTCTGCTGTAGCAGACGGACAGAAAATATGGCATCTGTGCAGGACCGCCCTTTCCTGAAACCGCATTGGGGCTCCGCAAGCCTCTCCTCAGCGTGCCTGGCAAGGCGATGCTGAATAATCCTTGCCAGGACCTTTCCCGGCACACTGAGGAGTGAGATGCCCCTGTAGTTGTTACAGTCTGTGCGGTCCCCCTTCTTAAAAAGAGGGACCACCAGGGCATCCTTCCAATCCTGCGGAACCCGTCCAGTGGTCCAGACTGTTGTTATGATGTCATATAGGGCAGTCTGTGCACAAACGCCACCCTCCCTCAGCATGTCGCTTGGGAGATCATCTCTGCCCGCTGCCTTTCCTGGTCTCAGACTCCGGATCGCCTTCAGTACTTCCTCAACAGATGGCACCTCAGCCAGCCACTCACAGGGGGTGACTTCTTCCAATATTTGAGGCACCGCAGCCTCAGCAGGGTCATCCTCACTTTGTGCCACGATGTTTTCCTGGCTGAGGGATTTTCCCTCCCCCAGGACCTCACAGAAATGCTCAGCAAATCTGCGAACCTGTTCCTGGGGGTCGGAGATTGGATCACCGTTTTTTCCCCTAATGATGGTAATAGGTGTGGCGCTGCAGGTTACTTTTTTGATGGAGTTAAATAGAGATTTGTGATCACGGGCCACTGAGGCAGACTCCATCTCCTCAGCAACCCGCGACCACCACCCATCCTTGCAGCGCCTCACGGCTCTCCGAACCTCCGAGCGAAGGCTGCGGTAAGCCTCCTCATTCTCTGACGTGGAATTCTATAGCCGATGACAGTGGGCCTGTCGCTTTTTCTCAACCATCCTGAACACCTCCTCTGTCAGCCAGGGTCTCTGGGGAGGTCTGGACCGCGTACCTAAAGCAGCCATTGCAGCTGCATGAGTCACAGTCCTAAACCTCGCCCATTTACCCTCGACATCAGGAGGAGTCGGGGACGATGCCAATCCCAGCCGCAGGCAATGATGAAATTCTCGCTTGCAACTTTCATCAGATAACTGAGACCAGGCCACTTTAGGTTGGAATGGGGTCCTGGGTGTACACCCACCACCGGAGTGGAAGAATGGCAGGCGCATCTTACAGATGACTAGTCGATGGTCAGAGGGCAGATCAGCTCCACGGTAGGTCCTGGTGTCAAGGACATGGGCTCGCATTCGCTGGTCCGTCACTATGTAGTCCAGCAGATGTTCTTGCTTGGACCCGGCATGCATCCATGATGTTGTGTGGATGCGCCGATGCCGGAACAGCGTGTTGGTAATTACAAGCCCATGGGCTGCACAAAAATCTAGCAGCCTCCTACCGTTGTTATTGAGCTGATCTGGCCCATGCCCTCCAATCACTCCAGACCAGGTGCCAGTATCATGACCAACTCGGGCATTGAAGTCACCCAACATGATGACTCTATCCCGAGGGGCCACTTTAGCCAGCACCTGTGACAGGAGGTCATAGAAGGCATCTGACTCATCGGCTTTGCCTGCATCCCTCCACGGATGTTCATCTTCGGTGGGGGCATAAGTAACCACGACCACCATTCCTCGCCTCCGGTTGATGGGAAGGCGAGCCCAAAGTAGCCTGGGGCTTACAGCTTCCCACACCTCACCGCCACGCTCCCACGCCCCCTTCATTCTTTTGTTCAAAAGAAGACCCACACCCTGTTGTTTGGCAGTCTGCTGCCCCGAGTAGAGGACTGTCCACCCCTCATGGTGGCAGGAGCCAGAGCCGGTCCACCGGACCTCCTGAATGCCACAGAGATCCAGGCGGTACCGGTCCAGCTCCCGACAGAGGAGTGGCAGCCTCTCCTCCGCAGTGAGCGTTCGAACATTCCACGTGGCCACCCGTAGTGTTTTTCGTTGTTTCTGGAGGAGCCCCGAGGGTAGATATTCAGTCTCCTGGCTCCGCCAATTGGGGTTTGGCCAGGAGACGTCATAGACGCCTGGCCCCCTGGGGCCTCCGGCACAAGCATATTAGTTACATATTTCAGTCGTGGTTTAATGGTAGTTTATTGAAGGTGAAGGGGTTACCAGCCCCTCGCACCCGTCCAGAGCCCCCGTTTAGCCTCTGTGGTGGACACAGATCCCATGAGGGGAGGAGCCAATCGAAATTGGACCTCCTCCCACAGCATTGTCCACGACAGAGTTGCCCGTCCGGCACCGCGAGGAGACACACACACCTATATACACACACACAAACATACACACATACACCTACACACACATCTACATACACACATACACACACATACAAAAACAACCGCCATTCGCCACTAAGTGGTGGTGACGTCACCACGGCGCTTGTGCCAGGCTATGTGCACCCTGAGGCCACGTGAAGTGTCGAACGCCCGTTGGCAGGAGGTCACGGGGCAGACCCAGGTGCCACGGGTCGACTGACTGAGATGACTGGCTGATGCACCACCTGTGCCCCCTACTGTGCCAACCTGCTGTGCTTTAGCCACCCGGCTCTCCGCTCGTTGTTGTGAGCGTCGCTCCTCCGCCCTCCGTTGTTGTTGGAGGGCGACTGCCTCCAACTGCCAAGTAGCGTCCTTCACGAGCCTCCTCCACAGAGGCCGATCTTGCCACCGCTGGTACCAGTCATCGGCAAGTCCACTCAGCTCCACGTCCTCCTGTACCACATCACTCCATCTCTTCTCTAGCCCGTGCCGCGCCCGCCTAGCCCCCTCAATCCGGCCGAACAAAAGCTGTTTCGGCATGCGGTGGCTGGGCATGCGGGCTGCATGACCCAGCCATCGCAGCCTTGCCTGCCGGAGCTCACCGATGGGACCTTGCCCAGATCTTTCAAGGATGTGTGAGCTCCTCACACAATCCAGTCTGGTTAAACCCAGGATGGATCGTAGGCAGGCCAGCCTAAATGTTTCTAACCGGCGAAGATGTTCCATTAGGGGGGTCCACGTTTTGCAAGCGTAGAGAAGGGAGGGAATGACCGTGGCCGAGAAGACCTGAAGCTTAGTGCGGAGCGACAGACCAGGTAGCTTCCACACAGCGTTATGCAACCGATGAAAAGATATTGCCGCTCGACTGATTCGGAGCGAGACCTCTGCTGTTAAACTGGAGCCAGTCATAAGCACACTGCCCAGGTATGGGAAACTCTCCACTCTCTCCACAACTGCCCCATCACCGATTGGGAGTTGTGGGGGTGGAGTGTCCGATGGTACAAAATACCCAGGCAGGTGCTTAGTTTTGGTGGGGCTGATGGTAAGGCCCCATCTCTTAGTGGCACGCTCCAGTCCCAGCAGCAGCGTCTCCAACTCCTCCTCTGACTGAGCAGCTATTACCAAATCATCGGCATACATAACGTGGTTGAGCAATAGGGAGCCATCCCTTGACCACACCCGGGCATCGATCAGCCTCCCATTATATCTGTACCAAATGGAACCCACGACCTCCTGCGTACCAGGCGAGGTAGTCAACATCTCACCTAGGCCACTGTGGGGTCAGGAATGGAACCCACGACCTCCTGCGCACCAGGCGAGGTAGTCAACATCTCCTGTCCAAACTGGTGCATGGACACTCACAGAGACGCTTTGTGGTTGGAAGCGGTGACAATGTGTATTTATTAAAATGACACTTTAAACACGTAACCTGTGGAGCGGCATGTTAGGGTGATTAATTAAGCCATCGCTCCCCACAATATCTAGTAATTTATATATGTTAATATTTAAACAAACGAATACAAGGCGCAGCGTATAACGGTAGTGACGCTGTGTTTATAACGGTAGTGACGCTGGGTTTATAACGGTAGTGACGCTGTGTTTATAACTGTAGTGAGGCTGGGTTTATAACGGTAGTGACGCTGTGTTTATAACGGCAGTGACGCTGTGTTTATAACGGTAGTGACGCTGTGTTTATAACGGTAGTGACGCTGTGTTTATAACGGTAGTGACGCTGTGTTTATAACGGATACTGACGCTGGGTTTATAACGGTAGTGAAGCTGTGTTTATAACGGTAGTGACGCTGTGTTTATAACGGTAGTGACGCTGTGTTTATAACGGTAGTGATGCTGTGTTTATAACGGTAGTTATGCTGTGTTTATAACGGAAGTGACGCTGGGTTTATAACGGTAGTGACGCTGTGTTTATAACGGATACTGACGCTGGGTTTATAACGGTAGTGACGCTGTGTTTATAACGGTAGTGACGCTGTGTTTATAACGGATACTGACGCTGTGTTTATAACGGTAGTGGCGCTGGGTTTATAACGGTAGTGACGCTGTGTTTATAACGGGTAGTGACGCTGTGTTTATAACGGTAGTGACGCTGTGTTTATAACGGTAGTGACGCTGTGTTTATAACGGTAGTGACGCTGTGTTTATAACGGTAGTGACGCTGTGTTTATAACGGTAGTGACGCTGTGTTTATAACGGTAGTGACGCTGTGTTTATAACGGATACTGACGCTGGGTTTATAACGGTAGTGAAGCTGTGTTTATAACGGTAGTGACGCTGTGTTTATAACGGTAGTGACGCTGTGTTTATAACGGTAGTGATGCTGTGTTTATAACGGTAGTTATGCTGTGTTTATAACGGAAGTGACGCTGGGTTTATAACGGTAGTGACGCTGTGTTTATAACGGATACTGACGCTGGGTTTATAACGGTAGTGACGCTGTGTTTATAACGGTAGTGACGCTGTGTTTATAACGGATACTGACGCTGTGTTTATAACGGTAGTGGCGCTGGGTTTATAACGGTAGTGACGCTGTGTTTATAACGGGTAGTGACGCTGTGTTTATAACGGTAGTGACGCTGTGTTTATAACGGTAGTGACGCTGTGTTTATAACGGTAGTGACGCTGTGTTTATAACGGTAGTGACGCTGTGTTTATAACGGTAGTGACGCTGTGTTTATAACGGTAGTGACGCCGTGTTTATAACGGTAGTGACGCTGGGTTTATAACGGTAGTGACGCTGTGTTTATAACGGATACTGACGCTGTGTTTATAACGGTAGTGACGCTGGGTTTATAACGGTAGTGACGCTGTGTTTATAACGGTAGTGATGCTGTGTTTATAACGGTAGTGACGCTGTGTTTATAACGGTAGTGACGCTGTGTTTATAACGGTAGTGACGCTGTGTTTATAACGGTAGTCACGCTGTGTTTATAACGGTAGTGACGCTGTGTTTATAACGGTAGTGACGCTGGGTTTATAACGGTAGTGACGCTGGGTTTATAACGGTAGTGACGCTGTGTTTATAACCGTACTGACGCTGGGTTTATAACGGTAGTGACGCTGTGTTTATAACGGTAGTGACGCTGTGTTTATAACGGTAGTGACGCTGTGTTTATAACGGTAGTGAGGCTGTGTTTATAACGGTAGTGACGCTGTGTTTATAACGGTAGTGACGCTGTGTTTATAACGGTAGTGACACTGTGTTTATAACGGTAGTGAGGCTGGGTTTATAACGGTAGTGACGCTGTGTTTATAACGGTAGTGACGCTGTGTTTATAACGGTAGTGACGCTGTGTTTATAACGGTAGTGACGCTGTGTTTATAACGGTAGTGACGCTGGGTTTATAACGGTAGTGACACTGTGTTTATAACGGTAGTGACGCTGGGTTTATAACGGTAGTGACGCTGTGTTTATAACTGTAGTGACACTGGGTTTATAACGGTAGTGACGCTGTGTTTATAACGGTAGTGACGCTGTGTTTATAACGGTAGTGACGCTGTGTTTATAACCGTACTGACGCTGGGTTTAAAATGGTAGTGACGCTGTGTTTATAACGGTAGTGACGCTGTGTTTATAACGGTAGTGACGCTGTGTTTATAACGGTAGTGGCGCTGGGTTTATAACGGTAGTGACGCTGGGTTTATAACGGTAGTGACGCTGGGTTTATAACGGTAGTGACGCTGTGTTTATAACGGTAGTGACGCTGTGTTTATAACCGTACTGACGCTGGGTTTAAAATGGTAGTGACGCTGTGTTTATAACGGTAGTGACGCTGTGTTTATAACGGTAGTGACGCTGTGTTTATAACGGTAGTGACGCTGTGTTTATAACGGTAGTGACGCTGGTGGCGTTCCGGTCGTCAGGGACTGTCCCGATCTTCCTCCTCTCCTCCCCATCCTTCCCGCCTCTCCGATTCCCCTTCCCGTCGCCTGTTCCGATCTTCCTCCGCCTCTCCCCATGGCTCCCGTCTCTCCGATTCTCCCTCCCGCCCCTCCGACGATTCCCCTTCCCGTCGCCTGTTCCGATCTTCCTCCGCCTCTCCCCATGGCTCCCGTCTCTCCGATTCCCCTTCCCGTCGCCTGTTCCGATCTTCCTCCGCCTCTCCCCATGGCTCCCGTCTCTCCGATTCCCCTTCCCGTCGCCTGTTCCGATCTTCCTCCGCCTCTCCCCATGGCTCCCGCCTCTCCGATTCTCCCTCCCGCCCCTCCGACTCTCCCTCCCGACCCTCCGACGATTCCCCTTCCCGCCGCCCGTCCCATTCTTCCGGCACCCCCCGAAATCTCCCGCGTCTCTCCGACCCTCCTCCTCCTCCACCGCCTCCTCTGCCTCCTCCTCCGCCTCCTCTGCCTCCTCCTCCTCCTCCACCGCCTCCTCTGCCTCCTGCCTCGGGCCTCTGCCCGGAGCGCCCCAGGCCCGGCCGTGGGAACACGACGCCGGAGGCGCGACCACGCGCCCGGAGACGCTGGCGGTCGAAGCGGCGGAGGATCTCCAGGATCCGCCGTCGATTGGAGCGGGAGAGGTGAAAGTCGCAGGGAGAGGCTCCCATGTCATAGTCAACCTGGTGGTGGTGGGTGGGTGGTTGGGTGGGGGTGGTGGGTGGACGTGGTCACTAGGGGATACGTTACACTACACTATACACTACAGTATACACTACACTATACACTACTACACTATACACTACACTATACACTACTACACTATACACTACTACACTATACACTACACTACTACACTATACACTACACTATACACTACCACTACACTATACACTACACTATACACTACACTACTACACTACTATACTACTACTACAACACTATACACTACACTATACACTACACTACACACTACACTACACACTACACTACACACTATACACTACTACTACACTATACACTACACTATACTACTACTACACTATACACTACTATACTACTACTACACTATACACTACTACTACACTATACACTACACTATACACTACACTATACACTACACTATACACTACACTATACACTACACTATACACTACTATACTACTACACTATACACTACACTACTATACTACTACTACACTATACACTACTACACTATACACTACTATACTACTATACACTACACTACTACACTATACTATACACTACTACACTATACACTACACTATTACACTATACACTACACTATACACTACTACTACACTATACACTACTACACTATACACTACACTATACTACTACTACACTATACTACTACTACACTATACACTACTACACTATACGATACACTATACACTACTACACTATACAACTACTACACTATACACTACACTATACACTACTACACTACACTATACACTACTACACTACACTATACACTACAATATTACTATACACTACACTATACACTACTATACTACTACTACTACACTATACACTACTACACTATACACTACTACACTATACACTACACTATACACTACTACACTATACACTACACTATACACTACTACTACACTATACACTACTACACTATACACTACACTATACACTACTACACTATACACTACTACTACACTATACACTACTACACTATACACTACTATACACTACTATACACTACACTATACACTACTACACTATACACTACCACACTATACACTATACGCTATTACACTACACTATACACTACTACTATAAACTACTACTATACACTACTACACCATACACTATAGAATACACTACACTACTACACTACACTATACACTACTACACTATACACTATTGCACTATACACTACTACACTACACTATACACTACTATACTATTACTACACTATACTACTACTACACTATACACTACAACACTACACTATACACTACACTATACACTACACTATACACTATATACTACACTATACACTACTACACTATACACTACTACTACTACACTATACATTACTATACTATTACCACACTACTACTACACTACACTACTACACTACACACTACTACACTACACTATACACTACTACACTACACACTACTACACTACACTACTACACTACACTATACACTACACACTACTACACTACTACACTACACTATACACTACTACACTATACACTACTACACTACACACTACTACACTACACTATACACTACACTACTAGACAACACACTACTACACTACTACACTATACACTACTACACTATACACTACTACACTATACACTACTGCACTACACTATACACTACTACACTATACACTACTACACTATACACTACTACAATATACACTACTACACTATACACTACTACACTATACACTACACTATACACTACTACACTATACACTACTACACTACACTATACACTACTACACTATACACTACACTATACACTACTACAGTACACTATACACTACACTATACACTACTACACTACACTATACACTACTACACTACACTATACACTACTACACTATACACTACTACACTACACTATACACTACACTATACACTACACTATACACTACTACACTACACTATACACTACTACACTATACACTACTACACTACTACACTACACTATACACTACTACACTATACACTACTACACTATACACTACTACACTACACTATACACTACTACACTATACACTACACTATACACTACTACACTACACTATACACTACACTATACACTACTACACTATACACTACTACACTATACACTACTACACTACTACACTACACTATACACTACTACACTATACACTACTACACTACACTATACACTACTACACTATACACTACACTATACACTACTACACTACACTATACACTACACTATACACTACTACACTACACTATACACTACTACACTACACTATACACTACTACACTATACACTACTACACTACTACACTACACTATACACTACTACACTATACACTACACTATACACTACTACACTATACACTACACTATACACTACTACACTATACACTACACTATACACTACTACACTATACACTACTACACTACACTATACACTACTACACTATACACTACTACACTATACACTACACTATACACTACTACACTATACACTACACTATACACTACTACACTATACACTATACACTACTACACTACACTATACACTACTACACTATACACTACTACACTACACTATACACTACTACACTATACACTACTACACTACACTATACACTACTACACTATACACTACTACACTATACACTACTACACTATACACTACTACACTATACACTATACACTACACACTACACTATACACTACTACACTACACTATACACTACTACACTATACACTACTACACTACACTATACACTACTACACTATACACTACTACACTACTACACTACACTATACACTACTACACTATACACTACTACACTACACTATACACTACTACACTATACACTACTACACTATACACTACTACACTACACTATACACTACTACACTACACTATACACTACTACACTACACTATACACTACTACACTACACTATACACTACTACACTATACACTACTACACTACTACACTACACTATACACTACTACACTATACACTACTACACTATACACTACTACACTATACACTATACACTACACACTACACTATACACTACTACACTACACTATACACTACTACACTATACACTACTACACTATACTATACACTACTACACTATACACTACTACACTACACTATACACTACTACACTATACACTACTACACTACACTATACACTACTACACTATACACTACTACACTATACACTACTACACTACACTATACACTGCTACACTATACACTACTACACTATACACTATACACTACTACACTATACACTACTACACTACACTATACACTACTACACTATACACTACTACACTACACTATACACTACTACACTATACACTACTACACTACACTATACACTACTACACTATACACTACTACACTACACTATACACTACTACACTATACACTACTACACTACTACACTACACTATACACTACTACACTACTACACTATACACTACTACACTATACACTACTACACTACACTATACACTACTACACTATACACTACTACACTACTACACTACACTATACACTACTACACTACTACACTATACACTACTACACTATACACTACTACACTACACTATACACTACTACACTATACACTACTACACTACACTATACACTACCTGGCAGGTGCGGGTGACGCTGGTGAAGCCCTCAGCCCGCACGGTCACTTTGTACTCGCCAGGATTGAGCAGCCGGAAGTAGTCACCCATGGAGCCTGGGGGGGGGTGGGGGTGGACATGGTGGGGTTAACTAGTGACTAACTAGCGTCTAACTAGCGTCTAACTAGAGTCTAACTAGTGTATAACTAGTGACTAACTAGTGTATAACTAGTGACTAACTAGCGTCTAACTAGTGTCTAACTAGTCACTAACTAGTCGCTAACTAGTCACTAACTAGTGACTAACTAGCGTCTAACTAGAGTCTAACTAGTGACTAACTAGTGTCTAACTAGTGTATAACTAGTGACTAACTAGCGTCCAACTAGCGTCTAACTAGTGACTAACTAGTGTCTAACTAGTGACTAACCAGTGTCTAACTAGTGTCCAACTAGTGACTAACCAGTGTCTAACTAGCGTCTAACTAGTGACCAATTAGTGTCTAACTAGCTACTAACTAGCGACTAACTAGCGACTGACTAGTGACTGACTAGTGTCTAACTAGTGACTAACTAGCGACTAACTAGTGTCTAACCAGTGACTAACTAGTGTCTAACTAGCGACTAACGAGTCACTAACTAGTGACCAACCAGTGACTAACTAGTGTACAACTAGTGTCTAACTAGTCACTAACTAGCGACTAACTAGTGTCTAACTAGTGTCTAACTAGTGACTAACTAGTGTCTAACTAGTGTCTAACTAGTGTCTAACTAGTCACTAACTAGTGTCTAACTAGTGACTAACTGGTGTCTAACTAGCCACTAACTAGTTACTAACTAGTGTATAACTAGTGACTAACTAGTCACCAGTTAGTCACTAACTAGTCACTAACTAGTGACTAACTAGTGTCTAACTAGTGACTAACTAGTCACTAACTAGTGACTTGCTAATGTCTAACTAGTGTCCAACTAGTGACTAACTAGTGACTAACTAGTGACTAACTAGTGTCTAACTAGTGACTAACTATTCACCAGTTAGTCGCTAACTAGTCACTAACTAATGACTAACTCGTGACTAACTAGTGTCTAACTAGTCACTAACTAGTGTCCAACTAGTGACTAACTAGTGACTAACTAGTGACTAACTAGTGTCTAACTAGTGACTAACTATTCACCAGTTAGTCGCTAACTAGTCACTAACGAGTGACTAACTAGTGTCTAACCAGTGTCCAACTAGTGACTAACTAGTGACTAACTAGTGACTAACTAGCGACTAACTAGTGTCTAACTGGCGACTACCTAGTGTCTAACTAGTGTCTAACTAGTGACTAACTAGTCACTAGTTAGTCACTAACTAGTGACTAACTAGTGACTAACTAGTGACTAACTGGTGTCCAACTAGTGTCTAACTAGTCACTAACTAGTGTCTAACTAGTCACTAACTAGTGTCTAACTAGTGTCCAACTAGTGTCCAACTAGTGACTAACTAGTGACTAACTAGTGTCTAAATAGTGTCTAACTAGTGACTGACTAGTCATCAGTTAGTCGCTAACTAGTCACTAACTAGTGTCTAACTAGTGACTAACCAGTGTCTAACTAGCGACTAACTAGTGACTAACTAGTCACTAACTAGTGACTTGCTAATGTCTAACTAGTGTCCAACTAGTGACTAACTAGTGACTAACTAGTGTCTAACTAGTGACTAACTATTCACCAGTTAGTCGCTCACTAGTGTCTAACTAGTGTCTAACTAGTGTCCAACTAGTTACTAACTAGTGTCTAACTAGCCACTAACTAGTGTCTAACTAGTCACTAACTAGTGTCTAACTAGTCACCAACTAGTGTCTAAATAGTGTCTAACTAGTGTCTAACTAGTCACTAACTAGTGACTAACTAGTGACTAACTAGTGTCTAAATAGTGACTAGTTAGTGTCTAACTAGTCACTAACTAGTGACTAACTAGTGACTAACTAGTCACTAACTAGTGACTAACTAGTCACCAGTTAATCGCTAGCTAGTAACTAACTAGTGACTAACTAGTGACTAACTAGTGACTAACCAGTGACTAACTAGTCACTAACTAGTCACTAACTAGTGACTAACTAGTGACTAACTAGTCACTAACTAGTCACTAACTAGAGACTAACTAGTGTCTAACTAGTGACTAACTAGTCACCAGTTAATCGCTAGCTAGTGACTAACTAGTGACTAACTAGTGACTAACTAGTGACCAACTAGTGACTAACTAGTGACTAACTAGTGACTAACTAGTCACTAACTAGTGACTAGCTAGTGACTAATTAGTCACTAACTAGTGACTAACTAGACACCAACTAGTGACTAACTAGACACTAACTAGTGACTAACTAGTGACTAACTAGTGACTAACTAGTGACTAACTAGTCACTAACTAGTGACTAACTAGTAACTAACTAGTGTCTAACTAGTCACTAACTAGTCACTAACTAGTGACTAACTAGTGACTAACTAGTGTCTAACTAGTGACTAGCTAGTGTCTAACTAGTGTCTATCCAGTGTCTAACTAGTGACTAACGAGCGACTAACCAGTGTCTAACTAGTCACTAACTAGTGACTAACTAGTGTCTAACTAGTCACTAACCAGTCACTAACTAGTGTCTAACTAGTGACTAACTAGTGACTAACTAGTCGCTAACTAGTGACTAACTAGTGACTAACTAGACACTAACTAGACACTAACTAGTGACTAACTAGTGACTAACTAGTGACTAACTAGTAACTAACTAGTGTCTAACTAGTGTCTAACTAGTCACTAACTAGTCACTAACTAGTGACTAACTAGTGACTAACTAGTGTCTAACTAGTGACTAGCTAGTGTCTAACTAGTGTCTATCCAGTGTCTAACTAGTGACTAACGAGCGACTAACCAGTGTCTAACTAGTCGCTAACTAGTGACTAACTAGTGACTAACTAGTGTCTATCCAGTGTCTAACTAGTTACTAACTAGTGTCTAACTAGTAACTAACTAGTAACTAACTAGTCACTAACTGGTGACTAACTAGTCACTAACTAGTGACTAACTAGTGACTAACTAGTGACTAACCAGTGGTCACATCATGGTCGATTTCTTCAACTCCCACAACGGCGTTTGGGACTCCGACTCCATCAGGGTCCAGAACCACTCCCTTGATGCCACGGTGAACCTAGGGGTCATGGGGGGTCATGGAGAGGTCATGGAGGTCATGGGGGGTCATGGAGGTCATGGGGGGAGGAGTCATGGTGGTCATGGGGGGAGGAGTCATGGGGGTGATGGGGGGAGGAGTCATGGCGGTCATGGGGGGTCATGTGGTTCAAGGGGGGAGGAGTCATGGGGGTCATGGGGGTCATGGGGGTCATGGGAGAGTTCGTGGGTGTATAAATGAGTGTGTGAGTGAGTGAGTGTATGAGTGAGTGTATGAGTGAGTGAGTGTATGAGTGAGTGTATGAGTGAGTGTATGAGTGAGTGAGTGTATGAGTGAGTGTATGAGTGAGTGTATGAGTGAGTGTATGAGTAAGTGAGTGAGTGTATGAGTGAGTGTATGAGTGGGAGTATGAGTGAGTGTATGAGTGAGTGTATGAGTGAGTGTATGAGTGAGTGAGTGTATGAGTGAGTGAGTGTATGAGTGAGTGAGTGTATGAGTGAGTGAGTGTATGAGTGAGTGAGTGAGTGTATGAGTGAGTGAGTGTATGAGTGAGTGAGTGAGTGTATGAGTGAGTGTATGAGTGAGTGAGTGTATGAGTGTATGAGTGAGTGTATGAGTGAGTGTATGAGTGAGTGTATGAGTGAGTGAGTGTATGAGTGAGTGAGTGTATGAGTGAGTGAGCGAGTGTATGAGTGAGTGTATGAGTGAGTGTATGAGTGAGTGTATGAGTGAGTGTATGAGTGAGTGTATGAGTAAGTGTATGAGTGAGTGAGTGTATGAGTGAGTGAGTGTATGAGTGAGTGAGTGTATGAGTGAGTGAGTGAGTGTATGAGTGAGTGAGTGTATGAGTGAGTGAGTGTATGAGTGAGTGAGTGTATGAGTGAGTGAGTGTATGAGTGTATGAGTGAGTGTATGAGTGAGTGTATGAGTGAGTGTATGAGTGTATGAGTGAGTGTATGAGTGAGTGTATGAGTGTGTGTATGAGTGAGTGTATGAGTGAGTGTATGAGTGAGTGTATGAGTGAGTGAGTGTATGAGTGAGTGAGTCTATGAGTGAGTGAGTGTATGAGTGTATGAGTGAGTGTATGAGTGAGTGTATGAGTGAGTGTATGAGTGTATGAGTGTGTGTATGAGTGAGTGTATGAGTGAGTGAGTGTATGAGTGAGTGTATGAGTAAGTGAGTGTATGAGTGAGTGAGTGAGTGTATGAGTGAGTGAGTGTATGAGTGAGTGTATGAGTGAGTGAGTGTATGAGTGAGTGAGTGTATGAGTGAGTGTATGAGTGAGTGAGTGTATGAGTGAGTGAGTGTATGAGTGAGTGTATGAGTGAGTGAGTGAGTGTATGAGTGAGTGAGTGTATGAGTGAGTGTATGAGTGAGTGTATGAGTGAGTGAGTGTGTGAGTGAGTGTATGAGTGAGTGTATGAGTGAGTGTATGATTGTATGAGTGAGTGTATGAGTGAGTGAGTGTATGAGTGAGTGTATGAGTGAGTGTATGAGTGAGTGAGTGTGTGAGTGAGTGTATGAGTGAGTGTATGAGTGAGTGTATGAGTGAGTGTATGATTGTATGAGTGAGTGTATGAGTGAGTGAGTATATGAGTGAGTGTATGAGTGAGTGTATGAGTGAGTGAGTGTATGAGTGAGTGAGTGTATGAGTGAGTGAGTGTATGAGTGGAGTGAGTGTATGAGTGAGTGTATGAGTGTATGAGTGATTGCATGAGTGAGTGAGTGAGCCACTCAACTCACCACCCCTCACTCACCACCCACACTCACCACCCTCACTCACCCCTCACTCACCACCCCCCACCCACACTCACCACTCACCACCCACACTCACCCCACACTCACCCCTCACTCACCACCCACACTCACCCCTCACTCACCCCTCACTCACCACTCCTCACTCACCCCTCACTCACCCCACACTCACCCCACACTCACCCCCCTCACTCACCCACCACTCACCACCCACGCTCACCCCACACTCACCCACCCACACTCACCCCTCACTCACCCCTCACTCACCACCACTCACCCACCACTCACCCCACACTCACCCCACACTCACCACCCTCACTCACCACCCACCACTCACCCCTCACTCACCACCCTCACTCACCCCACCACTCACCACCCACCACTCACCCCTCACTCACCACCCACACTCACCACCCACTCACCACCCACACCACCACCCCACACCACCACCCACACTCACCACCACCCACACTCACCACCCACACTTACCACCCACTCACCACCCTCACTCACCCCTCACTCACCACCCTCACTCACCCCTCACTCACCACCCCCACACTCACCCCACACTCACCCCTCACTCACCACCCACACTCACCACCACCCACACTCACCACTCACCACCCTCACTCACCTCACCACTCACCACCCACCACCCTCACTCACTCACCACTCACCCCACACTCACCCCTCACTCACCACTCACCCACCACTCACTCACCACCCCCACTCACCACCACCCACACTCACCACTCACCACCCTCACTCACCTCACCACTCACCACCCACCACCCTCACTCACTCACCACTCACCCCACACTCACCCCTCACTCACCACTCACCCACCACTCACTCACCACCCCCACTCACCACCCCCACTCACCCCACACTCACCACCCCCACTCACCACCCACCACTCACCCCACACTCACCCCTCCCTCACCCCACACTCACCACCCACCACTCACCCCACACTCACCCCACTCACCCCCCTCACTCACTCACCACACACTCACCACCCTCACTCACCCCACACTCACCCTTCACTCACCACCCTCACTCACCACCCTCATTCACCCCTCACTCACCACCCACCCCTCAACCCACACTCACCACCCTCACCACCCTCACTCACCCCACCACTCACCCCACACTCACCCACCACTCACCCCTCACTCACCACCCTCACTCACCCCACACTCACCCCCCACTCACCACCCACACTCACTCACCACCCTCACACTCACCCCACACTCACCCCCCCGCTCACTCACCCCACACTCACCACCACACACTCACCCCTCACCCACCACCCACTCACCACTCACTCACCCCACCACCCACACTCACCACCACCCCACACACACCACCCACACTCACTCACCACCCACACTCACCACTCACCACCCACACTCACCACCCACCCACACTCACCACCACCCCACACACACTCACCCCTCACTCACCACCACTCACTCACCCACCACTCACCACCCACACTCACCACCCACACTCACCACCACCCCACACACACTCACCCACCACTCACTCACCACCCACTCACCACCCACACTCACCACCACCCACACTCACCCCCCTCACTCACCCCACCACACACTCACCACCCTCACTCACCACCCTCACTCACCCTTCACTCACCCTCACTCACTCACCACCCCTGACTCACTCACCCCTGACTCACTCACCCCTCACTCACTCACCCCTCACTCACTCACCCCTCACTCACCACCCTCACTCACCACCCACTCACCACCCTCACTCACCCCTCACTCACCCCTCACTCACCACCCCCTCACCACCACCCTCACCACCACCCACACTCACCCACACACACTCACCACTCACTCACCACCCCCTCACTCACCCCTCACTCACCACCCTCACCCACCACCCACTCACTCACCACCCTCACTCACCACCCTCACTCACCACCCACACTCACCACCCACACACACTCACCACACACTCACCACACACACTCACCACACACACTCACCACCCTCACTCACCCCACACTCACCACCCACACACACTCACCCACCACTCACCCCTCACTCACCCTCACTCACCACCCCCTCACCCCCCTCACTCACTACCCCCTCACCCCCCTCACTCACCCCACCACACACACTCACCACCCCACACTCACCACTCACTCACCCACAACTCACCACCACCCACACACACTCACCCACCACTCACCACTCAACCCACCACACATTCACTCACCACCCCCACTCACTCACCACTCACCCACACTCACCACCCCACACCACCACCCACACTCACTCACCACCCTCACCACCCACACTCACCCCTCACTCACCCCTCACTCACCACCCACACTCACCACCCACACTCACCCCTCACTCACCACCCCCCACTAACCCCACCACTCACCCCTCACTCACCACCCCACACACACTCACCACCCACTCACCACCCTCACTCACCACCCCCTCACCACCCACACTCACCACCACCCCACCACACACTCACCACCCTCACTCACCACCCACTCACCACCCACACTCACCACCCTCACTCACCACCACCCCACCACACACTCACCACCCTCACTCACCACCCACTCACCACCCACACTCACTACCCACACTCACCACCACCCCACCACACACTCACCACCCTCACTCACCACCCACTCACCACCCTCACTCACCACCCACACTCACCACCCACACTCACCCCTCACTCACCCCTCACTCACCACCCACACTCACCACCCACACTCACCCCTCACTCACCACCCCCCACTAACCCCACCACTCACCCCTCACTCACCACCCCACACACACTCACCCACCACTCACCACCCTCACTCACCACCCCCTCACCACCCACACTCACCACTCACCACCCACACTCACCACCCACTCACCCACCACTCACCACCCACCACTCACCACCCACACTCACCACTCACCACCCACCACCCACCTGCTCCATATAGACCATCAGAGCTTCACGTGAATTCTCCCATTCGTGAGGTAGCTCAGTCTCGTGTGGGAACTTATCACAGCCCAGCTCCATGGTTACCTCCAGGCAGTTCGTGTGCAGGTAGCTGAAGTCTGCCATGCCTGGCTCACACACAGAGGGCACGGGTTGTCTGTAGGAGGCACGTGTTGTCTGTAGGGGGCACGTGTTGTCTGTAGGGGGCACGTGCTGTGAGTAGTAGTGAGTAGGGTAGACAGGTAGCTGAAGTCTGCCATGCTTGGGTCACACACGGAGGGCACGGGTTGTCTGTAGGAGGGCACGGGTTGTCTGTAGGGGGCACGTGCTGTGAGTAGTAGTGAGTAGGGTAGACAGGTAGCTGAAGTCTGCCATGCCTGGCTCACACACAGGGGGCACGTGTTGTCTGTAGGAGGGCACGGGTTGTCTGTAGGAGGGCACGTGTTGTCTGTAGGGGGCACGGGTTGTCTGTAGGAGGGCACGGGTTGTCTGGAGGGGGCACGTGTTGTCTGTAGGAGGGCACGGGTTGTCTGTAGGAGGGCACGGGTTGTCTGTAGAGGGCACGGGTTGTCTGTAGGGGGCACGTGTTGTCTGTAGGGGGCACGGGTTGTCTGTAGGAGGGCACGGGTTGTCTGTAGGGGGCACGTGTTGTCTGTAGGGGGCACGTGTTGTCTGTAGGGGGCACGTGTTGTCTGTAGGGGGCACGTGTTGTTTGTAAGAGGGCACGGGTTGTCTGTAGGGGGCACGTGTTGTCTGTAGGGGGCACGGGTTGTCTGTAGTAGTGAGTTGGGTAGACAGGTAGCTGAAGTCTGCCATGCTTGGGTCACACACAGAGGGCACGGGTTGTCTGTGGGGGGCACGTGTTGTCTGTAAGAGGCACGTGTTGTCTGTAAGAGGCACGTGTTGCCTGTAGTAGTGAGTTGGGTAAACAGGTAGCTGAAGTCTGCCATGCCTGGCTCACACACAGAGGGCACGGGTTGTCTGTAGGAGGGCACGTGTTGTCTGTAGGGGGCACGTGCTGTGAGTAGTAGTGAGTAGGGTAGACTGGTAGCTGAAGTCTGCCATGCCTGGGTCACACACGGAGGGCACGGGTTGTCTGTAGGAGGGCACGTGTTGTCTGTAGGGGGCACGGGTTGTCTGTAGGAGGGCACGGGTTGTCTGTAGGAGGGCACGGGTTGTCTGTAGGAGGGCACGGGTTGTCTGTAGGAGGGCACGTGTTGTCTGTAGGAGGGCACGGGTTGTCTGTAAGAGGGCACGGGTTGCCTGTAGGAGAGCACGTGTTGTCTGTAGGAGGCACGTGTTGTCTGTAGGGGGCACGGGTTGTCTGTAGGGGGCACGTGTTGTGAGTAGTAGTGAGTTGGGTAGACAGGTAGCTGAAGTCTGCCATGCCTGTGTCACACACGGAGGGCACGTGTTGTCTGTAGGAGGCACGTGTTGTCTGTAAGAGGGCACGGGTTGTCTGTAGGAGGGCACGGGTTGTCTGTAGGGGGCACATGTTGTCTGTAGTAGTGAGTAGGGTAGATAGGTAGCTGAAGTCTGCCATGCCTGGCTCACACACAGAGGGCACGGGTTGTCTGTAGGGGGCACGTGTTGTCTGTAGGGGGCACGGGTTGTCTGTAGGGGGCACGTGTTGTCTGTAGTAGTGAGTTGGGTAGACAGGTAGCTCAAGTCGGCCATGCCTGGCTCACACACAGAGGGCACGGGTTGTCTGTAGGAGGGCACGTGTTGTCTGTAGGGGGCACGTGTTGTCTGTAGGAGGGCACGTGTTGCCTGTAGGGGGCACGTGTTGTCTGTAGGAGGGCACGTGTTGTCTGTAGGAGGCACGGGTTGTCTGTAGGGGGCACGGGTTGTCTGTAGGAGGGCACGGGTTGTTTGTAGGGGGCACGTGTTGTCTGTAGGAGGGCACGTGTTGTCTGTAGGGGGCACGTGTTGTCTGTAGGGGGCACGTCTTGTCTGTAGGGGGCACGTGTTGTCTGTAGGGGGCACGGGTTGTCTGTAGGAGGCACGTGTTGTCTGTAGGGGGCACGGGTTGTCTGTAGGAGGCACGTGTTGTCTGTAGGAGGGCACGTGTTGTCTGTAGGAGGGCACGGGTTGTCTGTAGGAGGGCACGGGTTGTCTGTAGGGGGCACGTGTTGTCTGTAAGAGGCACGTGTTGTCTGTAGGGGGCACGTGTTGTCTGTAGGGGGCACGTGTTGTCTGTAAGAGGCACGTGTTGTCTGTAGGGGGCACGTGTTGTCTGTAGGGGGCACGTGTTGTCTGTAGGGGGCACGGGTTGCCTTAGAAGGGCACGTGTTGTCTGTAGAAGGGCACGTGTTGTCTGTAGGGGCACGTGTTGTCTGTAGGGGGCACGTGTTGTCTGTAGGGGGGCACGTGTTGTCTGTAGGGGGCACGTGTTGTCTGTAGGGGGGCACGTGTTGTCTGTAGGGGGGCACGTGTTGTCTTTAGGGGGGCACGTGTTGTCTGTAGGGGGCACGGGTTGTCTGTAGTAGTGAGTTGGGTAGTGAGTGTATGAGTGAGTGACTGAGTGAGTGACAGAGTGACTGAGTGACTGAGTGACTGACTGAGTGAGTGACTGAGTGTATGACTGAGTGAGTGACTGAGTGAGTGAGTGATTGTATCAGTGAGTGAGTGTATGAGTAACTGAGTGACTGAGTGAGTGACAGAGTGACTGAGTGAGTGACTGAGTGTATGACTGAGTGACTGAGTGAGTGACTTAGTGAGTGAGTGACTTAGTGAGTGACTGAGTGAGTGACTGAGTGAGTGACTTAGTGAGTGACTGAGTGACTGAGTGAGTGACTTAGTGAGTGACTGAGTGAGTGACTGAGTGACTGAGTGAGTGACTTAGTGAGTGACTGAGTGAGTGACTGAGTGACTGAGTGAGTGACTTAGTGAGTGACTGAGTGTGTGACTTAGTGAGTGAGTGACTGAGTGAGTGACTGAGTGACTGAGTGAGTGAGTGACTGAGTGACTGACTGAGTGACTGAGTGAGTGACTGAGTGACTGAGTGAGTGAGTGAGTGACTGAGTGAGTGACTGAGTGAGTGTCTTAGTGAGTGACAGAGTGACTGACTTACTGACTGAGTGAGTGACTGAGTGAGTGACTGAGTGACTGAGTGAGTGAGTGAGTGTATGAGTGAGTGACTGAGTGTATGACTGAGTGAGTGACTGAGTGAGTGAGTGACTGAGTGAGTGAGTGAGTGACTGAGTGACTGAGTGAGTGACTTAGTGAGTGACTGAGTGAGTGAGTGACTTAGTGAGTGACTGACTGACTGAGTGAGTGACTGAGTGAGTGACTGAGTGAGTGACAGAGTGAGTGTATCAGTGACTGAGTGAGTGAGTGTATGAGTAACTGAGTGACTGAGTGAGTGACTGAGTGAGTGTATGACTGAGTGACTGAGTGAGTGACTGAGTGACTGAGTGACTGAGTGAGTGACTGAGTGACTGAGTGAGTGACTGAGTGAGTGAGTGAGTGACTGAGTGAGTGACTGAGTGAGTAACTGAGTGTATGAGTGAGTGACTGAATGAGTGAGTGTGTGAGTGACTGAGTGTATGACTGAGTGACTGAGTGAGTGTATGAGTGAGTGACTGAGTGAGTGACTGAGTGAGTGACTGAGTGACTGAGTGAGTGACTGAGTGAGTGAGTGAGTGACTGAGTGAGTGACTGAGTGAGTAACTGAGTGTATGAGTGAGTGACTGAATGAGTGAGTGTGTGAGTGACTGAGTGTATGACTGAGTGACTGAGTGAGTGTATGAGTGAGTGACTGAGTGAGTGACTGAGTGACTGACTGACTGACTGAGTGACTGAGTGAGTGACTTAGTGAGTGACTGACTGAGTGGCTGAGTGAGTGACTGAGTGAGTGACTGACTGAGTGAGTGACTGACTGACTGACTGAGAGACTGAGTGAGTGACTGACTGAGTGACTTAGTGAGTGACTGAGTGACTGAGTGAGTGAGTGTATGAGTGAGTGAGTGTATGAGTAACTGAGTGACTGACTGACTGAGTGACTTAGTGAGTGACTGAGTGAGTGACTGACTGACTGAGTGAGTGACTGAGTGAGTGACTGACTGAGTGACTGACTGACTGAGTGACTGAGTGAGTGACTGGCTGAGTGACTTAGTGAGTGACTGAGTGACTGAGTGAGTGACTGACTGAGTGAGTGTATGAGTGAGTGACTGAGTGAGTGAGTGACTGAGTGACTTAGTGAGTGACTGACTGAGTGAGTGACTGAGTGAGTGACTTAGTGACAGAGTGAGTGAGTGACTGAGTGACTTATTGAGTGAGTGACTGAGTGAGTGACTTACTGAGTGAGTGACTGAGTGAGTGAGTGACTGAGTGAGTGACTGAGTGAGTGACTGAGTGACTTAGTGAGTGACTCACTGCCAGCCACGGTGTGCCAGGCTGCTCCGTTCACGACGCTTCCCTCCTTGGTGAAGTCGTCTGAGTGAGTGACTGAGTGAGTGACTGACTGAGTGACTGAGTGACTGAGTGAGTGACTGATTGACTGAGTGAGTGACTGAGTGAGTGACTGAGTGAGTGACTTAGTGAGTGACTGACTGACTGAGTGAGTGACTGAGTGACTGAGTGAGTGTATGAGTGAGTGAGTGACTTATTGAGTGAGTGACTGAGTGAGTGACTGAGTGAGTGAGTGTGTGAGTGAGTGTATGACTGAGTGACTGAGTGTGTGTATGAGTGACTGAGTGAGTGACTGAGTGTATGACGGACTGAGTGAGCGACTGAGTGAGTGACTGAGTGAGTGACTGACTGAGTGAGTGACTGAGTGAGTGACTTAGTGAGTGACTGAGTGAGTGACTTAGTGAGTGACTCACTGCCGGCCACGGTGTGCCAGGCTGCTCCGTTCACGACGCTTCCCTCCTTGGTGAAGTCGTCTGAGTGACTGACTGAGTGACTGAGTGAGTGAGTGACTGAGTGAGTGAGTGACTGAGTGAGTGAGTGACTTAGTGAGTGACTTAGTGAGTGACTCACTGCCGGCCACGGTGTGCCAGGCTGCTCCGTTCACGACGCTTCCCTCCTTGGTGAAGTCGTCTGAGTGAGTGACTGAGTGAGTGACTGAGTGAGTGACTGAGTGACTGAGTGAGTGAGTGACTGAGTGACTGAGTGACTGAGTGAGTGAGTGACTGAGTGACTGAGTGAGTGACTGAGTGACTGAGTGACTGAGTGACTGAGTGAGTGACTGAGTGACTGAGTGAGTGAGTGATTGACTGAGTGAGTGACTGAGTGAGTAACTTAGTGAGTGACTGAGTGAGTGACTTAGTGAGTGACTCACTGCCGGCCACGGTGTGCCAGGCTGCTCCGTTCACGACGCTTCCCTCCTTGGTGAAGTCGTCTGAGTGAGTGACTGAGTGAGTGACTGAGTGAGTGAGTGACTGAGTGAGTGACTGAGTGAGTGAGTGAGTGACTGAGTGACTGAGTGTGTGTATGAGTGACTGAGTGACTGAGTGAGTAACTGAGTGAGTGACTGAGTGAGTGACTGAGTGACTGAGTGAGTGACTGAGTGAGTGACTGAGTGAGTGACTTAGTGAGTGACTCACTGCCGGCCACGGTGTGCCAGGCTGCTCCGTTCACGACGCTTCCCTCCTTGGTGAAGTCGTCTGAGTGAGTGACTGAGTGAGTGACTGAGTGAGTGACTGAGTGACTGAGTGAGTGACTGAGTGAGTGACTGAGTGACTGAGTGAGTGAGTGACTGAGTGAGTGACTGAGTGAGTGACTGAGTGACTGAGTGAGTGACTGAGTGAGTGACTGAGTGAGTGACTGAGTGAGCGACTTAGTGAGTGAGTGACTGAGTGAGTGACTGAGTGAGTGAGTGAGTGAGTGAGTGAGTGACTGAGTGAATGACTGAGTGACTGAGTGAGTGACTGAGTGAGTGACTGACTGAGTGACTGAGTGAGTGAGTGTGTGAGTGAGTGTATGACTGAGTGACTGAGTGAGTGTATGACTGAGTGACTGAGTGTGTGTATGAGTGACTGAGTCACTGAGTGAGTGTATGAGTGACTGAGTGACTGAGTGAGTGACTGAGTGAGTGACTGAGTGAGTGACTTAGTGAGTGACTCACTGCCGGCCACGGTGTGCCAGGCTGCTCCGTTCACGACGCTTCCCTCCTTGGTGAAGTCGTCTGAGTGAGTGACTGAGTGAGTGACTGAGTGAGTGACTGAGTGAGTGTATGAGTGAGTGAGTGACTTATTGAGTGAGTGACTGAGTGAGTGACTGAGTGAGTGACTTAGTGAGTGACTGAGTGAGTGACTGAGTGAGTGACTGAGTGAGTGACTTAGTGACTGAGTGAGTGACTGAGTGACTGAGTGAATGACTGAGTGACTGAGTGAGTGACTGAGTGAGTGACTGAGTGACTGAGTGAGTGACTGAGTGAGTGACTGAGTGAGTGACTTATTGAGTGAGTGACTTAGTGAGTGACTCACTGCCGGCCACGGTGTGCCAGGCTGCTCCGTTCACGACGCTTCCCTCCTTGGTGAAGTCGTCTGAGTGAGTGACTGAGTGAGTGACTGAGTGAGTGACTGAGTGAGTGTATGAGTGAGTGAGTGACTTATTGAGTGAGTGACTGAGTGAGTGACTGAGTGAGTGACTTAGTGAGTGACTGAGTGAGTGACTGAGTGAGTGACTGAGTGAGTGACTTAGTGACTGAGTGAGTGACTGAGTGACTGAGTGAATGACTGAGTGACTGAGTGAGTGACTGAGTGAGTGACTGAGTGACTGAGTGAGTGACTGAGTGAGTGACTGAGTGAGTGACTTATTGAGTGAGTGACTTAGTGAGTGACTGACTGAGTGACTGAGTGAGTGAGTGTGTGAGTGAGTGTATGACTGAGTGACTGAGTGTGTGTATGAGTGACTGAGTGAGTGACTGAGTGTATGACTGACTGAGTGAGTGACTGAGTGAGTGACTGAGTGACTGACTGAGTGAGTGACTGAGTGAATGACTGAGTGAGTGACTTAGTGAGTGACTCACTGCCGGCCACGGTGTGCCAGGCTGCTCCGTTCACGACGCTTCCCTCCTTGGTGAAGTCGTCTGAGTGAGTGACTGAGTGAGTGACTGAGTGAGTGACTGACTGACTGAGTGAGTGACTGAGTGAGTGACTGAGTGAGTGACTGAGTGAGTGACTGAGTGAGTGACTGAGTGACTGAGTGAGTGACTGAGTGAGTGACTGAGTGAGTGACTTAGTGAGTGACTCACTGCCGGCCACGGTGTGCCAGGCTGCTCCGTTCACGACGCTTCCCTCCTTGGTGAAGTCGTCTGAGTGACAAACTCGGCGCCCCGACACCGCCATCGTGCGGTGGGTGGAGGCAAACGCGAATGCCAACCAGCGGAACACCTGGTGGGTGGGTTAGTGGGTGGGTGGGTGGGTTAGTGGGTGGGTGAGTGAGTGGGTGGGTGGGTGAGTGAGTGGGTGGGTGAGTGAGTGGGTGGGTGAGTGAGTGCGTGGGTGGGTTAGTGGGTGGGTGGGTTAGTGGGTGGGTGAGTGGGTAGGTGAGTGAGTGGGTGAGTGAGTGGGTGGGTGGGTGAGTGGGTGGGTGGGTGAGTTAGTGGGTGGTTGAGTGAATGAGTGAGTTAGTGAGTGAGTTAGTGAGTTGGTGGGTGAGTTAGTGGGTGGATGGGTGAGTGTGTGGGTGAGTTAGTGGGTGGGTGAATGGGTGGGTGGGTGAGTTAGTGAGTGGGTGGGTGAGTTAGTGGGTGGGTGAGTTAGTGGGTGCGTGAGTGGTTGGGTGACTGCGTGGGTGGGTGAGTTAGTGGGTGGGTGGGTGAGTTAGTGGGTGGGTGGATGGGTGAGTTAGTGGGTGGGTGAGTTAGTGGGTGGGTGAGTTAGTGGGTGGGTTAGATAGTGGGTGAGTTAGTGGGTGGGTGAGTTAGTGGGTGGGTGATTTAGTTAGTGGGTTGGGGGGGTGAGTTAGTGGGTGTGTGGGTGAGTGAGTCGGTGAGTTAGTGAGTGAGTGAGTGAGTGGGGAGGTGAGTGGGTGAGTGAGTGAATTAGTGAGTTAGTGGGTGAGTTAGTGAGTTGGTGGGTGAGTTAGTGGGTGGATGGGTGACTGTGTGGTTGAGTTAGTGGGTGGGTGAATGGGTGGGTGTGTGAGTTAGTGGTTGGGTAGGTGAGTGAGTGCATGGGTGGGTGAGTGAGTCGATGAGTGAGTGGGTGGGTGAGTGGGTGAGTGGGTGGGTGGGTGAGTGAGTGGGTGAGTGGGTGAGTGCGTGGGTGGGTGAGTTAGTGGGTGGGTGAGTGAGTGGGTGAGTTAGTGAGTGAATGAGTGGGTGAGTTAGTGGGTGGGTGAGTGAATGAGTGAGTTAGTGGGTGAGTTAGTGAGTTGGTGGGTGGGTTAGTGGGTGGGTGGGTTAGTGGATGGGTGAGTGAGTGCGTGGGTGGGTTAGTGGGTGGGTGGGTTAGTGAGTCAGTGAGTTAGTGAGTGAGTGAGTGGGTGAGTGAGTGGGTGGGTGAGTGGGTGAGTGGGTGGGTGGGTGAGTGAGTGGGTGAGTGGGTGAGTGGGTGGGTGGGTGAGTTAGTGGGTGGGTGAGTGAGTGGGTGAGTTAGTGAGTGAATGAGTGGGTGAGTTAGTGGGTGGGTGAGTGAATGAGTGAGTTAGTGGGTGAGTTAGTGAGTTGGTGGGTGAGTTAGTGGGTGGATGGGTGAGTGTGTGGGTGAGTTAGTGGGTGGGTGAATGGGTGGGTGTGTGAGTTAGTGGTTGGGTAGGTGAGTGAGTGGGTGAGTTAGTGAGTGGGTGGGTGAGTTAGTGGGTGGGTGAGTGGTTGGGTGACTGCGTGGGTGGGTGAGTAAGTGGGTGGGTGGGTGAGTTAGTGGGTGGGTTAGATAGTGGGTGGGTGAGTTAGTGGGTGGGTGAGTTAGTGGGTGGGTGATTTAGTTAGTGGGTTGGGGGGTGAGTTAGTGGGTGTGTGGGTGGGTAGGTGGGTGAGTGGGTGAGTTAGTGGGTGAGTAAGTGGGTGAGTGAGTGGGTGAGTTAGTGGGTGGGTGGGTGAGTTAGTGGGTGGGTGATTTTTTTAGTGGGTGGGGAGGGTGAGTTAGTGGGTGGGTGAGTTAGTGGGTTGGTTAGTTTGTGGGTGAGTGAGTGGGTGGGTGAGTTAGTGGGTGGGTGGGTGAGTTAGTGGGTGGGTGATTTAGTTAGTGGGTGGGGGGGTGAGTTAGTGGGTGGGTGAGTTAGTGCGTGGGTGGGTGAGTGGGTGGGGGGTGAGTTAGTGGGTGAGTTAGTGGGTGGGTGAGTGACTTAGTGGGTGAGTAAGTGGGTGAGTAAGTGAGTGAGTGAGTGAGTTAGTGGGTGGGTGGGTGAGTTAGTGGGTGGGTGAGTTAGTGGGTGGGTGGGAGAGTGAGTGGCTGAGTGAGTGGCTGAGTGAGTGGCTGAGTGAGTGAGTGTATGAGTGAGTGGCTGAGTGAGTGGCTGAGTGAGTGAGTGAGTGGCTGAGTGAGTGGCTGAGTGGGTGAGTGAGTGGGTGAGTGGGTGGGTGAGTGGGTGAGTGGGTGGGTGAGTGAGTGAGTGGATGAGTGGGTGAGTGAGTGAGTGAGTGGGTGAGTAAGTGAGTGGCTGAGTGAGTGGCTGAGTGTGTAGGTGAGTGGCTGAGTGAGTGAGTGAGTGGCTGAGTGAGTGAGTGGCTGAGTGTGTAAGTGAGTGGCTGAGTGAGTGGCTGAGTGAGTGGCTGAGTGAGTGAGTGGCTGAGTGAGTGGCTGAGTGAGTGAGTGAGTGGCTGAGTGTGCAAGTGAGTGGCTGAGTGAGTGAGTGGCTGAGTGAGTGAGTGGCTGAGTGAGTGAGTGAGTGGCTGAGTGTGTGAGTGAGTGAGTGGCTGAGTGAGTGGCTGAGTGAGTGAGTGTGTGAGTGAGTGAGTGGCTGAGAGAGTGAGTGAGTGGGTGAGTGAGTGGCTGAGTGAGTGAGTGGCTGAGTGATTGAGTGGCTGAGTGAATGAGTGGCTGAGTGAGTGAGTGGCTGAGTGAGTGAGTGGCTGAGTGAGTGAGTGGCTGAGTGAGTGAGTGAGTGGCTGAGTCAGTGAGTGGGTGGCTGAGTGAGTGGCTGAGTGAGTGGCTAAGTGGCTGAGTGAGTGAGTGGCTGAGTGAGTGGCTGAGTGAGTGAGTGAGTGGCTGAGTGAGTGAGTGGCTGAGTGAGTGATTGGCTGAGTGAGTGAGTGAGTGGCTGAGTGAGTGGCTGAGTGAGTGAGTGGCTGAGTGAGTGAGTGGCTGAGTGACTGAGTGAGTGTATGAGTGAGTGGCTGAGTGAGTGGCTGAGTGGGTGAGTGGCTGAGTGAGTGGGTGAGTGAGTGGCTGAGTGAGTGACTGAGTGAGTGAGTGGCTGAGTGAGTGTATGAGTGAGTGGCTGAGTGAGTGGCTGAGTGGGTGAGTGGCTGAGTGAGTGGGTGAGTGAGTGGCTGAGTGAGTGGCTGAGTGAGTGAGTGAGTGGCTGAGTGTGCGAGTGAGTGGCTGAGTGAGTGAGTGGTTGAGTGGGTGAGTGGCTGAGTGAGTGGGTGAGTGAGTGGCTGAGTGAGTGGCTGAGTGAGTGAGTGGCTGAGTGTGTGAGTGAGTGAGTGGGTGAGTGAGTGGCTGAGTGAGTGAGTAGCTGAGTGAGTGAGTGGCTGAGTGAGTGACTGACTGAGTGACTGACTTACTGACTGAGTGAGTGACTGACTGAGTGACTGAGTGAGTGACTGAGTGACTGACTGAGTGAGTGAGTGTATGAGTGAGTGAGTGTATGAGTGAGTGACTGAGTGAGTGTATGAGTGAGTGAGTGAGTGTATGAGTGAGTGAGTGACTGAGTGAGTGACTGACTTACTGAGTGAGTGACTGAGTGAGTAACCCATCACCTGCTCGTCCGGTGTGGGAGAGAACTCGCGAGCCTTCCAGAAGGAGCGTGCCATGTCGTAGGGGAAGGTGGCTACGAGTTCACCACCGTGCAAGTTGCCGCTCAGCACGAAGTCGAATTTCTCCATCCACAAGATGAGGGCACGGGTCTCAGACGCCACCTGTGGTGGTGGTGGAGGTGGTGGTGGTGGTGGAGGTGGTGAGGGTGGTGGAGGTGGTGAGGGTGGTGATGGTGGTGGTGGTGGAGGTGGTGGTGGTGGTGGTGGTGGAGGTGGTGAGGGTGGTGATGGTGGTGGTGGTGGAGGTGGTGGTGGTGGTGGTGGTGGGGGTGGTGGTGGGGGTGGTGGTGGGGGTGGTGGTGGGGGTGGTGGTGGTGGGGGTGGTGGTGGTGGGGGTGGTGGTGGTGGTGGTGGTGGGGGTGGTGGTGGGGGTGGTGGTGGGGGTGGTGGTGGGGGTGGGGGTGGTGGTGATGGTGGTGGTGGGGGTGGAGGTGGTGGTGATGGTGAAGGTAGTGATGATGGTGATGATGGTGAAGGTAGTGGTGATGGTGGTGAAGGTAGTGATGATGGTGGTGAGGGTGGGAGTGGTGGTGAGGGTGGGAGTGGGGGTGGTGGTGGTGGTGGTGGTGAGGGTGGTGGTGGTGGAGGTGGTGGTGGTGGTGAGGGTGGTGGTGGTGAGGGTGGTGGTGGGGGTGGTGGTGGTGGTGGTGGTGGGGGTGGTGGTGGGGGTGGTGGGGGTGGTGGTGGTGGGGGTGGTGGTGGTGAGAGAGACAAAGGCGGTCGGGCGTGGTGGTGGTGTCAGCCACAGTGCCTGGAGCCTTCACAGACGCTGCTGATACTGAAACTCGCCCATGCACTTGCCTCTAAAGCCCTGCTAGAGGCTACCTGGGGGAGCTTATGTGAGTCTGTGGGTCTCTGTGTGAGTCTGTCGGTCTCTGTGTGAGTCTCTGTGTGAGTCTGTCGGTCTCTGTGTGAGTCTGTGGGTCTCTGTGTGAGTCTCTGTGTGAGTCTGTGGGTCTCTGTGTGAGTCTGTGGGTCTCTGTGTGGGTCTCTGTGTGAGTCTGTGGGTCTCTGAGTCTCTGTGTGAATCTGTGGGTCTCTGTGTGGGTCTGTGGGTCTCTGTGTGGGTCTCCGTGTGAGTCTGTGGGTCTCTGAGTCTCTGTGTGAATCTGTGGGTCTCTGTATGGGTCTCTGTCTGAGCCTGTGGCTCTCTGTCTGAGGCTCTGTGTGAGTCTGAGGCTCTCTGTGTGAGTCTGTGGGTCTCTGTATGGGTCTCTGTGTGAGTCTGTGGGTCTCTGTGTGAGTCTGTGGGTCTCTGTGTGAGTCTCTGTGTGAGTCTGTGGGTCTCTGTGTGAGTCTGTGGGTCTCTGTGTGTGAGTCTGTGGGTCTCTGTGTGTGAGTCTGTGGGTCTCTGTGTGTGAGTCTGTGGGTCTCTGTGTGGGTCTCTGTGTGTGAGTCTATGGGTCTCTGTGTGAGTCTCTGTGTGATTCTGTGGGTCTCTGTGTGTGAGTCTATGGGTCTCTGTGTGAGTCTCTGTGTGAGTCTGTGGGTCTCTGTGTGTGAGTCTATGGGTCTCTGTGTGGGTCTCTGTGTGTGAGTCGATGGGTCTCTGTGTGGGTCTGTGGCTCTCTGTGTGGGTCTATGGGTCTCTGTGTGGGTCTATGGGTCTCTGTGTGCGTTTGTGGCTCTCTGTGTGGGTCTCTGTGTGGATCTGTGGGTCTCTGTCTGAGTCTCTGTGTGAATCTGTGGGTCTCTGTGTGGGTCTGTGGGTCTCTGTGTGGGTCTCCGTGTGAGTCTGTGGGTCTCTGAGTCTCTGTGTGAATCTGTGGGTCTCTGTATGGGTCTCTGTCTGAGCCTGTGGCTCTCTGTCTGAGGCTCTGTGTGAGTCTGAGGCTCTCTGTGTGAGTCTGTGGGTCTCTGTATGGGTCTCTGTGTGAGTCTGTGGGTCTCTGTGTGGGTCTGTGGGTCTCTGTGTGGGTCTCTGTGTGAGTCTGTGGGTCTCTGTATGGGTCTCTGTGTAAGTCTGTGGGTCTCTGTGTGAGTCTGTGGGTCTCTGTGTGAGTCTGTGGGTCTCTGTGTAAGTCTGTGGGTCTCTGTGTGAGTCTGTGGGTCTCTGTGTGAGTCTGTGGGTCTCTGTTTGGGTCTGTGGGTCTCTGTGTGAGTCTGTGGGTCTCTGTGTGAGTCTGTGGGTCTCTGTTTGGGTCTGTGGGTCTCTGTGTGAGTCTATGGGTCTCTATGTGGCTCTCTGTGTGGGTATATGGGTCTCTGAGTCTCCGTGTGAGTCTCTGTGTGAGTCTGTGTGAGTCTCTGTGTGAGTCCGTGGGTCTCTATGTGGCTCTCTGTGTGGGTCTATGGGTCTCTGAGTCTCCGTGTGAGTCTGTGAGTCTCTGTGTGAGTCTGTGGGTCTCTCTGTGTGAGTCTGTGGGTCTCTCTGTGTGAGTCTGTGGCTCTCTGTGTGAGTCTGTGGCTCTCTGTGTGAGTCCGTGGGTCTCTGTCTGAGTCTCTGTGTGGATCTGTGGCTCTCTGTGTGAATCTGTGGGTCTCTGAGTCTCTGTGTGAGTCTGTGGGTCTCTGTGTGAGTCTGTGGCTCTCTGTGTGAGTATATGGGTCTCTGTGTGAGTCTGTGGGTCTCTGTGTGAGTCTGTGGCTCTCTGTGTGGGTCTATGGGTCTCTGAGTCTCCGTGTGAGTCCGTGGGTCTCCGTGTGAGTCTGTGGCTCTCTGTGTGGGTCTATGGGTCTCTGTGTGAGTCTGTGGGTCTCTGAGTCTCTGTGTGCATCTGTGGGTCTCCGTGTGAGTCTGTGGCTCTCTGTGTGGGTCTATGGGTCTCTGTGTGAGTCTGTGGGTCTCTGAGTCTCTGTGTGCATCTGTGGGTCTCCGTGTGAGTCTGTGGCTCTCTGTGTGGGTCTATGGGTCTCTGTGTGAGTCTGTGGGTCTCTGAGTCTCTGTGTGCATCTGTGGGTCTCCGTGTGAGTCTGTGGCTCTCTGTGTGAGTCTGTGGCTCTCTGTGTGGGTCTATGGGTCTCTGAGTCTCCGTGTGAGTCCGTGGGTCTCCGTGTGAGTCTGTGGCTCTCTGTGTGGGTCTATGGGTCTCTGTGTGAGTCTGTGGGTCTCTGAGTCTCTGTGTGAGTCTGTGGGTCTCTGTGTGAGTCTGTGGGTCTCCGTGTGAGTCTGTGGGTCTCTCTGTGTGAGTCCGTGGGTCACTGTCTGAGTCTCTGTGTGGGTCTCTGTGTGGCTCTCTCTGAGTCTCCGTGTGAGTCTGTGGGTCTCCGTGTGAGTCTGTGGGTCGCTGTGTGAGTCTGTGGGTCTCCGTGTGAGTCTGTGGGTCTCTGTGTGGCTCTCTCTGAGTCTCCGTGTGAGTCTGTGGGTCTCTGTGTGAGTCTGTGGGTCTCCGTGTGAGTCTGTGGGTCTCCGTGTGAGTCTGTGGGTCTCTGTGTGAGTCTGTGGGTCTCCGTGTGAGTCTGTGGGTCTCCGTGTGGGTCTATGGGTCTCTGTGTGAGTCTGTGGCTCTCCGTGTGAGTCTGTGGCTCTCCGTGTGGGTCTATGGGTCTCTGAGTCTCCGTGTGAGTCCGTGGGTCTCTGTGTGAGTCTGTGGCTCTCCGTGTGAGTCTGTGGCTCTCCGTGTGGGTCTATGGGTCTCTGAGTCTCCGTGTGAGTCCGTGGGTCTCTGTGTGAGTCTGTGGCTCTCCGTGTGGGTCTATGGGTCTCTGAGTCTCCGTGTGAGTCCGTGGCTCTCTGTGTGGGTCTGTGGGTCTCTGTGTGAGTCTCTGTGTGAGTCTGTGGGTCTCTCTGTGTGAGTCTGTGGCTCTCTGTGTGAGTCTGTGGGTCTCTCTGTGTGAGTCTGTGGGTCTCTATTTGAGTCTCTGTGTGAGTCTGTGGGTCTCTGTGTGAGTCTGTGGTCTCCGTGTGAGTCTGCGGCTCTCTGTGTGGGTCTGTGGGTCTCCGTGTGAGTCTGTGGGTCTCTGTGTGAGTCTGTGGCTCTCCGTGTGAGTCTGCGGCTCTCCGTGTGGGTCTATGGGTCTCTGAGTCTCCGTGTGAGTCCCTGGGTCTGCCAACTCACCCGTGCCTCGGGCTGGTAGTACCACTCAGGCACCGGGATGTGATGGTTGGGCACCCTCTGTGCGCCGGACTCACGCTCCATCGACTCCCACAGGACCGAGTTGAGATCTGGGAAGTTGTGGTTGATGTCGATGCCATCGTTGGTCCACCGACCCAGGGACCAGCCGGACAACTCAGAACCCTGGGGAGGCATGGGTGGTGGTGGTGGTGGTAGGGGGTGAGTGTGGTGGTGGTGGTGGTAGGGGGTGAGTGTGGGGGTGGTGGTGGTGGTGGTAGGGGGTGAGTGTGGTGGTTGAGGGGGTGGTGGTGGTGGTGGGGGTGGTGGAGTTGGTGGCGGTGGTGGGGGTGGTGGTGGTGGTAGGGGGTGAGTGTGGTGGTGGTGGTGGTGATTGTGGGGGGTGGTGGAGGTGGTGGTGGTTGAGGGGGTGGTGGTGGTAGGGGGTGAGTGTGGTGGTGGTGGTAGGGGGTGAGTGTGGTGGTGGTGGTGGTGGAAGAGGTGGAGGTGGTGATAGAGGTGGTGGTGTTAGTGGTGGACGTGGTGGAGGTGGTAGTGGTGGGGGTGGACGTGTTAGCGGTGGTGGTGTTAGTGGTGGACGTGGTGGTGTTAGTGGTGGTGGTGTTAGTGGTAGATGTTGTGGAGGTGTTAGTGGTGGACGTGGTGGCGGTGGTGGAGGTGTTAGTGGTGGACGTGGTGGTGGTGTTAGTGGTGGACGTGGCGGTGGAGGCGGTGGTGGAGGTGTTAGTGGTGAACATGGTGGACGTGGTGGTGGAGGTGTTAGTGGTGGTGTTAGTGGTGAACATGGTGGTGGTGGAGGTGTTAGTGGTGGACATGATGGTGAAGGTGGTGGTGGAGGTGTTAGTGGTGGTGGAGGTGTTAGTGGTGGAGGTGTTAGTGGTGGTGTTAGTGGTGGAGGTGTTAGTGGTGGAGGTGTTAGTGGTGGTGGTGGTGTTAGTGGTGGAGGTGTTAGTGGTGGACGAGGTGGTGGAGGTGTTAGTTGTGGAGGTGTTAGTGGTGGACATGGTGGTGGTGGAGGTGTTAGTGGTGGACGAGGTGGTGGAGGTGTTAGTTGTGGAGGTGATAGTGGTGGACATGGTGGAGGTGGTGGTGTTAGTGGTGGAGGTGTTAGTGGTGGAGGTGGTGGTGTTAGTGGTGAACATGGTGGACGTGGTGGTGGTGGAGGTGTTAGTGGTGAACATGGTGGTGGTGGTGTTAGTGGTGGAGGTGGTGGAGGTGTTAGTGGTGAACATGGTGGACGTGGTGGTGGTGGAGGTGTTAGTGGTGGACATGGTGGAGGTGGTGTTAGTGGTGGAGGTGTTAGTGGTGGAGGTGTTAGTGGTGGACATGGTGGAGGTGGTGGAGGTGTTAGTGGTGGAGGTGTTAGTGGTGGAGGTGTTAGTGGTGGACATGGTGGAGGTGTTAGTGGTGGACATGGTGGAGGTGTTAGTGGTGGAGGTGTTAGTGGTGGACATGGTGGAGGTGTTAGTGGTGGAGGTGTTAGTGGTGGAGGTGTTAGTGGTGGACATGGTGGAGGTGTTAGTGGTGGACATGGTGTTAGTGGTGGACATGGTGGAGGTGGTGGAGGTGTTAGTGGTGGACATGGTGGAGGTGTTAGTGGTGGAGGTGTTAGTGGTGGACGCGGCGGCGGTGGAGGTGGCGGCTGCGGCCGAGTGACTCCTCCGCCGACTCAACCCATGCCCCCACAAACTCGACCCACCGTTCCCAACGACGTTCCCCGAACGTCGCCTGAACGTCGCCACCACCACCACCACCACCCCGCGACCGCTGTGAGGCCTTCGGCTAGCCGAGGCCCGGGGCCTAGCTACGGGACTCTGAGGATGTCGGAGCTATTCGGTACTCCGTCAGGCAAGCGGCTAGGCGAGTTCAGTCCACGCCGAGGCTGTGAGGCCTACGCTAGCTAAGGTCCGGGGCCTAGCTACGGGACTCTTGAGGATATCGGAGCTATTCGGTACTCCGTGAGGCTGCGGCTAGGCGAGTCCAGTTCACACCGAGGCTGTGAGGCCTTCGGATGGCCAAGGCCCGGGCCTAGCTACGGGACCCTGAGGAGGCCTGGGGCCTAGCTACGGGAGCCTGAGGAGGCCCGGGCCTAGCTACGGGATCCTGAGGATGTCGGAGCCATTCGGTACTCCGTGAGGCTGCGGCTTGGTGAGTTCAGTCCACACCGAGGCTGTGAGGCCTACGCTAGCCAAGGCCCGGGGCCTAGCTACGGGAGCCTGAGGAGGCCCGGGGCCTAGCTACGGGAGCCTGAGGATGTCGGAGCTATTCGGTACTCCGTCAGGCAAGCGGCTAGGCGAGTCCAGACCACGCCGAGGCTGTGAGGCCTTCGGATGGCTAAGGCCCGGGGCCTAGCTACGGGACCCTGAGGAGGCCGGGGCCTAGCTACGGGAGCCTGAGGATGTCGGAGCTATTCGGTACTCCGTCAGGCAAGCGGCTAGGCGAGTCCAGTCCACACCGAAACTGTGAGGCCTTCGGCTAGCCGAGGCCCGGGGCCTAGCTACGGGACTCTGAGGAGGCCCGGGGCCTAGCTACGGGAGCCTGAGGATGTCGGAGCTATTCGGTACTCCGTGAGGCTGCGGCTAGGCGAGTTCAGTCCACACCGAGGCTGTGAGGCCTTCGGATGGCTAAGGCCCGGGGCCTAGCTACGGGACCCTGAGGAGGCCCGGGGCCTTGCTACGGGACCCTGAGGATGTCGGAGCCATTCGGTACTCCGTCAGGCAAGCGGCTAGGCGAGTTCAGTCCACGCCGAGGCTGTGAGGCCTACGCTAGCTAAGGCCCGGGGCCTAGCTACGGGACCCTGAGGATATCGGAGCTATTAGCTACTCCGTGAGGCTGTGGCTAGGCGAGTCCAGTTCACACCGAGGCTGTGAGGCCTTCGGATGGCCAAGGCCCGGGCCTAGCTACGGGACCCTGAGGAGGCCTGGGGCCTAGCTACGGGAGCCTGAGGAGGCCCGGGCCTAGCTACGGG
The DNA here is from genome assembly GCF_048934315.1 of Petromyzon marinus. Classification (NCBI taxonomy): domain Eukaryota; kingdom Metazoa; phylum Chordata; class Hyperoartia; order Petromyzontiformes; family Petromyzontidae; genus Petromyzon; species Petromyzon marinus. Next base: position 1,973,187 of record NC_133748.1, on the reverse strand, counting down.
ATCCTGAGGATGTCGGAGCTATTCGGTACTCCGTCAGGCAAGCGGCTAGGCGAGTTCAGTCAACGCCTAGGCTGTGAGGCCTACGCTAGCTAAGGCCCGGGGCCTAGCTACGGGGCCCTGAGGATGTCGGAGCTATTAGCTACTACGTCAGGCAAGCGGCTAGGCGAGTCCAGTCCACACCGAGGCTGTGAGGCCTACGCTAGCCAAGGCCCGGGGCCTAGCTACGGGACCCTGAGGAGGCCCGGGGCCTAGCTACGGGAGCCTGAGGATGTCGGAGCTATTCGGTACTCCGTCAGGCAAGCGGCTAGGCGAGTTCAGTCCACGCCGAGGCTGTGAGGCCTACGCTAGCTAAGGCCCGGGGCCTAGCTACGGGACCCTGAGGATATCGGAGCTATTAGCTACTCCTTGAGGCTGTGGCTAGGCGAGTCCAGTCCACACCGAGGCTGTGAGGCCTACGCTAGCCAAGGCCCGGGGCCTAGCTACGGGACCCTGAGGAGGCCCGGGGCCTAGCTACGGGAGCCTGAGGATGTCGGAGCTATTCGGTACTCCGTCAGGCAAGCGGCTAGGCGAGTTCAGTCCACGCCGAGGCTGTGAGGCCTACGCTAGCTAAGGCCCGGGGCCTAGCTACGGGACCCTGAGGATATCGGAGCTATTAGCTACTCCTTGAGGCTGTGGCTAGGCGAGTCCAGTCCACACCGAGGCTGTGAGGCCTACGCTAGCCAAGGCCCGGGGCCTAGCTACGGGACCCTGAGGAGGCCCGGGGCCTAGCTACGGGAGCCTGAGGATGTCGGAGCTATTCGGTACTCCGTCAGGCAAGCGGCTAGGCGAGTTCAGGCCACGCCGAGGCTGTGAGGCCTACGCTAGCTAAGGCCCGGGGCCTAGCTACGGGAGCCTGAGGATATCGGAGCTATTAGCTACTCCTTGAGGCTGTGGCTAGGCGAGTCCAGTCCACACCGAGGCTGCGAGGCCTTCGCTAGCCAAGGCCCGGGGCCTAGCTACGGGACCCTGAGGAGGCCCGGGGCCTAGCTACGGGACCCTGAGGATGTCGGAGCTATTCGCTACTCCGTCAGGCAAGCGGCTAGGCGAGTTCAGTCCACGCCGAGGCTGTGAGGCCTACGCTAGCTAAGGCCCGGGGCCTAGCTACGGGACCCTGAGGATATCGGAGCTATTAGCTACTCCGTGATGCTGTGGCTAGGCGAGTCCAGTCCACACCGAGGCTGTGAGGCCTACGCTAGCCAAGGCCCGGGGCCTAGCTACGGGACCCTGAGGAGGCCGGGGCCTAGCTACGGGACCCTGAGGATGTCGGAGCTATTCGGTACTCCGTCAGGCAAGCGGCTAGGCGAGTTCAGTCCACGCCGAGGCTGTGAGGCCTACGCTAGCTAAGGCCCGGGGCCTAGCTACGGGACTCTGAGGATATCGGAGCTATTCGGTACTCCGTGAGGCTGCGGCTAGGCGAGTTCAGTCCACACCGAGGCTGTGAGGCCTACGCTAGCCAAGGCCCGGGGCCTAGCTACGGGACCCTGAGGAGGCCCGGGGCCTAGCTACGGGAGCCTGAGGATGTCGGAGCTATTCGGTACTCCGTCAGGCAAGCGGCTAGGCGAGTTCAGTCCACGCCGAGGCTGTGAGGCCTACGCTAGCTAAGGCCCGGGCCTAGCTACGGGACCCTGAGGAGGCCCGGGCCTAGCTACGGGACCCTGAGGAAGCCTGGGGCCTATCTACGGGAGCCTTAGGATATCGGAGTCATTCGGTACTCCGTCAGGCAAGCGGCTAGGCGAGTCCAGTCCACACCGAGGCTGTGAGGCCTTCGGATGGCTAAGGCCCGGGGCCTAGCTACGGGACCCTGAGGATATTCTTAGCTCTTTCGGTAAAGTCACCACCACGTCGAAGGGAAACAATAATACAGTAAAACATATATATAAAACAATAAAAATTCTCACGACGTTTCGACCATAACACAAACGGTCGTCATCAGGTGTGAAAAAACCAACGGCTAGAAACATTTGAAAGAAGTGGCGGTTCGCATTAATTTATTCATTTACAAACGGTGTTTGTATTTATTTATAATTTTAAAAAAACCCGTCAGCGCCACGCGCAGCGATTTGTCAGTTTATTTAGAAGGACTAGTCCATCTATGTTCTGAAAAGAGGAGGAGGGGGGAGACGAAAAATTAATGTATGCTGTCTGAAAGCCACCGTAAGCGTGACGGAGTACACCTGATGATGACCGTTTGTGTTATGGTCGAAACGTCGTGAGAATTTTTATTGTTTTATATTTATATTTTATTATTTTGTTGTTTCCCTTCAACGTGGTGGTGACTTTACCGAAAGAGCTAAGAATATGAATTACTGCAGTCACGAAAGCTTTAAATCAAGACCCTGAGGATGTCGGACGGAGTTGGTTACTCCCATAGAGGTTGGAGGGTACCAATACAGCATCGCCATCCTCACCATCAACTGCTTCACCACCACGCCCACCATCACCATGACGACCACCACCACCACAACAACAACCCTCACCACCTCCACCACCACCACAACAACAACCATCACCACCTCCACCACCACCACATCCATCTCAACCTCCACCACCACCTCCTCCATCACCATCACCACCTCCACCACCACCACATCCATCTCAACCACTACCACATCCATCTCAACCTCCACCACCACCACCTCCTCCATCACCATCACCACCTCCACCACCACCACCACATCCATCTCAACCTCCACCACCACCACCTCCACCACCACCTCCTCCATCACCACCTCCACCACCACATCTATCTCAACCTCCACCACCTCAACCTCCTCCATCTCCTCCACCACCACATCCATCTCAACCTCCACCACCACAACAACCATCACCACCTCCACCACCACCACCACATCCATCTCAACCTCCACCACCACCACATCCATCTCAACCACCACCACCACCACATCCATCTCAACCTCCACCACCACCACCACGTCCACCACCATCTCAACCACCACCATCTCAACTTCCACCACCACCACCACCACCTCCACCACCACCACCACCACCACGTCCACCACTCACCGCCAGCAAGGCTTTCTCGTGCACGTCAGGGTTGATGGACGGCAGGAGATGGATGCAGGTCTCGTCCACCAGCCGACGGACACTCATCACCACCTCCACCACCACCACCTCCACCACATCCATCTCAACCACCACCACCATCTCAACTTCCACCACCACCACATCCATCTCAACCTCCACCACCACCACATCCATCTCAACCACCACCACCATCTCAACTTCCACCACCACCTCCACCACCACCACATCCATCTCAACCTCCACCACCACCACATCCATCTCAACCTCCACCACCACCACCACATCCATCTCAACCTCCACCACCACCACCACATCCATCTCAACCTCCACCACCACAACCATCTCAACCTCCTCCACCACCACCACATCCATCTCAACCTCCACCACCACCACCACATCCATCTCAACCTCCACCACCACAACCATCTCAACCTCCTCCACCACCACCACAACCATCTCAACCTCCACCACCACCACCACATCCATCTCAACCTCCACCACCACAACCATCTCAACCTCCTCCACCACCACCACATCCATCTCAACCTCCACCACCACCACCACCACATCCATCTCAACCTCCACCACCACCACATCCACCACCACCACCACCACATCCATCTCAACCTCCACCACCACATCCATCTCAACCTCCACCACCACCACCACATCCATCTCAATCTCCACCACCACCACATCCATCTCAACCTCCACCACCACCACATCCATCTCAACCTCCTCCACCACCACCACATCCATCTCAACCTCCACCACCACCACATCCATCTCAACCTCCACCACCACCACAACCTCCTCTATCTCCACCACCTCCACCACCACCTTCATCTCAACTTCCACCACCACCACCACATCCATCTCAACTTCCACCACCACCACCACATCCATCTCCACCACCACCACCTCTACCACAACCATCTCAACCTCCACCACCACCTCCACCACCTCCACCACCACCACCACCACCTCAACTTCCACCACCACATCCATCTCAACCACCACCATCTCAACTTCCACCACCACCACCACCTCCACCACCACCACCTCAACCTCCACCACCACCACCACGTCCACCACTCACCGCCTGCAAGGCTTTCTCGTGCCCGTCAGGGTTGATGGACGGCAGGAGATGGATGCGGGTCTCGTCCACCAGCCGACGGACACTCATCACCACGTCCACCACCACCACCACCACCTCAACTTCCACCTCCACCTCAACTTCCACCTCCACCACCACATCCATCTCAACCACCACCACCATCTCAACTTCCACCACCACCACATCCATCTCAACCTCCACCACCACCACATCCATCTCAACCTCCACCACCACCACATCCATCTCAATCTCCACCACCACCACATCCATCTCAACCACCACCACCACCACATCCATCTCCACCACCACCACCTCTACCACAACCATCTCAACCTCCACCACCACCTCCACCACCTCCACCACCACCACCACCACCTCAACTTCCACCACCACATCCATCTCAACCACCACCATCTCAACTTCCACCACCACCACCACCTCCACCACCACCACCTCAACCTCCACCACCACCACCACGTCCACCACTCACCGCCTGCAAGGCTTTCTCGTGCCCGTCAGGGTTGATGGACGGCAGGAGATGGATGCGGGTCTCGTCCACCAGCCGACGGACACTCATCACCACGTCCACCACCACCACCACCACCTCAACTTCCACCTCCACCTCAACTTCCACCTCCACCACCACATCCATCTCAACCACCACCACCATCTCAACTTCCACCACCACCACATCCATCTCAACCTCCACCACCACCACATCCATCTCAACCTCCACCACCACCACATCCATCTCAATCTCCACCACCACCACATCCATCTCAACCACCACCACCATCTCAACCTCCACCACCACCACCTTCATCTCAACTTCCACCACCACCACATCCATCTCAACCTCCACCACCACCACATCCATCTCAACCTCCACCACCACCACCACCACCACCTCCACCTCCACCACCACCACCACCTCCACCACCACCACCTCAACTTCCACCTCCACCACCACATCCATCTCAACCACCACCATCTCAACTTCCACCACCACCACATCCATCTCAACCACCACCACCACATCCATCTCAACCACCACCACCACATCCATCTCCACCACCACCATCACCACCACCACCACCACCACAACCTCCTCTATCACCACCACCTCCACCACCTTCATCTCAACTTCCACCACCACCACCACCACCACATCCATCTCAACTTCCACCACCACCACATCCATCTCCACCACCATCACCTCTACCACAACCATCTCAACCTCCACCACCACCACGTCCACCACTCACTGCCAGCAAGGCTTTCTCGTGCCCGTCAGGGTTGATGGACGGCAGGAGATGGATGCGGGTCTCGTCCACCAGCCGACGGACACTCATCACCACGTCCACCACCACCACCTCCACCACATCCATCTCAACCTCCACCACCACCACCACCACCACCACATCCATCTCAACCTCCACCACCACCACATCCATCTCAACCTCCACCACCACCACCACATCCATCTCAACCTCCACCACCACCACCACCACCACGTCCACCACCACCACCACCACCACCACATCCATCTCAACCTCCACCACCACCACCACATCCATCTCAACCTCCACCACCACCACCACCACCACATCCATCTCAACCTCCACCACCACCACCACCACCACGTCCACCACCACCACCACCACCACCACATCCATCTCAACCTCCACCACCACCACCACGTCCACCACTCACCGCCTGCAAGGCTTTCTCGTGCCCGTCAGGGTTGATGGACGGCAGGAGATGGATGCAGGTCTCGTCCACCAGCCGACGGACACTCATCACCACGTCCACCACCACCACCTCCACCACATCCATCTCAACCTCCACCACCACCACCACCACCACATCCATCTCAACCTCCACCACCACCACATCCATCTCAACCTCCACCACCACCACCACCACCACATCCATCTCAACCTCCACCACCACAACCATCTCAACCTCCTCCACCACCACCACATCCATCTCAACCTCCACCACCACCACCACCACCACCACATCCATCTCAACCTCCACCACCACCACCACGTCCACCACTCACCGCCTGCAAGGCTTTCTCGTGCCCGTCAGGGTTGATGGACGGCAGGAGATGGATGCGGGTCTCGTCCACCAGCCGACGGACACTCATCACCACCTCCACCACCACCACCTCCACCACCACCACCACCTCAACTTCCACCACCACCACCACCTCCACCACATCCATCTCAACCTCCACCACCACCACATCCACCACCACCACCACCACATCCATCTCAACCTCCACCACCACATCCATCTCAACCACCACCACCACCACATCCATCTCAACCTCCACCACCACCACCACCACCACGTCCACCACTCACCGCCAGCAAGGCTTTCTCGTGCCCGTCAGGGTTGATGGACGGCAGGAGATGGATGCGGGTCTCGTCCACCAGCCGACGGACACTCATCACCACCTCCACCACCACCACCACCACCTCAACTTCCACCACCACCACAACCATCTCAACCTCCTCCACCACCACCACATCCATCTCAACCTCCACCACCACCACCACGTCCACCACTCACCGCCTGCAAGGCTTTCTCGTGCCCGTCAGGGTTGATGGACGGCAGGAGATGGATGCGGGTCTCGTCCACCAGCCGACGGACACTCATCACCACCTCCACCACCACCACCACCACCTCAACTTCCACCACCACCACAACCATCTCAACCTCCTCCACCACCACCACATCCATCTCAACCTCCACCACCACCACCACCACCACCACGTCCACCACTCACCGCCTGCAAGGCTTTCTCGTGCCCGTCAGGGTTGATGGACGGCAGGAGATGGATGCGGGTCTCGTCCACCAGCCGACGGACACTCATCACCACGTCCACCACCACCACCACATCCATCTCAACCTCCACCACCACCACATCCATCTCAACCTCCACCACCACCACCACATCCATCTCAACCTCCACCACCACCACCACGTCCACCACTCACCGCCTGCAAGGCTTTCTCGTGCCCGTCAGGGTTGATGGACGGCAGGAGATGGATGCGGGTCTCGTCCACCAGCCGACGGACACTCATCACCACCTCCACCACCACCACCTCAACTTCCACCACCACCACAACCATCTCAACCTCCTCCACCACCACCACATCCATCTCAACCTCCACCACCACCACCACCACCACGTCCACCACTCACCGCCTGCAAGGCTTTCTCGTGCCCGTCAGGGTTGATGGACGGCAGGAGATGGATGCGGGTCTCGTCCACCAGCCGACGGACACTCATCACCACGTCCACCACCACCACCACATCCATCTCAACCTCCACCACCACCACAACCATCTCAACCTCCTCCACCACCACCACATCCATCTCAACCTCCACCACCACCACCACCACGTCCACCACTCACCGCCTGCAAGGCTTTCTCGTGCCCGTCAGGGTTGATGGACGGCAGGAGATGGATGCGGGTCTCGTCCACCAGCCGACGGACACTCATCACCACGTCCACCACCACCACCACCACCTCAACTTCCACCACCACCACAACCATCTCAACCTCCTCCACCACCACCACCACCACGTCCACCACTCACCGCCTGCAAGGCTTTCTCGTGCCCGTCAGGGTTGATGGACGGCAGGAGATGGATGCGGGTCTCGTCCACCAGCCGACGGACACTCATCACCACCTCCACCACCACCACCACCACCTCAACTTCCACCACCACCACAACCATCTCAACCTCCTCCACCACCACCACATCCATCTCAACCTCCACCACCACCACCACCACCACGTCCACCACTCACCGCCTGCAAGGCTTTCTCGTGCCCGTCAGGGTTGATGGACGGCAGGAGATGGATGCGGGTCTCGTCCACCAGCCGACGGACTCGTGCATTGCCCTGGACGTACTCACGGCAGAGGAACTGCATGAGGAGCAGCAGCAGCTCCTGGCCCAGCGCCTCGTTGCCGTGAAGGCCGGCCACGTAGCGGAACTCCGGCTCACCTGCGGTGGTGGTGGTGGTGGTGGTAGAGGTGGTGGTGGAGGAAGTTGTGGTGGTGGAGGTGGTGGCGGTGGTGGTGGTGGTGGTGGTGGTGGTGGTGGTAGTGGTGGTGGAGGTGGTGGTGGTGGTGGAGGTGGTGGTGGTGGTAGTGGTGGTGGGGGTGGTGGTGGTGGTGGTGGTGGTGGGGGTGGTGGTGGTGGTAGAGGTGGTGGTGGGGGTGGTGGTGATGGCGGTGGGGGTGGTGGAGGTGATGGAGATGGAGGAAGTTGTGGTGGTGGTGGTGTTGGAGGTGGTGGAGGTGGTGGTGGTAGTGGTGGTGGAGGTGGTAGTGGTGGTGGTAGTGGTGGTGGAGGTGGTAGTGGTGGAGGTGGTAGAGGTGGTGGTGGTGAAGGTGGAGGTAGTGGTGGAGGTGGCGGTGGAGGAGGCAAAGTTAAAGGTCACCTAGGTAGTCTCTGACAGGCCACAAACACATGTACAGCTAAACACACACACGTACAGCTACACACACACATGTACAGCTACACACACACACATGCACAGCTACACACACACATGTACATCTACACACACACACGTACAGCTACACACACACACATGTACAGCTACACACACACATGCACAGCTACACACACACACACATGTACTGCTACACACACACATGTACATCTACACACACACATGTACTGCTACACACACACATGTACAGCTACACACACACACACACATGTACTGCTACACACACACATGTACATCTACACACACACACACATGTACATCTACACACACACATGTACTGCTACACACACACATGTACAGCTACACACACACACACACATGTACTGCTACACACACACATGTACATCTACACACACACATGTACATCTACACACACACACATGTACATCTACACACACACATGTACATCTACACACATGTACATCTACACACACACATGTACATCTACACACACACACACATGTACATCTACACACACACACACACATGTACATCTACAGACACACATGTACAGCTACACACACACACGTACAGCTACACACACACACATGTACTGCTACACACACACACGCACAGCTACACACACACACACACATGTACAGCTACACACACACACATGTAACGTCATCGGTCATTCACTCACTCACTCACCAACTCACTCACTCATCAACCCACTCACTCACCCACCCACTCACTCACCCACCCACTCACCCACTCACTCACCTACTCACCCACTCACTCACCCACCCACTCACCCACGCACTCACCTACTCACCTACTCACTCACCCACTCACCCACTCACTCACCTACTCACTCACCCACTCACTTACTCACCCACCCACTCACTCACTCACCCACTCATTCACCCACCCACTCACTCACACACTCACTCACTCACCCACTCATGCACCCACTCACCTACTCACTCACCCACTCACTCACCCCCTCACTCACTCACCCACTCACTCACCCACTCACCCACTCACTCACCCACTCACTCACTCACCAACTCATACACTCACTTACCCACTCACCCACTCACTCACCTACTCACCTACTCAATCACTCACCCACTCATTCACCCACTCACCTACTCACTCACCCACTCACCCACTCACTCACCAACTCCCTCACCCACTCACTCACCCACTCACTCACTCACCCACTCATTCACCCACCCACTCACCCACCCACTCACCCACTCACTCACCTACTCACTCACCCACTCACTCACTCACCCACTCACTCACCCACTCACTCACCCACTCACTCACCCACCCACCCACTCACTCACTCACTCACCCGCTCACTCACCCACTCACCCACTCACCCACTCACTCACCCACCCACTCACTCACTCACCCACTCACTCACCCACTCACCCACTCACCCACTCACCCACTCACTCACCCACTAACTCACCCACTCATTCACTCACTCACCCACTTACTTACTCACTCACTCATCCACTCACCCACTCGCTCACCCACTCACCCACCCACTCACTCACTCACCCACTCACTCACTCACCCACTCATTCACCCACCCACTCACCCACTCACCCACTCACTCACTCACCCACTCACTCACTCACCCACTCACTTACTCACTCACTCACCCACTAACCCACTCGCTCACCCACTCACCCACTCACCCACCCACTCACTCACTCACCCACTCACTCACTCACCGACTCATTCACCCACCCACTCACCCACTCACCCACTCACTCACTCACTCACCCACTCACTCACCCACTCACTCACCCACCCACTCACTCACCCACTCACTCACTCACCCACTTACCCACTCACCCACCCACACACTCACCCACTCACCCACCCACTCACCCACTCACCCACCCACTCACTCATTCATCCACTCACTCACCCACTCACCCACTCACACACCCACCCACTCACCCACTCACCCACCCACTCACCCACCCACTCACCCACTCACCCACTCACCCACCCACTCACTCACCCACTCACTCACTCACTCACCCACCCATTCACTCACCCACTCACCCACTCACTCACACACTCACTCACTCACCCACTCACTAACCCACTCACCAATCCACTCACTCACCCACCCACTCACCCACCCACTCACCCACCCACTCACCCACTCACTCACCCACTCACCCACCCACTCACTCACCCACCCACTCACCCACTCACTCACCCACTCACCCACCCACTCACCCACTCACTCACCCACTCACCCACCCACTCACCCACCCACTCACTCACTCACTCACCCGCCCACTCACCCACTCACCCACTCACCCACTCACTCACCCACTCACCCACTCACCCACCCACCCACTCACTCACCCACTCACCCACTCACCCACTCACTCACCCATTCACTCACCCACTAACTCACCCACTCATTCACTCACTCACCCACTTACTTACTCACTCACTCACCCACTCACCCACTCGCTCACCCACTCACCCACCCACTCACTCACTCACCCACTCACTCACTCACCCACTCATTCACCCACCCACTCACCCACTCACCCACTCACTCACTCACCCACTCACTCACTCACCCACTCACTCACCCACCCACTCACTCACTCACCCACTCACTCACTCACCCACTCACTTACTCACTCACTCACCCACTCACCCACTCGCTCACCCACTCACCCACTCACCCACCCACTCACTCACTTACCCACTCACTCACTCACCGACTCATTCACCCACCCACTCACCCACTCACCCACTCACCCACTCACTCACTCACCCACTCACTCACCCACCCACTCACTCACCCACTCACTCACTCACCCACTCACCCACCCACACACTCACCCACTCACCCACCCACTCACCCACTCACCCACCCACTCACTCACTCATCCACTCACTCACTCACTCACCCACTCACTCACCCACCCACCCACTCACTCACTCACTCACCCGCTCACTCACCCACTCACCCACTCACCCACTCACTCACCCACCCACTCACTCACTCACCCACTCACTCACCCACTCACCCACTCACCCACTCACCCACTCACTCACCCACTAACTCACCCACTCATTCACTCACTCACCCACTTACTTACTCACTCACTCATCCACTCACCCACTCGCTCACCCACTCACCCACCCACTCACTCACTCACCCACTCACTCACTCACCCACTCATTCACCCACCCACTCACCCACTCACCCACTCACTCACTCACCCACTCACTCACTCACCCACTCACTTACTCACTCACTCACCCACTAACCCACTCGCTCACCCACTCACCCACTCACCCACCCACTCACTCACTCACCCACTCACTCACTCACCGACTCATTCACCCACCCACTCACCCACTCACCCACTCACTCACTCACTCACCCACTCACTCACCCACTCACTCACCCACCCACTCACTCACCCACTCACTCACTCACCCACTTACCCACTCACCCACCCACACACTCACCCACTCACCCACCCACTCACCCACTCACCCACCCACTCACTCACTCATCCACTCACCCACTCGCTCACCCACTCACCCACCCACTCACTCACTCACCCACTCACTCACTCACCCACTCATTCACCCACCCACTCACCCACTCACCCACTCACTCACTCACCCACTCACTCACTCACCCACTCACTTACTCACTCACTCACCCACTAACCCACTCGCTCACCCACTCACCCACTCACCCACCCACTCACTCACTCACCCACTCACTCACTCACCGACTCATTCACCCACCCACTCACCCACTCACCCACTCACTCACTCACTCACCCACTCACTCACCCACTCACTCACCCACCCACTCACTCACCCACTCACTCACTCACCCACTTACCCACTCACCCACCCACACACTCACCCACTCACCCACCCCACTCACCCACTCACCCACCCACTCACTCATTCATCCACTCACTCACTCACCCACTCACCCACTCACACACCCACCCACTCACCCACTCACCCACCCACTCACCCACCCACTCACCCACTCACCCACCCACTCACTCACCCACTCACTCACTCACTCACTCACCCACCCATTCACTCACCCACTCACCCACTCACTCACACACTCACTCACTCACCCACTCACTAACCCACTCACCAATCCACTCACTCACCCACCCACTCACCCACCCACTCACCCACCCACTCACCCACTCACCCACCCACTCACTCACCCACCCACTCACCCACTCACTCACCCACTCACCCACCCACTCACCCACTCACTCACCCACTCACCCACCCACTCACCCACCCACTCACTCACTCACTCACCCGCCCACTCACCCACTCACCCACTCACCCACTCACTCACCCACTCACCCACTCACCCACCCACCCACTCACTCACTCACTCACCCACTCACCCACTCACCCACTCACTCACCCATTCACTCACCCACTAACTCACCCACTCATTCACTCACTCACCCACTTACTTACTCACTCACTCACCCACTCACCCACTCGCTCACCCACTCACCCACCCACTCACTCACTCACCCACTCACTCACTCACCCACTCATTCACCCACCCACTCACCCACTCACCCACTCACTCACTCACCCACTCACTCACTCACCCACTCACTCACCCACCCACTCACTCACTCACCCACTCACTCACTCACCCACTCACTTACTCACTCACTCACCCACTCACCCACTCGCTCACCCACTCACCCACTCACCCACCCACTCACTCACTTACCCACTCACTCACTCACCGACTCATTCACCCACCCACTCACCCACTCACCCATTCACCCACTCACTCACTCACCCACTCACTCACCCACCCACTCACTCACCCACTCACTCACTCACCCA